>NC_087201.1:101274800-101351552 GCF_015104395.2 Macrobrachium nipponense | reverse complement strand
CTGTGGACATCAAGTAGACTTACTGGTAACTATATGAGAGATAAAGGACCAAATATTATGAAGGGGATCCTGAGATGGCTCCTGTGACATTGGTTGGGATAGCTAATTACATGCTTTCATTTAACTTGACTCTGAGTCCGTCTGTCTGTCTGTTTGGGTCAAAACTTGTAACTTAATTTTCAACCTTTTCCCATTGCCTGATGGACTTGAAATTTTGTGTGATTACTCAAATACAATTTTACATGATCAGTAGGTTAGCAGTGACCTCTAGTAACCCTAAAGTGACCTCTCCCACTATCTCCAGATTTGTATGAAACTTCGGGGTTTTTATACCTTCTTTGACTCTGTAGAATAAGTTAATAACTCAACAGATTTTCAAAGCGTCTTTGGCTCGATAGGATTTACATTCAATGTTTAAAAATACGCTTGTATTAAAATGTTCTAAAACGTTTAAAATGATATTGTTAAGATACAATAAAATTTTGTACATACTTACCTGGAGATATATACTTAGCTATAGACTACCGTCGTCCCCGGACAGAAATTCGAATTTCGCGGCACACGCTGCAGGTAGGTCAGGTGATCTACCGCCCCTGCCGCTGGGTGGCAGGAATAGGAACGATTACCGTTCTAGAACCAGATTTTCTCTTCCACCTGTCTCCTGAGGGGAGGTTGGTGGGCCATCAATCGTATATATCTGCCAGGTAAGTATGTACAAAACTTTATTGTATCTTAACAATATCATTTTTGTACATGGAACTTACCCAGCGATATATACTTAGCTGATTGACACCCTTGGTGGTGGGAAAGAGACAACTATTTACTGAATAGACAGGTAAACAACATACGTTGTAGGTAATAAATAAATAAAACCAAATTGGTTCCTACTGATCAGGCGGAAGACTCCATGGCTAATGCCTAGGAATCTGCTTCGCCTCAAGAGCCTCAGCGAGGATGTGACCTATGGCTAAGAGTTCTTGTGGGTCTGTCGATGGGGTCTTATCCATTTACTCGACAGAGCCTCTTACATGACAATATGCCTATGCCTAGTGGCATAATTAAGGAGCACAACACCGATCCCGATCACCTGATCCTAACACGAGGGTTAGTGCTTAAGTTGAAAAGAGTTATCTACAAACTCCTTTCAAACAACCCAAAGAAAAAACACGACGTTAAATAAAATTTAACTCACTAGTTAAGGATCAGTATCTGCTCCCTATCCCAGCAATGTATCCGCAGACACGTATCAACCAAGAGAGAAGGATCCCTCGAAGGTTATCTTGACATCCTTCGGATAATGGGAAGTCAACACAGAGTTGCATCTCCCGTATGTGACAGCTAATATGTCCTTATGACATATTGTTAGGGAAAGAACAAGAATTCGGAAAAGCTCGCACTTCATGCACTTTTAATTCTCAGCTGTTTGAAGGAATCATCAATGCCACTTATCAAGTGCTTAGGAGATCACAATGTCTCAAAGAAGGCCAGGGCGTTCTTTGATATAGATCTCTTCTGGGTGAAGCCTGGAGCCTGGCTCGCGCTTCGTGCCTGGCAGGCGCCTAGCGCCTGTCTAGCGCCTCGCGCCTGGCTGGAGCCTTGCGCCTGAATGGCGCCTAGAGCCTGGCTGGAGCCTCGCGCCTAGATGGCGCCTTGCGCCTGGCTGGCGCCTCGCGCCTGGCTGGTGCCTGATTGGCTCCTCCTTCCTGGCTAGCGCCTCGCGCCTGGCTGGAGCCTTGCGTCTGGGCTGGTGCCTTGCGCCTGGAAGGCACCTGGAGCCTGGCAGAAGACTTCATGATTACTGTCTATGAGTCTGCATGCCTCAAGAGTTTCAGCGAGGTAGGGACCTATGACTGACAAACCCTTCTGGATCATGTCAATGGGGGCTAGCCCGCTTACACGACAGAGCCTTCTCGGATCGTGCCAATGGGGGCTGACCCACTTACATGGCAGAGCCTTACCTGTATCATATCAATGGGGACTAGCCCTCTTACATGACAGAGCTTTAGGTTTCTCTTTACTGGAAGGAGCCTTGCGTCTGGATGGATCCTCAATCCTGACTGGAGCCTAGCCTTGAAGGAGCCTGGCACCTGGATGGCGCCTGGCTGGCTCCTAGAGCCTGGCTGGCCCTAGAGCCATGGCTGGCTCCTAGAGCCTGGCTGGCTCCTAGAGCCTGGCTGGCTCCTAGAGCTGGCTGGCTCCTAGAGCCTGGCTGGCTCCTAGAGCCTGGCTGGCTCCTAGAGCCTGGCTGGCTCCTAGAGCCTGGCTGGCGCCTCGCGCCTGGCTTGGCTCCTCCACACTTGCTGGAGCTTCGAGCTTGGAAGAGTCTCTAGGCTGTCTGGCAATGTCCACATCGGACACTCTTATATCTGTCCGATTTGTTCGCCTCTGGCGCATTTGCGCCAGGTTGGAGGCCCGCTCCTTCTCAGTATCAGACCATGACCGAGTTCCTTGGAACTGTCCGCCTCTGGCGTTTTTCGCCTGTATTGGTATTTGGCGCTTGGCTGGCGCTACATTGTCCGAGAGTCCTGAACAACCACATAGTTTATCAGGAGAAGGGTGGAAGAAATTCTTCCCCTTTGAGCTTTTGGCCCCTGGCAAGGGGAGGTGATTTTAGTCAGCTACACCCAGTAGACGACAGGATATCTAACAATACGAGAGAGAAGAGTCTTCCTCCGAGGAGGATCCTTCGTGAACACTTCTTTTGCTAACGAGATCTCTTCTTACATGTTGATGAGGTTCCTCGTTGCAGAATCTTCCCTATCCTTGCCCGAAGGAAGGGAAGGAGTCTGGAAGTCGAAGGAGACTCTGAGCTGAAATTGGGCGGAACCCTGATTTCTAGCTCTTATTGTATCCTTCTGAATACCTTCTGGGAAGCATTTTGAGCCCTCATCGCACCCCGAAGACTCTGTAGGCAAACGTTTAAACCATCTCTTCTTCTGTAGATGAAAATGTAAGTACCCTGCCTGGGCAACTAAACTTCTATCTGAAAGCGTTGCGTCAGGAATAGAGGGATTTATTTCTTTTGCCAGACATACTATGCTGGCAAGAACCCATTGCCGAGTCTCCATTGAATCTGATGCGAGATTCCAATGCACAAAAAATTCCCTTGTCTTCTTGGTCGTTTAGGGCTAAGAGAAACAAAGAATTCCTTCATAAACTTCCTCAAAGAAGTTTGATGAGGAGCAGTTCCATTTTGTCGGAACACGGAATCTGTGGCCACAAAAAAAAAATCCCATTCGAAGTACATGATATCCTACTCTTGTCGTATTGCGGTATCGTATAAGATCCCGAAGATCTTAATCCTCTGTTATCTCTAATTCCCTTTGTAGAGACAGAGTATGGCCTTTTACTGCGTTCTTTGATAGCAGATAATAACATAGGTGATTCTTCCCTCTGAAAGTGAAGAAAAAACCTCGCTATGTGGTTCACAGAGGTATCGGAAGAGGACAGTTTCCTCATTCCATCTAGCACGATCTGCAGCAATTCTATGTCTTAGCCATGACTATTGTTTTGATTTACCTTGAAAAAAAACCTCTCATTCATGTCCACTTCTGGTCAGTCTGCACGCGGACAGACTCAGAGTGGAGAGGTTTTATAGGTCTATTTATAATAGATTCTGATAGAATATCCAGATACTCTTGGAAAAGCCTTACGAAACATGCTGTGAGAAGAACGTGACTTCTGTGAATCCAACCTCTCTAAGGCCAAAATGAGGCATACATCCTCTCTTCCTTTGACGCCCAATTATCTTAATATCTGTTAAGAATTTATAACTAGGGGAAAAAAGGCTAAAGTTTATTCCCCTTCTTTAAATTTAAAGATGTCTGATATTGCTACCTCTCTTGGTTCGAGGAAAAAGAAGCAGTCTAAAGGAAGCCTGTTCGTCTTCTACCTTACAAAGAGATCTATGAAGACGACTTTCCGCAGGTTCTCACAACTCTTTTCAATAAATGTTAGACATACGTTAACAGTTATTATCTTCGATCGAGAAGGTTCTCACGGACATGCAAAATCTTGCATCGAACCTCTTAAGGATCGTTACGTTCCGTGTCTGTTCCCAAATAGGTTCTCTTTTGTTAACGCGAACAGGGGCGAAAAATTTTCTAGAACGCGGCTCGCGTTTGGTTTGTAGAACGCGGCTCGCGCTAGTCTGTTAGCTGGAACGCGCCTCGCTGCTGGCTATAGGAACGTAGCTCACGCTAGCTTGCTGGAACGCGGCTTCCTGGCAGCGGCTGGCTCTTGCTCAGTGTTCTCTTAGTTTTCAGAGAACGCGCTAGATCATCGCTCCAAACATACATTCTTCGTCTTTTCGGATGTAAGATGAAGAGACGCACTTTTTTAAGGATGCCTTATCAATGGCTATCCTTGGCAGTCTGGGACGTTCTACAGAACCTGCCGAGGGGACGCCTGACCGGTGGGGGTTCTCCCTAACCTTCCTGCGGCTGTCGACTTTCCTCCTCCACTGGGTCTGGGAGTTTGGAAGAGGTCTAGGCCTGGAAGCACTACGGAGCTGATCAGACGCACCCTCCACTGCACTGGGAACACTATATTCACTTCTTACCTTTTTGGAGCTCGCCTTTTGAGCTCCATCCATTTATCTTCAAATTTGCACATATGAATTTGTAGATTCTGTGGAGTAAGAAGGTGATGAGGATGCAACAACTACTAGAATTGTCAATACTCTAACTGCTCGTTAGTACGAGAGCTCTTAAAGCTTCTAAAGGAAGCGTATCTAGTTATATGCTTTCTGACTTCCTAAAGTAGGAAGTTAGATCTTATATTTCCTTCATCAAGTTCTAACACTTATACACGTATTAGTGAAAAAAAAAATCAATATTTCCCTTATTGCAAAATATAAGTGTCTACCGAAAAATTCGGTAGTTTCACGTAATATATTCTTCGAAATTTCGAAGCCAAATTCATTAAAACGTTAATAAAAGCGCATGCCAAACCAAAGACCCAGTACTTCCCTGCAAAAGACAGCCCAGAAGGTCTATGGCGATGAAAAAACGAAAATCAAGTCAGGAGGTAGCAACAACGTATGTTGACACTACCGCGACAGAGAAAATCTGATTCTAGAACGGTAATCGTTCCTATTCCTGCCACCCAGCGGCAGGGGCGGTAGATCACCTGACCTACCTGCAGCGTGTGCCGCGAAATTCGAATTTCTGTCGGGGACGACGGAGTCTATAGCTAAGTATATATCTGCTGGGTAAGTTCCATGTACAAAAGTAATTTTTTAAGACAGAGGAGTTTTCCTTACAATTAACCATGTCTACAATAATAAAATTATGGTCACCAAACATGGAAGGAAATGTTACAGGAAATAATATATATATATATATATATATATATATATATATATATATATATATATATATATATATATATATATATATATATATATCTAATAAAAGGAGCCCATAAAAACACCAAAATGTAGAGAGAAAAGTACTATATTTCAGAGACTGCTGTCTCTCTCTTCAGGTATATGAATGAGAAAAGTTTACAGAAAAGGTGGTATTTATACCAAGAGATTCGTCCACAAGTTTTAAATTTAGGCTTATCCTTTGCCCTTATGCCAGACCGCAAAAATAACCTAGACTTCATAGTGGCTTTTGATAAATTCATATCTGACAAAAACTACAGCCGTGAAGAGATATGTTTAAAAGGAGTGTTACTAAATGCTTTAACTGACCTTCATAAGAAAATAAATATCCTGTTCCCCGCAGATTCATGATAGCCATCCACTCGCTAAAAAAAGTTAGATGTTATAATAAGTAGATCCGACAAAGACGGCAAAATTGTAATAATGGACAAAGACTTCTACCTCGACAAAATCAACCAGCTCCTTAGCGACACAAATACTTACGAAAAACTGACGAAAAATCCCCTCCAGAACATTCCCACAGAATTTTTTCGGAAAGTAAGATTAATTGGCCAAGACAAAAAGAGTATTGAACTATTAGAGAAATTTAAAGTAATTAATCCTAAATTACCCTACTTTTATGTCTTCCCAAAACTCACAAAGACAATCTTCCATTCAGACCCATCGTTTCATGCGCCGGAGCTTTCAATTACAAAATTTCTAAATGGTTAGCTGGCCTCCTTTCTCCTTTTTTAGGCACTTTTTCTCCCAGTCACATCAAACATTCGGAAGACTTTTGTCACAAATTCAGAGAAGCACATATACCACTTCACAACATAAAACTTTTAAGCCTTGACGTAGACTCCCTATTCACAAAAGTACCAGTACAGGACGTTCTTCAGTTTTTAAGGGAAAAATTATCCCCCTATTCAGATCATTTCCCTTTGGCACTTGACAAAATAATAAAGTTAGTTGAATTATGTGCATCTAATAACGTATTTTCATTCGGGGAATCATTCTACAAGCAAAAATTCGGGTGTAGTATGGGTAGTCCTTTAAGTCCTATTTTAGCCAATCTGTGCATGGAATACTTTGAAACTACAGTAATAAATGCAATAAAACCCAAAAACATGCTGTGGATGAGATACGTGGATGACATACTAACATTTGGGATAATAAGTGGGGTAATTTTAATGAATTCCTCTCAAAATTAAACGCATTAGTGCCCAGCATCAAATTTAAAGTTGAATGGGAAACAGACAACAAAATTCCTTTTCTTGATGTTTTAATAATCAGAGACACGACAGAATACAAATTTACCATATACAGAAAACCAACGTTCTCACTTTCATATATTCACTACTTTAGCTATCATGACAATACTATCAAGATAGGTGTAGCTAGCAACCTATTCTTAAGAGCCTTACGAATTTGTTCCCCAGATTTCCTGGAAAAAGAATTTGAACTAATTCGCAAGCAACTTTCATCTTTAAAGTATCCTGACCATATAATTGAGAAAGCAATTCAGAAAGCAAACGTAATTTTCTACCGACCCCCTAAAGACAAGACCAGAGACACACCCAACAATAAAATAAAAATTCCCCACCTGGAGACGATTGAGAGAGTAACTCACACCCTTGGGAAATCCAACCCTTTTGCATTTACCTACGCAAATACCTTAGCCAAATCCCTGATTAACGTCCAACAAAAGACATCGCCCAAAGACTCTGGGGTATATGAGATCCCATGCCAGGACTGTGACCAATCTTACATCGGATTTACAGGTAAATCACTTCCCCAGAGATTAATACAACACAAACGGTCAGTTAGGTATGGACAACAGAACTCGGCTATTTTCAACCATTTAAATGAACATAACCATAGAATAAACTGGAATATGTCACGTGTAATTTATAGCAGCAACTGCCGGTACAAGAGTCAAATGATGGAATCGGCCTTAATAAAAGAGAAGCAGGTAATGAACATCTCAAAAGGGAATTGGACATCGGACATCATCGACGCAGTGTTCATTCAACCAACGCTTAAGAAGATTAAAGGAAGATTATCAGCGGGGGTAACCTAAATTGGCTTACTTGTGGACGAATCTCTTGGTATAAATACCACCTTTTCTGTAAACTTTTCTCATTCATATACCTGAAGAGAGAGACAGCAGTCTCTGAAATATAGTACTTTTCTCTCTACATTTTGGTGTTTTTATGGGCTCCTTTTATTAGATGGAATTCTGTTGTTACAGAACATTTTTTACCAGTCATATAAATATGATATATATAGATATATATATATATATATATAATAATTCTTTTTGTTGTAGCATTTCTTCCCTGCTTGCCACCCATGTTTTGATTTTTTGTAGACATGATTAATTGTAAGAAAATCCTGGTGTCTAAAAAAATGTTGCACTTTTTAGTGCATTTTAATAAAAATGTTTAATTTTTTTAATTTAATTTTTTTGTAGGTCAAGGAAAATTAGACAATTGGAGTCATAAATTTTGACTGGTTAGGAGTCTTTACTGAGTTTGGTTTTTGTTTGTAGGGGAGAGGGGTGGCCCCACATTTGTAGTAGAATTGAAGTTAGTCACACAAAGATGAGATGCTTTTAAGGAAGGACAATACTCTACCTCAAAGGTGAGGCTAGTGTATTTTTGGTATTACGCATGAACCAGTAAATAACTACAGATGATTTACAAAATGCAGGACTGAGGTCATTCATATCTTGTTCAGCCATGTCCTGATAGGTTGTGGTAGAAGTTAAAATGAGTTCTGTCGCTCTCATAATTGCTGAAATGAACCTCATGTAAAAGAGTAGTTTATTTAATGAGAAAACAGGCTATGGCTTACTAGTACCCAATCTTTTGGTACCTTTCAGGACAATCTGCAAAACTTTATTGAAGAAAACATTTGTGTTTATGAGAAGCTTAAGGCTGCCCCTGTAAGTAGGGTATAATCCCACTTTCTCGATACTAATGCAGTTTTGAGCTTCAGCTAACAGTGCCAAGATGCATCTTTAATAGCCATGTATTTTTCCCCCTTACATGTGGGTGTTCATCCAATGCAATTAATTACGCTGAAAACTGCATAGTACTTTAATTGAACAAATAATTAAGTATTCTGTTCTAAATTTACATAGCTACCCTTCGCTACATGATATCTCTGCCTGGGCCAAGTTGAATAACTGTGAAAAGAGAATTTTAATTATCATATATTTTTCTTCTATTATTATGTAATCAGCGTTTAGTCGTAGTCTTTGTCCTCCACACCAACTGAAACTGCTATACCTCTCTCACACAACATATCATTTGCATCTTTAAATAAACTATTTTTCTTCTTTATAATGTCATATTAGTGTATGTTTTCTACGAGTTTTGTCTGTAACCTCTATGTAATTACAGTTATTTTAGTCTTGGAGATCTCTTACTTTTGTACTTTAAACAATTTAATTTTTTCTCCTTTTAGTTTATTATTCTTTCTATTGTATGCATCTATAATTAGTAATACTTCATTTATGCTGAGTAATACATCCAAAGCCCTGCTAGATGTTAGAAGTCACAGATATGGTATAAAAACACTTTAATCTCTGTAAAACAATAACTTCACACCATTTCTACCTTGTCACTATATAACAACTTACACTATATATACTATAAACAACAGACAGACTACACACACACACACACACACATATATATATATATATATAGTGGTACCTCATTTTTCGAACGTTTCTTATGTCGAACTTTCCGTTTTTCGAACAAAATGTTCTAGAAAATTTTGTATAGTTTGTCGAACAAATGCTTGTACTTCGAACAGACTAATTATCTAGTTTATACTTGTATTCGACAGACTACTGGGTCTTACAAGTTAACTATATTAACATTGTTTTTTCATTTACAATGTTTAGTTTAATGATAACCATATTAAACAAAATCAGTAACAGTATGAAGCATTTAATGTAAAATTTAGCTTTCAATGTAAAATTTAGCATAAAAGGTGTAAAAAACCATAACCGCGTTGACGTCACACCCAGCTGACTTGAAACTGAACAAGGGAATAATATATGTTGAGGAGAGAAGGAGAAGAGAGAGTTAAAATATTACTGTATGTATGTAAAACCTATGACAATTCACATAAAAATGGGAATTTCCCAATAAATTTAACGTAATGATAAAATATGAAAACAATCTAATGCAATACAGAAAAAAAAAAAAAAGTCTTAATTGAGACAGTGTCCGGTGCCCCAAGTGAGACGGTCCAGTTGAACAATATTAAGAAAATATTAAATGAAAGAACAAAGCTTTTCACAATAAAATTTAGCAAAAATGATTAACAAAATCATTCGTCATTGTGGTGATAACTGCTAACTTGAGGTAGAGGGAGGGGCATTTATATTTTTGAGGAATAATGAATGAGTGATTTCAAGTTATTGTGCATCGTGGTATTGTTGAGGAGAGAAGAGACAGTAAAATCTTTACTATAATATCTATGTAAAAGCAGTACCAATTCACATAAAAAATAAAATTTTATTTCACAATAAACTTAACATAATGATAAAAATGAAATTTTCATTATTAAAATGAAGTTTTATTGTATACTTACCGAACAATTATAGAGCCGTGATTTCCATGAGCGGCAGGATACTAAATTCAAATTTAGCGCGTCGGCGTCGCCAACACTGGTGGTGATGACGTCATCTCCCTCCACTCGCGGGAGAACCAGGTACAACTGCCCAGGTGAATCCAATTCTTTCTGCCCGTCCGTCCACCTAAGGGAGGAGGGGGGTGGTATAATCATAATTGTTCGGTAAGTATACAATAAAACTTCATTTTAATAATGAAAATTTCATTTTTATTGTAGTGTCTTACCGAACAATTATAGAGCTGATTACACATTTATGGGAAGGTGGGATTCAGTGGACCACTAGTATTTTTAAATGGTTACATTTATTGCAATACCAGTAAACACTCCAGGTGTCTGTTGTACCTTACCTTGTAAGAGAGCTACAGCAGACTGTTACTGCCTCTGGTCGGTGCTCTTCTTACTATTGTAGAGGAATTGGAATTTGACCAAAGTTAGCCTCTACAGGAGTGGAATCCTTCCGTAGTTCAAGCGAGTCAAGGCTGACTGACGGAGGATAGTAACAACAAAGATTGCCCTTGCCCTGGGCTAAGACCAGAAATTCAATCATACAAAACATTTGTCACCAACACCAGATTTAAAAACATATATACCCAACCATTGTAAAATCTGACCTAACAGACTGGTGAGTATCCCAGGTACTCAGTACCCCCAGCTTCCCTTGAACTCGACAACCTATTCAAGGTGAAAAGTTAGCATAGAGGTGACGACCCCTGTGCCGTTTCTCCCAACACCATGCCAGAAACCGCCACCGGACCTAACGTTTTACAATTCTCGAAAACCGTTTCTATCTCTTTGAGATAATGACTCGCAAAAACCGAATTCGATCTCCAGAACGTGCTCTGAAGAATCGAAGCTAAAGATAAATTCTTTCTGAATGCTAAAGAATTTGTTGCCACTGCTCTAACCTCGTGAGCTTTAAACTCTCAGAACGGAAAGATTGTCGTTCTCGGACTGCGAGTGAGCTTCCTTGATAAGCTCTCTAATAAAGAACGATATAGCATTCTTAGAAAGAGGACGAGAGGGATTTTGAACCGAGGTCCAGAGCTTAGAAGATTGTCCTCTAATACCCTTAGTGGCAAACAGATACTGCTTAATAGCCCTGACTGGACATAAGAGCCTTTCTTCCTCCTCATGTCCAACCAAATCAGATAAGTTCCTTACCACAAAACTCCTCGGCCAAGGATTAGAAGGATTCTCATTTTTGGCTAGAAAGGTCAAAGATACCGAAAATACAGCATTGCCTTGAGAGAAACCGACTCTTTTGTCTATAGCGTGCAATTCGCTGACACGCTTAGCAGAAGCTAGTGCAATAAGAAAGAGTACCTTCTTAGTCAAGTTCCTGAGTGAAGCCGACTTCAAAGGCTCAAACGGTGGCCCCATGAGGAACTTAAGCACCACATCTAAGTTCCAAGCCACTGTATCTTGCGGGAGCTTAGTGGTTTCGAAAGACCTAATGAGGTCCGACAGATCTGAATTGGAGGAAATATCCAAACCTCGATGTCGAAAAACTGAAGAGAGCATGGCTCTATATCCTCTGATTGTCGAAGGAGCCAGTTTCTTAGAGTTCCTAAGAAATAGAAGAAAATCTGCTATTTCTGTTAAAGAGGTCGCAGAAGTAGACTTTAGCACTTCTACACCACTCTCTGAAGATTCTCCACTTCCCTTGATAGAGTTTGTTAGAAGACTCTCTCCTACAACGAGCGATAGCTTCTGCAGCTCTTCTTGAAAATCCTTTCGCTCTGACAAGATTCCGGACAGTCTGAACCCTGTCAGAGCTAGAGCGGACAAGTTTTGGTGGAACCTCTTGAAGTGAGGTTGTTTGAGAAGCCACTTCTCTGGAGGAAGAAGTCTGGGGAAGTCTACTAACAACTGGAGAAGGTCCGGGAACCACTCTTTCCTGGGCCAAAAGGGAGCGATTAACGTTAGTGTTACATTGCTGTGCGACATGAACTTGTTCAGCACCTCTCTTATTAGACCAAACGGAGGGAATGCATAAGCTTCCAGACCCGACCAATCCAACAGCATTGCTTCCACCGACCAAGCTAGAGGATCTGGGACTGGAGAACAAAAGAGAGGAAGACGGTTGTTCCTTGATGTCGCGAACAGGTCTATTGACGGTCGTCCCCAAAGGCGCCAAAGTTTCTGACAAATCTTGTTGTCCAAAGTCCACTCCAGAGGTAACACTTGCTGTTGACGACTTAACTCGTCCGCCAGGACGTTCATCTTTCCCGGAACAAATCTCGGGACTAGCTGAACCTTTGCTTCGTTTGACCACAGGAGGAGATCCTTGGCTACTTCGTATAGAGAGAAAGACTGAGTCCCCCCGTTTCCGCACGTACGAGAGAGCCGTGGAGTTGTCGGAATGCACTGCCACTACTCGACCTTCTACTAAGCTCCGAAACTGTCTGAGCCCCAGGAAAATTGCTAACAGTTCCTTTACATTTATATGGAACTTCTTCTCCTTCTCCGACCAAGCTCCTGAAGTCCGTTGATTTCCCAGTAGGGCTCCCCAACCTGTGTCCGATGCGTCGGAAAAGAACTGTAGGTTCGGGAGGATGGGTCGTAAATCTAACCCTTCTTCCAACCTTGCTCGAGAGAGCCACCACCTTAGGTCCTCTTTTATTTGATCTGTGACAGGAAAGGTAATCGAGTCTGGTTGTGTCTTCCTGCACCAAGAGGCTCTCAGGAAAAACTGCAGAGGTCTCATGTGCAGTCTTCCCAACGTCACAAATTTCTCCACTGACGTCAATTTGCCCAGGAGCCTCATCCACTGATTGGCAGAACTTACCTTTTTGTCCAAGAACTCCTGAACTGTCTCCAGACAGCCTTGAACCCTCTTCGGGGACAGAAAAGCCCGAAAAACTTGAGCATTCAGTCATCCCCAAATAAAGGATGCTCTGAGATGGAACCAACTGGGACTTCTGTTTGTTGACCAGAATTCCTAACTTTCTGGCAAGATCCAGAGTTGTTCCAAGGTCCTTCATGCACCGACTCTCTGATTCCGACCGGAGAAGCCAATCGTCCAGATAGAGGGAGATTCTTACTCCTAATATGTGCAGCCAGCTTCCTATCGGGGATAGAACCCTGGTGAAAACTTGAGGAGCGGTCGCTAGTCCGAAGCAAAGCGCCCGAAACTGAAACACCTTGCCTTCGAACATGAACCTCAGGTACTTCCGAGATTCGCGATGTATCGGAATGTGAAAATAAGCGTCTTGCATGTCCAGAGAGACCATCCAATCCCCCTGTCTGATGGACTCCAGAACCGACCGAGTGGTCTCCATATGAAATTTTGTTTTCTGGACATGCAAGTTCAGGGCGCTCACATCCAAAACCGGCCTCCAGCTCCCTGATGACTTGGGAACTACAAAAAGGCGATTGTAAAAGCCTGGAGGAAAATCCCCTTCTATCTGTTCTATCGCTTCTTGAGAACAAGCGCTTCCACTTCTGCGGCTAGCACCAGAAATTTGTCTGAGCCCGGAGAGTATGCCTGGAATGGAATTGGCACAGGTGAGAGCGAGGGAGGTGAAACGAGAGGAATACGATAGCCGAACTTGAGTACTTGCACTACCCAGGCTTCTGCTCCCCTGTTTTCCCATTCCTCCCAAAACAGAGCCAGCCTGGCTCCCACTGGTGCATGAAGAACCGAGCTTTCATTTGGAAGGTTTGTTAACCTTGGCCGAGGCCTTAGACTGAGGTCGCAAATTCGACTTCGGCCGAAAGAAGCGCTTGGGTTTTCTCCCTCGAAAAGGCGCTTGGGCCAGAGGAGAAACCGAAGGAACAGTCTCCACAGGAGCTTTAGGTCTCTTAGTAGACTGTGCCAGTAAATCCGAAGTAGATTTCTTATCTAGCGCAGACGAAATTGACAACACTACATCGTCTGGAAAGAGGTTATCTTTCACAAACTACATCGTCTGGAAAGAGGTTATCTTTCACAAAAGGAGCAAACAAGAGAGCAGACTTCTGTTGGGAAGTAACCCTTTTAGAAGCAAAAGAGCACCAAGTTGCCTTTTCTTAAGGGTACCAAAGGCGATGAGCGAAGCTAACTCATCACATCCATCCCTAATGGATTTGTCCGCACAGGACAGAACACCAATCCAATCCTCCGCTAACTCCTGAGAAAGAGAAGGACAGTCTTCGATCTTGGCCGCTAAAGCGCCAATAGTCCAATCAAGGAAGCTAAAGACTTCCAAAAGTTTAAATTGATTCTTTACAACGTGGTCCAACTCAGGCGCTGTAAAGAAAACTTTCGCTGCGGCGAAAGCAGATCTTCTAGAGGAGTCGATTAAACTGGAGAAGTCTCCCTGGGAGGAGGCAGAAACTCCCAGAGAAGGAGCTTCCCCAGTTACATAAAACCTATACCTCTTACGAAGCAACTTAGAGGGAGGGTAAGCAAAAAGAGCCTTCCCTAAGTCTCTTTTCATAGACATCCATTTCTCCGTCTCTTTCAACGAATGTCTAACCGCTTTAGATAGAAAAAGTTTTGGGAGGAGAGGGTCTGAAGTTTTCCTCCTCATCAAAAAAGTCGAAGTTGGGGAGCGCAGAGCCGCTTTCTCAAAATAATCTGGATAAGATACCAGAAGGAATCTAAGGAGACGTGAATAACACGAGAGGTGATGTGAATCCTCCTCCTCTACTTCTTCTTCATTCTCCGATACCGCCGAAGAAGTAGACGGAACTACAACCGGATCTGAAGGTTTCGAACCACCCTTGGACTAATTCATCCAGTTGGTTAACATCTCTAACTGCTTGCGCAAAGGCGCCAGAGACGAATCAAAAACAATTAACGTAGGCTTGGAAGAGCCTAAATGTTCAGCAGGAGGCGGAAAAACTACTTGCGCCTCGCTCGGAGCCGCCGACATTCGAGGCGAAACAGGCGTAACAGACGAAAAAGCCCCTAAAGAAACACCCTTAGAACTGCTAGCTACAGCGCTAAAACCACAATCTCTACTAGTAGATGGAGCCGAAAAAGGCACAGATTGAGGCGACGAACGAGCCGCTAACGGCCGAGGCGCAACCCTACTCTCAGGCTCCTTATACCGCTTGACTGGAGGAGGCGAAGAATCGGCGCCTGAACGCCTCTTTAAGGGACGCGAAACGGGCGAATCTCGCCAAGAGCGCCACGCGACCGGAGACGAATCGCTTGAATCATTCGAAAGGCGTCTGACCGCAACACCTTTCCAACGCTTAACCGAGCCCTGTTGAGGCGCAACAGGCTCAACAAGAGAGGCGCCTGTCTGTGGGCAAATCCCGATCGACTCCCTTGGACTTCCGGTATGTCTTCTCCCCGGTGCGGGGGAGCTGGACAGTGACCTTTGTCTAGGAGACGTGTCAGGACAGACAGACGCACCCTCAACTACACTCTTACCTGAAGCCGCTTTCTCCAAAAACGTCTTAACTGAATTACCAAGTTGCAAAACGGTATTTGCTAGTACCGAAAATTTCTGATCTAACCTCGATTCCAGACTGGCAATGGTGTCGGAAGAAACTACACGGGAAGCCGGAGAAGTGGGATTAGTAGGAGGAATATGAGGTGTAGTTAAAGGAGACATAACAATTTGAGGAGAAACAGAAGGAACAGATGCATCGCAAGACGAAGCAGAGCTAAGTCTACTTTCCCTAAGCGCTGCTTTTCTAATTCTGTCTTTAGCTAATTTCTCCGAGTATGAACTAAAAAACTTCCATTGAGAATCAGTCCAACCACTACTCGTTACATGTTCGATCTGCTGAACAAACCTGTCCCCTACACTTAACACATTTAGTGTGAGAATCATACTCTAACTTGGATAATCTAGTTTTACATCCTGAGATGCAAAACCTAACTCCCGACGGACTAGAATCCGACATGGCAACGCCTAAATAAAAAGCAAAATAACAACAACGCCAAAAAAGAGTACTTCACCAATTCCGAAGATCAAATCCACAAGAAAAAAGTGAAGCAAAGTCATCCAACCGCACCGACCACCGATGTTCACCAGACGCCGGCAGGAAAAGAATTGGATTCACCTGGGCAGTTGTACCTGGTTCTCCCGCGAGTGGAGGGAGATGACGTCATCACCACCAGTGTTGGCGACGCCGACGCGCTAAATTTGAATTTAGTATCCTGCCGCTCGTGGAAATCACGGCTCTATAATTGTTCGGTAAGACACTACAATAAAACATGAAAACAATCAAATGTAATACAGAAAAAAAAGCTTGTTCGAGTCAGTGTTCGGTGCGCTGAGAGAGAGAGAGAGAGAGAGAGAGAGGAAGAGGAGGGGAGAGAGGAGGAGAGATAGAAGAGAAGAGAGCGAGAGAGAGAGAGAGAGAGAGAGAGAGAGAGAGAGAGAGAGAGAGAGAGAGAGAGAGAGGCTCTGTTTCCCACTTGGCCTATCAGCTGGGCTGGGATGATTATTTGCCCATTTCTTTCAGTTACACTCGATCTGCCCAAATCACTTTTATTTTTGTTACGGTAAAATACCAATCTAGTGACAATTGCTTTTTATGATTTTTTACAACTGTTCAAGTAACTTGGCTCTGTAATAAACAAACTGGCCCCGCATTCAGCCTCTGCGGGCCTTTGATTGTTTGTTTAAATGACTCCTTGTGAAAAGTTATTTTATCTCTTTCCTTTTCTTGCATACTTGACTTATTATTTATTTGTTTGCAAAATCCTCATGTTTGTTTTAAAAGTCAGCCATTTTCCAAAAGTAAGTTGATGGATTGTGGCACAAATAAAATCTTGTGCACTTAAGATCCAAGTGTAAACACGCTGATTACTCTCTCTCTCTCAGACACTCACACTATCGATTCCTTTGATTATCCTTGTAACTAATATGTGAATAATATTGGTTTTGTTATCAACCTTTGCATACTGCAACTAATTCAATTTCCTCAAAGGATTTCCATCTCTCCTCCCTCCATCCCCCAGCCGGTCGGGCACCATTTTCACCAAACAGTTCATAAACTGTACACAGAAAAAAAATGTTTTTGAAGAAAATTTTACCTCATATAACATAGTTTCATTACTTTATGCTCTTAATTTAACTTTTGAACACATTAATAACAGAAAAAATATGACAAGGGGGAATTTTTGGCTTGGCTGGAATGAATTATCCTGATTCCCTTTATTTCTTAGGGGGATATTTGTTTCATATTTTGAACAAATTGGAATGGATTAAGTTTGAAATCTGAGGTACTACTGTGTGTGTGTATATATATATATATATATATATATATATATATATATATATATATATATATATATATATATATATATATATATATATATATATATATATATATATATATATATATATATAATTTCTGGGTTCGACCTGTGTCGGCCTGTGAAATGGTCCTGTAGCACGCATTTCTAGGTATAAATTGATGCTAAATATACCAGAGAAAAAGCTAAAAGGAATGCTGAAGTTACTACCCTCAGCTCGAACACCATAGGGCGTCGGTATAAGCACAGGGGCGAGTGGAGGGCACTACCACAGGTCTTCTGCCAATTAGAAGATACCCTTCAAAGTCCCTCACTAGGCAAGTGCCGTTACAAGGACTACCACATCTACCTTCCGCTCGCTACTACTACAACTCACGCCTGGTGGCTTCATTCCTGTATTTTGCGCGTTAAGTGATCGCACGTCTCTCTCGCTGCTCCCTTTTCTGTGTTCTGATGAAGCCATGTCTGTTCCAGAGCTCCAAGCTTCTTCATCCAAGTTGAGTATTCCATTTTACGTTTTGGGACCTCGTGTGGGCATGATGCATCCCCTTTTTAGCCTTTTTTTGGCCCCTTAGTTCTCGCGAACTGGGCGACGCTATTTTTATCCGCCACCTTGGGTGCATCATTCGACACGTGCGTTCTTTCCCTTTGTTTGTTTATGATTACAATTACTTCACGGTTTAATTTTAACTTTTTACCGCTTTTTCGTATTCCCATTCATTTTTCTAGCTCCTGTTGTATCTGGAGCTTTGGTTTTACGATTTTTACCTACACGTCGTAGGCTCTAACTCGCTCCTGACGTTTTCTGGGGTTTCTTGTTAATTGTTTATTTTCGATTATTCTAGCCTTTGGCTTTTGTCCTCAGTCCCTCAGGAGCGTGTTCGTTCCCCTTCGTACGTATTATTTATTAATCTCTTATTAGTATACGTGAGTAGTGTATTTGGGCTTCTAGTTAGCCTATAGTACGCCAGTCTTGTAGAGAGGGTGATTCCTCTCTCTCTCTCGCGATTTTTATGCATGCATGCTTTTATTGTATTTTCGATGTTAGCCAGCAATGCACTTGATTATATGCACATTTATGATATTCATATCCCTGTGTGGTTGGAAGTTTTGCGTTTCCTACCCTGGCTTACCCAACCAGACCAAGGCTAGGTTTTGGAAGGTAGGTCAGGTAGCCCTGCCCTTCCACCCTTTAGGCCCCTCCCTTACCGCCCCCTGCCTGCGCTACTGTGCTTGTTGGGAGAGCGGTCCAGGATGGAGAGTCCCTCTTATGTCATGTTTGTTGGGCCTAAACCCTTCCTACCTGACCAGATCGAAATTTTCGATTTTGGAGGGTTTATTGGGTTCCTTCCATCCACGTCATGACGTCCTTGGAGGCCGAGCTAGCCTACCTGACTGGATCCGTACCGATCTCGGAGGGTTAGACTAGGTCCTTGCTAGGTGTATCCTTTCCCCCTTATTGTTCCTCTTTTGCAATTCTTCCAGTGATTCCTCATCATTATTTTATGTTTGTTTTGTAGTGTATAGCCTTGGCCTTTGCCTCCTTTAGGGTGCCAGTTGGCCTACCGTCTTCTGCTCCCTTTAGTAGTGGGCTAGTTACATCTCCCGTAAGGTGGTGGTCACTGATCGGTTGCTGTGGCCAGGCGTTCACGACTTGTCCACTCTCTCCAGACCACACCCCCCCCCAACACCGGTCTTGTCTGGCGCTGCCTAGCTAGCTCGCGGTGCAGGTAATCCTACCGATGAACGGCCACTAGAGCATTTATCTTTTCCAAGGGGGGATTGGTTGCTAGTAGTTGTCTTTTCTCCCTGTTGTCTCCGCCTCCCCACTCACGTGGGGGCGGCTTTGGGCTCAGAGCTGCGTTTCTAGTTACCTTAGAATCGCTTCTCTCCCCCGATGCGATCAGATTCAGGCCTAGGTTTTACCTTTTCCCCTGTTCCGCTCGTATCAGCCTGTCTCCGCCGGTATTTACTATATTATGATAACAGGATTATAAGACTCCGGAGTAGGCGAAGCCTTTAAGAGATTACATTAGATTACATTAGATTTTATTTATATTTATAATTTGTTAGACTCTGTAGGTATGTCTCTGGACCCGTATCGGTTCCGACGTAGTGTGGTCTACCATCACACTCGCCAGGTAAAATATACCGAAGTTTATTGTACCGTTGTTTCCGTCGCTCAGTTTTCCATCTTCTTTGCTATCACTGTTCCCCATTTCGGTGGGGATGGTACGGGGGCTCAGATATGCGACTACATTTAATTCATTGCATTTTTCTGCTACAATGCGATCTGACTCAGGCTTAGGTCTTACCTTATCCCCGTTCTGCTCGTATCAGGCCCCATACACGGGTTATAGCTTTACCATCCCGAAGACGGATTCCGGAGCAGGCGGAGACACCCAGAGATTTTCTTTTATTCATTCAGTGAGTTGAAATTGATAACCAATATTTCCTTTAACGGATCAAATATCTGGTTAAAGTGCATCCATCTGGCCGGAGTTAACTCCGGCGCCTCTACGTAATGATACTCATTTGACTTTTCAACTTACAGATGATCCGCTGCCAGGTGGCGGGATGTTCGGGTACCTTGATTAAGCCGTACGGGCATGAGGTCTGCCGATCTTATGCCAACTGCGCCATCCCATTGGACGATTATTTGGTCTGGCATCCGGACCCCTGCACTGTTTGCTATGAGATGGTCAGCATCATCTCAGAAGAGTCGTTAAGTAAAATTCTCGCCTCGTCGTTTCCGTGAAATTTCTGCTATGCGTCAACTTTGTGAAATTTCTTTGACACACAACCCCTCCGGGACGGGATCCTAATTAGATTATTTTTACAGGCTAGTATTGTCGCTCAGGACGGAGACCAGAGCGTCCCTGAAGTCCTGGGTGGGAGGATTCGGCAGGAATGACAAGGCCAGACAGCCCGTGAAGATCTGTGCTCCCTCCTTTACCCAGGAGCTCCGGCTTCGACGGCTGTTCCTGCTTCTGTGGCGGATCCTATCATCAAAGGCATTCATCTGGAGACACAACCCCTCTCGGAGGACCAAGAGGGCTTATGTGACATGGTCACAGAGGAGGTCGCGGCCATCAGCCTCCACCGCGAACCAATGGCCACCGAGGATCAGGAGGGAGGCAAGTGAGCCAGGTAGTCTCCTTTTTAGCCCCACTCCTTCTTCTTCCCCTTCTTTCCAGGGCTTTCCTACCAAGCCCACTTGGTATAGATTGGCCTCGGTCATCCCCAAGGTCAAGGCTTGGAAGACAAGATCCCTTCCAAAGGGATCCAAGCCTGCTCCGGCAGACTCTGTAAGGTCCTCTTCAGCCCCCAAGCTGTCGACTTCCTCTTCCAAGGCTTCTCCCCCACCCAAGGGGTCGAGAGCCAGGTCCTCCAAGGCCAAGCCAACGGAGTCCGGCTTTGACCAGGAGGCCTTTGCAAATCTTCTGATGATGAAGATGAGCGAGGTAGTGGACACCAAACTCGAGTCGGTGTCCACTCGACTTGCCTCAGGCCTGGAGACCTCGGGTCAATCGATCTTATCTCTGACCCAGAGGCTCCAAGCCCAGGAGGAATTAGTTTCCGGAATCCTCCAGTCCGGGACCACGCCACAGTCCATGACAGTACCGGACGCATCAAAGCTGCTGCCATTCGAGAACAGCAACCCGTGGCGGTTAGCTCTGCACGCCCCGTTCTCAGACGGAAAACAGACAATAGAAGGTTGTGGAACCCGGCCGGTAGAAGACTTTGAGTTCTTCCCAGCGGGCCTTCAATTTCCCTTTCCAGGCTACGCTAGACTAGCCGAAGATGCGCCAGTCAGGGTAGACAAAGTCCCAAGGAGACAGTCATCTACCCTAGGGACCAAGCCCAGTCTGCATGGGTCCGCGCCCTTACAGAATGGGACTGCGTCCAACACAGTGTTTGTGGCCCCACAAGGAGCTCCAACTCCTTGCACGTCAAAGGTGGTGGAGTTGACTCTACAAGCCGCGGTAGAGGAAAAACCTTTACCTCACTTAAAAGAGACAGAGGCTACCTCCTTGCTCTTCCCCGGTGATATAGTTTTTGACTGATGCTCCGGCTACGTTCACGGTGGGCAGGCTCGACCCAGAGTGTGTCTCCCTGTTCACTGAACGTTTACCTAGAATTCCGGACCCCATGGTCAAAGCGGAATTCGAGGCAAGATGCAGGCTGAGTAGGTCGATTAACTCAGTCACCTCAGCGGAGTTGATTGCTACGACGTTCGTGGATGAGTCTCTATTTCGAGTCCACACAAAGTCACTATTACAAGCCTTCCAGTCGGACCTGTATGACTTTATAGTGGCTAGGCGAGCCTGCAGGAAGCATGTCTTCGCGAATGCTTCCATAAGGCACGAACCAAACAGACTGATAAAGGCTTCGATCTGGGGCGCCAACCTCTTCCCTGTTGTCCAGGCGGTCTCTGTCTCCCAGATCGGCAAGCCTTCAACATCCAAGGCTCAGCCACAGCAGCAGTTTGTCCTGGTGCAGAGTCCACCGACTCAGCAACCTTCGACTTCAACAGCCTTAGTAGCCTCCCCAGCCTTCAACGCCTCTTTTGAGTCGCGAGGAGCATTTCGGGGCTACAATAAACATGCAGGGAGTAGCAGAGCCAGAGGTGCCTTCCAGCAGAGAGGTGGCTCTGGAGGCAGAGGCTTCAGGGGAGGCAGGGGAGGTAAGACCACAACCAACCAGTGAGACCCCGCAGGTGGGCGGGAGATTGTATTGTATCTCTTTCGGGGCCATTGGACCTTCAGTTTATGGGCCCACAGCATAGTATCGAAAGGTCTGGGGTGGAAATGGGAGAAAGGGCCTCCACCAGTCAGTTTTCACCAGGCTCCAACGACAGATCTACTCGACTATGCCAAAGATCTCCTCCAAAAGAAGGCAATAAAGAAAGTCAGTCGCCTGAAATTCCAGGGACCTCTGTTCAGTGTGCCAAAGAAGGACTCAGACAAACGAAGAGTGATTCTGGACCTGTCCCATCTCAACTCATACATTCAATGCGACAAGTTCCGCATGCTGACCATCTCGCAGGTACGGATCTTACTTCCCCGTGGGGTCGTCACCACCTCTATAGATCTTAAACGCTTACTATCACGTTCCGATAGCAAGAAACTTCTCTCCATACCTAAGCTTCAAACTAGGAAAACAAGCTTACTCATTCAGAGTCATGCCATTCGGGCTCAACATAGCGCCCAGAATATCCACCAAATTAGGAGAGACAGTAGTGCAAGAACTAAGAGCCCAAGGGGTAATGTTAGTAGCTTACCTAGACGACTGGCTCATTTGGGCAACCAACGACGAGGAGTGTCGCAAAGCAACAGCCAAAGTAATAGAATTCCTAGAGTATCTGGGTTTCCAGATAAACAAAGAAAACTCTCGCCTCATCCCGGTGTCCCGCTTTCAATGGTTGGGAATCTAATGGGACCTAAACTCACACAAGCTATCTCTCCCATCAAAGAAGTGCAGAGAGATAGCGAAGGCTACGAGACAGTTCCTCAGGAACAAAAAGGCTTCTCTTTGTACCCAAGAGAGAATTCTAGGTTTGCTTCAGTTTGCCTCAATAACAGACGTCCTGTTGAAAGCCAGACTGAAGGATATCAATCGAGTCTGGCGGAAGAGAACCAACAAAAAATTCAGAGACAAGATCTCTGATTCCGCCGATATTGAAGAAAAGGCTTCGTCCGTGGACGGAACCCTGAAGTCTCTCCAAGTCAGTGCCACTGCAGTTTCCCCTCCAAATCAGTGCCACTGCAATTTCCCCCACCGTCTCTGATAGTCCACACGGATGCCTCTCTGAGCGATTGGGGGGGCTACTCCCAGTACAAGAAGGTTCAAGGAACCTGGTCGAATGCATTCCGCCAGTTCCACATCAATAAAACGTCTGGCTCCAGTCAAAAACAGTCATGTAAGATTAGTCTCGGACAGTGCAGTGATAGTTCATTGCATAAACAGAGGAGGCTCCAGGTCGAGCAAAGTAAATGATGTAATGATTACAATTTTTTTGTTAACGACGAAAAATCATTGGTGCCTGTCAGCTACTCACCTGGCAGGAGTAAGGAATGTCATCGCAGACTCACTATCCAGAACAACTCCGCTGGAGTCGGAGTGGTCCTTGGACGTGAAGTCATTCCGTTGGATTTGCAATCAAATCCCGGGCCTTCAGGTAGACCTGTTTGCCATGGAGTCCAATCACAAACTCCCGTGTTATGTGGCTCCCAACCTGGACCCTCTAGCTCACGCCACAGATGCGATGTCCATAGACTGGAACAGTTGGCAGAAAATTGACCTATTTCCACCAATAAACCTCCTGATGAAAGTCCTGCACAAACTCAGATCCTTCATAGGACAGGTGGCATTGGTTGCACCCAACTGGCCAAAGAGCAATTGGTTTCCTCTTCTACTAGAGTTGAATCTCCGCCCCAGACGGATTCCCTGTCCAGAACTGACTCAGGTAGTACAAACTCGGACTGTGTCAGCTTCCTCAAGAATTCTAAATGCCCTAACTTATGACTTCATGAAGTTTGCGGCGCAGAAGGATGCTAGTATCGATCCACTAAGCATCCTATTCATAGAATCGGATAAAAGAGAGTCAACACTGAGACAGTATGATTCTGCAGTAAAGAAATAAGCCATCTTTCTAAAAGAATCAGATGCCCAAAAGATGACTACGAATCTGGCAATTTCGTTCTTTAGAACCCTGTTCAAGAAAGGTCTAGCCGCTAGTAACCTTACTACAACCAAATCTGCCTTAAGGAAGATTTTTCAGCTTGGCTTTAATATTGATTTGACAGATTCGTACTTCTCTTCTATCCCTCGAGCATGTGCCCGTCTGAAACCAACGGACCACCCCCACATGGTCTCCTGGTTTTTAAACGATGTACTCAAATTGGCCTTTGACGTTGATAATGATTCATGCTCATATATAACCCTTCACAGAAAAACATTATTCTTAGTGAGTCTGGCTTCAGGCGCCAGAATATATGAACTGTCGGCTCTCTCTAGAGACCCAAATCGCATCGATTTCCTCCCATCAGGTGAAGTTCTACTATCCCCAGATCGAAAATTCTTGGCCAAGAATGAAGACCCACAAAACAGGTGGGCTCCATGGAAAATTATACCTCTCACACAGGACTCATCATTGTGTCCTATTATCACACTAGTCTTATCAGGCCAGAACTTCTGAAAAGTCTTCAGGTCCTCTTTTAATTACAGAGAAAGGCGGAACCATTTCCTTAAAAGGTATTAGACAACAAATATGATATTGTTATGTACAATAAAGTTTCATACATACTTACCTGGCAGATATATACATAGCTAAGACTCCGTCGTCCCAGACAGAAATTCAAATTTCGCGCCACTCGCTACAGGTAGGTCAGGTGATCTACCGGCCTGCCCTGGGCGGCAGGACTAGGAACCATCCCCGTTTTCTATCATATTTTCTCTCTTCCACCTGTCTCCTGCGGGGAGGCTGGGTGGGCCTTTAATTGTATATATCTGCCAGGTAAGTATGTATGAAACTTTATTGTAACATAACAATATCATTTTCATACAATCAACTTACCTGTCAGATATATACATAGCTGATTGGCACCCTTCGGTGGAGGGTAAGAGACAGCTTCTATATGGAATAGACAGGTAAACAACATATGTTGTAGGTATAAATAAAACCTTGGTTCCTACCTGATAGGTGGTAGACTTCGTGGGTGTTTGCCCAGTAGTCTGCATCACCTCAAGAAACTTTAGCGAGATATATGATCTATGGCCAAGAGTTCTTGTGGGTCTGCCGATGGGGTCTTCTCCGCTTACTCGGCAGAGCCTAAAAGGACTTTGTCAATGGGTGCTGATCCACTTATATGACAATACACCTTATGAAGGAGCAACAACCAATCCCGACCACCTGATCCTAACCATATGTTAGAACTAAGGATTGTTCCGAGTTATCCCCGAACTCGTCACAACAACCGTAACTCAAAACCACTACACACACATACATAATTTCCAAAAAAAAATTATACTCATCTAATTGGATATGACAAGCGTCTCTTACTGAACAACATAGACGGCCGCCCGTGCTAAACCAAGTCCTCCATTGTTCGAAGAGACTCCAGACCATATCCAAAAAGAAGAAAAGTATATACATTTAAGGATGGTGTCGGCTCCCGTACCCAGAATCGTATCCGCCGATACGAAAGGACCTAGAGAAAAACACTTCTCATATGTCACACGGAACGTCTTTCAAGTAATGAGATGCAAATACTGAGTGCGATCTCCAAAAGTCGGATCTATGATGTTTTTAAGCGACATATTCTTATAAAACGAGAGAGACGTCGCTACAGCTCTTACTTCATGAGCTTTTACACGCAATAGTTGTAACTGTTCGTCAGGACAGACCTTATGAGCATCTGTAATGACGTTTCTTACAAAGAATGCCAGCGCATTCTTGGACATCAGTCTTGTGGGGTCTTTTACGCGCACCAAAGACCTTGTCTAGAGCCTCCCATCTGATGCTTCTCTGAAGGTAGAACTTCAGAGCTCTAACAGGGCATAGAGACCTCTCTGCTTCTCTGCCTACGAGACTCGACATTCCTTTGACTTCGAATGACTTAGGCCAGGGATTCGTGGGATTCTCGTTTTTCGCTAAAAACAGGGTCTTAAACGAGCAAATAGCCGAGTCTCCTTGAATCCTACTTTATCCTGCAGAGCATGTAATTCACTAATTCTCTTTGCCGTAGCTAAAGATAATAGGAATAGGCATTTTCTGGTTATGTCTTAAACGATGCCAGATGAGGAGGTTCGAATCTTTCCGATGACAGATACTTGAGGACTACGTCTAGGTTCCAGTTCGGAGGTACTGGTTCCTTAGACTTTGAAGTCTCAAAAGACCTTATGAGATCGTGGAGATCTTTATTATTTGCCAGATCTAATCCTCTGTTCCTGAATACAGCCGAGAGCATACTTCTGTATCCCTTTATTGTGGATACGGCTAGATGAGATTTTTCTCTCAGGAATAGCAGGAAATCAGCAATTTCCGCTATAGAGGTAGTGGAGGAGGACAACTTCTTGGATCTACACCACCTTCTAAATACCTCCCACTTCGATTGGTATACTTTCGTAGTGGAGGTTCTGCGTGCTCTCGCTTGCCACTTCGCGAGGAAAAGCCTCTCGCTCTGACAAGTCTTTCGATAGTCGAAAGGCAGTCAGAGCGAGAGCGGGGAGGTTTTTTTGATGGTTACCTCTTGAAGTGTGGTTGTCTGAGAAGATCCGTCCTTCTTGGTAGGGATCTTGGAAAGTCTACGATCCACTCTACCACCTCCGTGAAGGCCATTCCTGGGCCGGCCAAAAGGGGGCTATTAACGTCATCCTCGTCTCCTTTGACGCCACAAACTTTTTCATTACTAACCCCAGGATTTTGAATGGGGGAAAAGCATAAACGTCTACTCGAGACCAATTTAGCAGGAAGGCGTCTACCATAAGTGCTCTTGGATCTTCCACGACCGAGCAAAAAACTGGGAGCTTTTTGAAAAATGAATGTTGCGAAGAGATCTACATGAGGAGTCCCCCACAGAGACCAGAGATCGAGACACACTTCCTCGTGTAGTGTCCATTCTGTATGAAGGACCTGGTTCCTCCTGCTGAGCCTGTCCGCCCTCACATTCTTTACTCCCTGTACGAACCTTGTCAGTAGGGAGATGTTCCTGTGAGACGTCCAAAAGTAATAGGTCTCTCGTCAGCTCGTAAAGGAACGAGGAGTGCGTCCCTCCCTGTTTCCGAATGTAGGCAAGTGCGGTGGTGTTGTCCACGTTTACTTGCACCACCTTGTTTGACACCAGAGGTTCTAGGCTCTTCAAAGCCAGATGTACGGCGAAGAACTCTTTGCAGTTTATGTGCCAAGTCACCTGTGCTGGTTCCCAGGTGCCTGACACCTCTTCTGAGCCTAATGTCGCTCCCCAACCTTTCTCCGACGCGTCGGAGTACAACACTAGGTCTGGGTTCTGTGTTTTTAGAGAGATCCCCTTGTTCTCTTCCAGAGGGGGCAACCACCACTCTAGGTGCGACTTTATCTCCACTGGAATGGGGAAAAACGTCCGAAAGTTGTCCGGTTTTCCAGCTCCAAGACTTCTTGAGGAAGAATTGAAGCGGACGTAAATGAAGTCTTCCTAGTGGGAAGAACTGTTCTAGCGAGGAAAGCGTCCCTAGAAGGCTCAACCATCATTCCCTCGCCGACGTATGTTGCTTCCCTAAGAAGAGAGAGACAATCCGCAAACCTTTTGCGATTCTCTCTTGCGAAGGAAATACTCGAAAACCCCGAGAATCCATCCGAATCCCCAGATAGACTAGGTCCTGTCTGGGGGTCAGCTGAGACTTCTCGAGGTTCACGAGCAATCCCAACGCTTTGATCAAATCTAGAGTTAACTTTAGGTCCTCCAAGCACTGTCTCTCTGATCTGGCCCTGATGAGCCAGTCGTCCAGATACAGAGAGACATTTACTCCTTTGAGGTGAAGAAACCTCGCCACATTCTTCATCAGGCTTGTGAAGACCTGAGGAGCTGTGGACAGGCCGAAACACAAGGCTCTGAACTGAAAGATCCTTCCCCCCGTCATGAAACGGAGGTACTTCTTCGATGAAGGGTGGATCGGGACGTGAAAGTAGGCGTCCTGGAGATCTAGAGACACCATCCAATCTCCTTGTCGTAATGACGCTAGGACTGAAGCAGAAGTCTCCATGGAGAACTTCTCCTTCTGAACAAATTTGTTCAGAGAGCTGACGTCCAGTACTGGTCTCCAGCCTCCCGAGGCTTTTGCAACCAGAAAAAGGCGATTGTAAAACCCCGGGAGTTTTGATCCCGTACTAGTTCTATCGCTCTCTTGTCCCACATTTGTTCCACCATCGATCGAAGAGTATCCCTCAGCACAGGATCCTTGTACTTGGCTGATAGTTCCCTTGGTATTGACGTTAGGGGAGGAGTGTTCAGGAAAGGGATACGATATCCCTTCCTTAAGATCGCCAAAGAAGACGCGTCTGCGTTTATCAGTGTCCAGGCTTCCACAAATCCCAGGAGCCTGGCACCTACTGGTGCTTGGAGGAGAGAATCTTCATTTTCCCTTTTTAAAGGGACGAAAGGCAGATCTACCTCTCTTCTCCGGAGCCTTCCTTCTTGTGGAAGGTCTGGAGGACGGACCACCTCGAAAGGGCTGCACAGATTGGACTAGGTCCTTTCTTGTCCGATGCAGAAACAGGTTTCTTCTTTCTTGCTGACTGCGTCAGAAGATCCTGAGTCGCCTTCTCAGTTAAAGAATGCGCAATGTCCTTTACTAACTGAGAAGGGAACAAAAGTCAGATAGAGGCGAATACAGTAGAGCTGCCCTCTGAGCATGAGAGACTGCCTTTGTTAAGAAGGCGCCATATACCGTCCTTTTCTTTAAAAGACCTGCTCCAAACAATGAGGAGATTTCAAAAGATCCATCCTGTACCGCTTTGTCAATACAAGACAATATGCATAACAGGCTTCAGGTTCGATTCCTTCCGAATCATGGGCTTTCTTGGACATCACCCCCAAGGGACCAATCTAAGAAGTTGAAGACTTCCAATACATGAAAGAGTCCCTTGAGGAGATGATCCAGTTCCGAAATTCCCCACGTAATTCGTGCTGAATTGAGACTTTGTCGACGTGAAGCGTCAACTAAGGTCGAAAAATCTGCTTCCGTTGTAGAAGGGAGAGCAATACCCATATTCTCTCCCGTCTGATACCAAATGCCTCTTTTCCCAGCTAATCTTGCTGGAGGCATGCAGAAGACTGTTCTCACTAAGTCTTTCTTAGACTTCATCCATGAGTCTAAGGATTGTAATGCCCTCTTCATCGAAATGGTGGGTTTCATTTTGAGAAAAGACGAAGGCTTCTTCGTCTTAGCACTGGAAAAGAGCGAGCGCGGAGAAGGAGGAGCGGCAGGAGTCAACTCGTCTCCATACTCCTCAAGAAGCAGGGTAGTCAAAACCTTATAGTTAGACAGACCCTCTCTTCCATGATATTCATCATCCGAGTTTTCCTCCAACTCGGGATCTACATGAGTCTCCGCTCTCCTTTCCGAACGTTCCTCTTCTGGAGGAGACAAACTCCTAATAGGAGAGGGGCTAAGGGAATGATAATCCTTCCTCTTTCCCGCTCTAATAGACTTGGAAGGCGTCACAAGCTCCGGCTTCTCTTGAAATTTAGAAGACGCTTCCCGCTTGTATGACGCTTCCCGTTCGCCAAGCGTCCTGGCTGACGTCTGACGTCTTGATGACGCTTCGCGCCTGGAAGACGCTCCGCTCTCCAAAGGCGTCCTACTTGGCGTCACAATATTGGACGGAGCGTCACGTCTAAGATCCGCTTTCAATGACGCTTCACGTCTAAAAGACATCTTACGTCTCTCTGGCGTTACGAAACTCTCGTAAGCCCCCGTTCTCGCTCTCGAACTCGAAGCTTCTGCAAGACGTTTAGCAGCTTCACGTCTGTCTGACGCTTCTCGTTGAGCAGGTGAGAGAGGACGAGACTTCTTAATTGGAAGCGTCACGTCCTTCCGACGGGGCGCTAAAACTCCCACTAGAGACGACAGTTGCTCTTGAACTGCCATAATTATCTTTCTTGACGCTTCTCCCACGTCCAGTGCATGACGCCTTTCGTCATCACTCGGGGGAGAAGAATGAAAGGGTACTTCCGCGTACACGTCAGGTGACGCTGACGCCACCTTCGCTTTCTTATAGAAGACGGAGCGTCATCTGAGAAGCGCTCTGGGCTAGAATCTATGTCAGGCTTCATATGACGCTTCAGCGGTCTCGACAAGTTCGACTCCTTCCACCCTCGTTTAGGTGAGGGAGAGGGAGAGGACGAGAAACACTCGCGAAGGACGCTTTTTCTATAGCGCCCTTGAGCCGCCTGCCACGAAGCAGAGCTAGCTGAAGGGACGTCTGACCGTTGGGGATTCCCCACGACCTCCTTAAGGCTTTCGATTTCTTTCCTTCTCTGGGCTGGGCATGGGAGCTTGGAAGAGGTCTAGGCCTGGGAGCGTCGCAGGGACGATCAAACGCCCCCTCCACAACACTGGGAGAACTCACTTCACTGAAATGCTCACTTTCACTAGCCTTACCTTTGAAGTCAGCCATCTTGGACTTCATGTCTCTAATTGTAGCTTTCAGATTGGCGATTTCCGATGCCGAATCCGAAAAAGCACTCTGAGAATGAGATACATAGGGAGAATCTACATCAGTAGGATTAGAATTATCCGTGAAAGGCTCAATAGGCCTTGAACTCACACCTTTCAGCCGTCTAACTCTATCCCTCTCTAACTTCTTCAAATAAGAAGTCAAAGTCTTCCACTCTTCTGCATTCAATCCCTCGCATTCCTTACAAGTATTAATAGCAGAACACTGAAACCCCCTACATTTACGGCATACAGTGTGAGGATCAACCGAAGCTTTCGGTATCCTCACCCTGCAGCCTACATTCACACACATTCTCACACTCACATTTGAATCAGACATACTGAGAAAAATCCAAAAGAGTTATTCCAAAAACAGTCCACAGTAGCGAATGCCAAAACATGATCCAGATACGTCACCAAAAAGCCGAAAAACGATGATCAAAGGATGAAATATGAATCTAAGTCAGGAGGTAATAGCAACAATGTTGATACCACCGGCGACAGAGAAAATATGATAGAAAACGGGGATGGTTCCTAGTCCTGCCGCCCAGGGCAGGCCGGTAGATCACCTGACCTACCTGTAGCGAGTGGCGCGAAATTTGAATTTCTGTCGGGGACGACGGAGTCTTAGCTATGTATATATCTGACAGGTAAGTTGATTGTATGAAACCTTTATTTTATTAAACAAGCCAATCCGGATTCAGTCCCTCACGTCCATGATATCCGAGCAGTGGCTACTTTGATTAACTATTTTCACAACATGAACTTCGAGGGTCTGAAGAAATATACGGGTTGGAAATCTCAGGCAGTATTTAGACGCCACTATCTCAAGAGTTTAGAGGCCCTTAAATTTTCAGCAGTGGCTGCAGGGAGCATCGTCTCCCCCGAGATGACCAAGTCTTAGAACTCTATTTTCTATTCCTCTTTTCGGCTTAAATTTCCCTTGATACTCACTCTTTCCTACCTGCCTCGCTCGTAATCCCTACCTATCTCCCCCTGGTTCCGGGGCTGGTTTGCTTGTCAATCCATTGCCGGACTTGTACATAGTTTATATTTGTCATTTTTGTAATTCCTGACCTGCGGTTTTCCAGAATAGTATGAATCTGGTCATATTGGTTCCTCCTGTCCTACCATTGTATTTTATGGCTTTACATTGGTTATTAAACTTAATTTTAAGAGTACATTTAAGTTAATTTAAGAGTACATTTAAGTTTACTTGTTTCTACATTGGTTATTAAACTTAATCTTAGGAGAACATTAAAGTTTTATTGTTCCTTATATCTTTTGATTTTGTATCTTCCAAGCTTGTATGGCCATTCTCTGATAATATTTCACCGGCCGACACAGGTCGAACCCAGAAAAGGGATTTTGACAAAGGAAAAACCTATTTCTGGGGGAAGACCTGTGTCGCCCGGTGAACCCATCCCTCTCTCTTTTCCTGGTCCCCACCCTGTAACCATCCCAAGCATGGGTGCGTAATCCAGAATGAAGCCACCGGGCGTGAGTTGTAATAGTAGCCAGTGGAAGGTAGATGTGGTAGTCCTTGTACAGGCAGTCCCTGGTTATCAGCGATCTGGTTTTATGGCGCTCGTCTAGCGCCATAAAATCAGTGATTTATGGTGCCATAACAGGCCAAGTTCCGGTTATCGGCACCATAAGGCACTTATGATGCCATAACATACCTAACAGAGGCTCCATAATGGTGCTTATGATGCGGATGACTGGTTAATGGCGCCATAAATCGCAGTTTTGGTTAATGGTGGTTTCCACTTATCGGCAGCCCCTCGGGAATGGAACCCCCATCAATATCCAGGGACTGTCTGTATGTAAGTACTATATTTTTTATCACATTGCTGTGATTCATATACATGCATTAAGCTGCAAATGTCCTTTAATATTCAATTTGCTCTACCTCTGAATCAATATATTTTCATATATGTTAACCAAAGGGGAATTTTTTAGTTAATAATAATGTCGTCCTCTCTTGGATTTGAACCAGCGCTCAGTGGACAGAGGAGAAATCAGGACTTCAGTGATGTTATTGACTCGGCCAGCAACTTATACCTCACTTGTTGGCCAAGTTGATAACGTCACTGAAATCCTGATTTCTCCTCTGTCTGATGAGCGCTGGTTCAAATCCACGAGAGGACAAAATTATCAACTAAAAATTGCCCTTTGGTTAATATATATATAAATATATTATTTCTGAGGATGGGAGAATTGGATATTAAAGGATATTTGTAGCTTAATGCATGTATGTATGCGTGTGAGTGTGTGTAATTTTGCTAAGAAAAGTTTAAAGAAATATTAGAAAAAACATGTATAATCCAAAAAAAGTTACTGCATCTTCAATCTCAGTAAATTTACATAAATATTTTACAATAAATATACTCTGAATTTGCTACTGATTTAATTTCTTATCTATTTTGATACTGTGTTAACATGTATAACTTGGTAAAATTTACGATTGTCTTGTAAAAGAGGCCCACAGGGGTTATAAGTTTCCCTGGCTGGCATGGGGTGCTGCATATGTTTATTTTTTAACCTGGCTCTTAAGGGTTAATGGTACTGGTGCGTGAATCAAGGGCCATAAGTATGGAACTACACAACCTGAACCTCACGTAACCTGGGGACTTCCTGTTTGTATGTATGTGTTGATTTAATTACATAAACATTACAACATACAAATATATATATAATTAATATATATTATGTAGATATATATATATATAGATATATATAACATCATACATACATACTATATTATATATATATATATATATATTATATTATTAGATATTATTATATTATATATTATATATCATACATACATACACACACACACAGTGGACCCCCCGTATTCGCGTCCTCTGGATTCACGGACTCACACATTCGCGGATTTCTCTCGGGAACATTTCCCTGCATTATTCACAGAAAATTTGCATATTCATGGTATTTTTCTATGAGAAATATCCACAGATTCCTGGTTTAATTTATCAATTTCATCATAAAATGCACTTTTTGTGATAAAACTATTAAAAAACCAAGTATTAACATTTTTAGTGGGTTTTTCTTGAGTTTTAACTTACAAAATAGGCTGTTCTCAGCATTTTTATAGGGGTTCCAACTATTCGCGGGTTCTAACTATTCACAGGGGGGCCTGGTACGCATCCCCCGCAAATACGGGCGGCCACTGTACACACACACACACACACAGTCAACCCCCGTATTCGCATTCTCAAAGATTCGCGGACTCACGAACTTGCGGATTTGTGTTTGGGCCATATCTACCCATTATTCACGGGAAATTCGCCTATTTGCTGGTTTTTCGAAGATAAATATTCCCTAATTAGTGTATTTTAGCCCTATAAAAGTAATTCAGCTTGTGCAATAATCGCACAATGATGATCATCGTTGTTCCATCAACAATCATTGTCGAGTAATAATTGCCCAGAGGAAAATCTACCTATTTTAATAAACACAATGGTACCACATTCAGCTTCTGTGTGCCTTGGATTGTACACACGCACTGTCCGTTCCTTTGATTATCCTTCTAAAAAATTAATAAAAATTATTTTGTTAACAACCTTTGCCTACTGTGACCATTTCAGTTTCCTTGAGGGGTTCCTGTCTCTCCTCCCTCCAATCCCAGCCAGCCGTGTGCCTTTTTTGTCAAACAGTTCATAAATTGTATATGGAAAAAATTTGCCTAAAATTTTCCTTCCTATAACATAATGTTCTATTACTTTACACTCTTAATTTAATTTTTGAACACATTACTAATAAGAAAAAATTTGAAAATGGAGGACTTTTTGGGTGGCCTGGAACAAATTATCCTGACTCCATTTATTTCTTGTGGGGATATTTGTTTCATATTTCAAACAAATTGCATTTCGACCAGCCTTCTGGAACGGATTAAGTTTAAAGTCTGAGGTACTACTATATATATATGTGTGTATACACACACACTCACACACACACATATATATATATATATATATATATATATATCCCTATATATCTATTATATATATATATATATATATATATACTATATTAATATATAATATATCCTACACACACCCTATATATATATTCATACATATATGTATAGGTAATTCTTTTTATAACATGACCACTAGTAATTACTACATAAAGAAATGCTTGCTCAGTAGTAATGAAGATCTTTGCCACCATTTTGATCTTATCTTCAGGCAAAGGTTGCACTGTTGAAGGGAGCTCTTTTAATACCGAGGTTAGGTAGTGGCAATTCATCTGGCTTTTGAAGTCCACCTAATTTTCTTTAGAAAATTTTTTGAAGATATGAGAATTCAGGAATGTAAAATCTTTTGTAAATCTTGCTTAATAGGTATAATCTTGTTCCAAGCCATGTAGGGAAATTATGTTCTGCACCAACAGAATACTGTACTGAAGAACTAATCACTTGATCACTTGAAAGGAATCTCATACAAACAGGAGTGATAACATTTTCATTGTTTGACATATTAGTCTAGCCATTTTAATCCAGTAATCAAGATACATCAGAGGGAAGGGAAACAATGTTCACAATCTTGAAACAAAGCCATCAAGGGTAACCTTGAAGGATTCAAGATGCTCAGCCACTTTCAATTCTTTTTGAGCTGTTTTGCCAACATTCTTCAATTCTTTTTGAGCTGTTTTGCCAACATTCACATAAGGAGATATGAAAAGGTCCTCCTCATTCCAGGCGCCACAGTATGATACAAACTGGTCTTTCTGTTAAGGCTTATTTACTGTTACAAAAAAGAACCAAATATAAAACATTAAGGCACCTTATATCAACTCCATTTTGATACCCTTACACATTGCCCATTATAAAGTTGAAACTTTTCACAGTTTAATTGGATATGACTGATATTTACAATATATGTTTATCTGCAATTCCAGCAATATAAAAAACTTAGGCTTCTGGAAATTTCACAAATCTCATGAGAGAGATGAAGAGTAGTATATATCAAGATTTCAAGCATCCATAACAGTGACTAAAGTTTAGAAATATACCTGGCTTTCATTGTCATGTTTTCAGAAACAACTTAGGGCCAATGACATTATATGAGTGGCTAGGAATTTCTTAACAAAAATACACACATCTCCCAATGAAGAAACCATCTCAAAGAGATAACCATGCAACATTATAGTAGGGCTGTTTTTGGTCGCGTAGCACTCAAGGAGTAACCCTCCATGGTGTGCCAGCGTTCTCCATGATGACTAGACTAATATCAAAGAGATATCTTTTAGCCTGGTCTTTAGCTGGGTATTGTGCCGTAATGATAAACACTATTACACATGATAGAGTACAGGCAGTCCCTGGTTATCGGTGGACTCAATTATCAGTGATCCAGTTTTATGGTGCGTGTCTAGTGCAATAACGGGCCAAGTTCCGGTTATTGCCGCCATAAGGCACCAATAATAGAGTTATGGCGCCATAACATAAGTACAGAGGTGCCATATGGTGCTTATGGTGCCATAAAGCGCGAGTTTTGGTTAATATCGGTTTTCACTTATCGGCACACCCTGGGGACTGCCTGTATATGAACTCAAAAACAAGAAAGTATTTTCTCTCATTATCAGTGAGGCTGAGCCCAAGTTTTCGACCATTCAAAATCTAGAAGAAGTGACTAATGTGCATGCGAGTTGGGTTGGTTAAAAGACAATGAACCATTACTCTCCTAGTCAACATTGAGTGAAGACTTCAGGCGAGAGCTCTTCAGTAAAGATCACATTGATACTAAAGTTTTTCATCATGGAAACATCAAAACTTGAAAGTTAAGTGCTTATTTTTAAGCTCAAGTTAAAAATTATTAGATTAAACTGTGCGACAAGAGTTTATTCCTGGTATTAAAGCTGAAAACATATGGTCTCGTGTTTGCTATATGTGAAAAGCACAAAATTTGAAGAATTTGTCATTTTAATCAGAAGTTTTAGCTAATGAAATATTCCACAATTTATTATTAATTTAGATAATCCTTTCAGATAACAATGTCTACAATAGCCTAGGCAGTATCCTACATAAGATGATAGCCTAACAGATTTAGTGAGAATAATTTAGATTATGTAGTGGATTTTGTTTGTAGCCTATAACATTGGATTACAGATCCAAAAAGGTGATTTAAATAACTTGGATTAGGTAGTAACCTAATCTAAGGCAAGTAAAAATGTTAAAAAATCCTTTCATGGTCCTAGGCAACAGCCTAGTTTTACACCAAGGACCCTAAGATTTGATGAACAGGCTTCAGATTTTCCCCTTTATAAAGTCTGTATACTTAAACATGATCTAAATAATCCAGGACTAGGCAGTACCTTATATTAAGTGATTAACTTTGACTAAATATCCTATTATTGGACTAAATCATTAGCCTAGACAAAGTTACCTAGGACTAGATATAAATAGTAACTTGTGCTCGATGGGATGATAGCTTAGCTTTAATGCTACGTACTAAGGTAATTGTGTTTTTATGAACCAATACCTTTTCTTAATCCATACCTTCAAGTGTGAATTAAATAATCCGGATTAGGCCGTATCCTAGATTAAAGTAAGTGATAGATTAGCCATAACAGTAAATTGGATTACTGTTTTAATATAGTAGAGGCAGTCCCTGGTTTACGATGGTTTTGGCTTACGGCATTCTGAGGTTACAACACTTTTCAATCATATTCATAGAAATTATTTCCAATTGTATGATGTATGTTCCAGGGGGGTTATGACACCGATCTGATGGAAGAAATCCCTTTGCTCATAGATCGTAGCCTGGGGCACTGTCAGGTGAGATGAGGCACTCCTTCCTACGCAACTCTCTCTCTCTCCTTCACTACCTCAGCTGATTAGAGCAAATTTTCTTCTTCTGTATGCTAGCGAGATGTTTTGCTTGTCTTTTCCTCTTTGGCATGATGAAATTCTTGCCAAAACAAAGATAAACAGATGTAAAAGCAAGTGAATGTCAGAGGTGAAACTCAAACATGTACCGTTGTGGCGGGATCACAAGCTTAGAGAAAACAAGTAAACTCCCCACAGTTACGTTAATCGTACCAGCTAACAAAATTTCCCACACTCACACTTTCCCCTTTACGTTACCTTTAACCTGCAGGACAATTGGTTCAATGAAATACCAAACACACAACACACAAACAGGTACTCACCTCTGGCTTCTGATACTCAGGGCTAGGCTGTGCTGTCCGCCGGATATAGGGTATAGGCTAGCCGACACACAACCACCGCCGACAACCAAACACAACCCAACCACCTGAGACCCACAACAACTCAATAACCCGACAAATCACTGCAGACGAACACCAACAGCCCGAAAGAACACGACTTACAGAGGCACAACAACCCGCCAAAACCAACACTGCCCCAACCACCACTCACAGACACCGAAAATGCACCACCAACCTCCTCAACCTCACCACAACCAGACAGACATACACACAACAACTTCACAACCCCAAAATCTATCAAATAACAGCAAAACAACTAACCACCAAAGGATAACTGCTGTCAAAACCGACACTAACTTCACCAGATGCCTCACTGCTTATGACTCTCGTAACAGACTTCCACTGACTTTCTACAGAGCGCCACAACAGACATGCTTCCGACCGCCATTTAACCACTCCCATTCATTCTTCCTCCAATCTCTCTCTCTCTCTCTCTCTCTCTCTCTCTCTCTCTCTCTCTCTCTCTCTCTCTCTCACACAACCTTTGGAGATGTTGTCAGATATAAACTATCATTACTCCTCCATACCGTCATGTTTCTGCTCGCACTGAAGGGAGGTAAGCTGAGAACCTTCCATCCTGCAACTCAAGGAATCTCTACAGATACTATTGCTCACAATTTGTTTGACAATAATTATAAAAATTTACAATAACAGAAGAAATATTGCATTTTCTTGTACGGATCAATGTTTTTGGCGTATTGAGTTACGTTTACTAATTTAATTACCCTGTAACTATGAAAGTAAGAGGAATTTTGACAAAATATTTTGTCTATGCATTCTCCATTGCCATACGATGGTCCTTGAATTTTATCATGATTTTGTGTTTTGTGCCCTATACCCCCATATATAGGGGTACCGGCCAGCCCCCTTAAATGTGATCAGCAATACCATGTTATGGACATATTGCATGATTCCAAAAAGGAAATTAAAGAAATAAGTCAGTGATGTGATGTACACTTCAAAGTGTAAAAGTACAGTATCTTGCAACTGAACAAGGAGAGTGGAAACAAATTCTGAGCAAACAAGGTCTCAGATTAGAAATGCAACTAGACCAACAAAATGGCCAGTTCAGACAACGAAACTTTTGATCAAAATATAACAGGCTCCAGCATCCTCCCTTATGATGATACTGATAATACTTGGTGAGATGCATCAAGTGTGCATTTTCTCCCCTGATGTAAGTATCTAACATATTTGCCTGCATATAAGACTCACCTTCACATAAGACTTACCCGATTTTACAAGGATATTTTTGAGAAAAATTTTTTCTTGTATGTCAGCATACATGGGTTTGGACTCTGTATGAAATTTACCATAAATAATTGTTACTTTGTGGGATACTGTACCCTAACTCTTAGCTCCTCTCAGGTCAGCTGTATTGCTTTGTTTATGGTATCTACTCCTTTATGGAGCAACACCTTTGAAAGTGCTTTGTTAATGAATAAAAAAGCAAAACCATAGTAGAAGAGGAAGAAAAAAATAAAATTACTATATTTTGGTGGTTTTGTGTTACCGCAACAGGCCACCAGGGTGGTGATACGATTTTGTTTATATCCACTCATTACAAATGGCTGTTTTTGTTGTATTTAAAGAATAAATAAATGTTTCCTCAAGGAAAATCATTATGCAATGTAAGAAATATCAAGATGGGTTATGCAGGCTTGGGAAGGAGGTACAATGAGATTATGTATTTCCTTTATAAACTAACTGTTGACATAACTACCATAAGTAATTTTTGTATGGCTAGGCTAACTGCCAACGTATCATAGCAATTTTTCGTAAGTTTGTGATAACAGACTGATAATTTGACCTGTTTTTAATATTTTATTATTAATAACACAATTTTCTGAAATAATGTGACTTGTTTTCACTGTTATATTATTATCAACAATTTTTGTTCCTACCCAGTATGTGCACTGTAGGCTAAACCTAAACTAGCCTACGCCGCTCAGTCTCTCATCAGTGATACAGCCGCATTAGATGCAGGACAGTTTCAATGTGTTTTGAAATAAAAAAAAAGTGTGTCTAATATCCTAGCAAATACAGTAATTAATGAGAAAAAATATGATTGAAGTTATACATATGGAGGTTAGGGACAGGACAGCAATCCCTAACACAGAAAGGCACCTAATACCACCTTCGCCAAACACTGAGAAACCTCAAAAGGAAACTGTTCTCTTACCTGGCAATATTGCATTGAAAGGTATTGATAACAACCTTTACCAGGTCAACTGACAATGGAAATATACTCCCATTATGAATAAAACCCAACCTGCTCACCAAGTACCCCAAGCCTTTTGTCTCTTCACCTCTAAAATATTTAACTATGTAAAGGTAGACTTCCAGACCTATGTAGTAGTAACTAGAAAATGAGAGTCAATGGCAGAACTAAAACCATTTGCCACAATCCTCCCAGTTTCAAAATATTCCACCAAGGAATGGGCAATGCTTCAACTTCCTTTTGAAAGGAAAAAGCACCCCTTAGGTGTAGCTAAGCAATTTGGACTCCTGTGAGAAGACTATCAGATGAGACAGCTTCATCAGAATTCCATGCTAGGACCCACCTCCTTAGTATCTTAACCTCTTCCACCTTGCTAGAAATTGCCACCAAATGGCTTCCATTAGAGTCCAAAACAATTTTTGCTCCTGTGGCTAAGAGTTTATTTATAGAGACCCTATGGGAGGCACTCTTTAAGACTTTTTAGACTTGCAGACTCTATCAAGGAAAACAACAGCCTCATTAGAATGGGCGTTGGACAACCACTCTTTTCAGACAATAGCCAACCTGCTTCCACAACCAGAAGTGGACCTGTTTGCCACATATGAGAATCACAAACTCCCAGTCTATGCATCTCCAAACGGACAGTCAAGCAACACCAAGAGATGCCTTCCTACAAGACTGGAACAAGTGAAGGACGATATATCTTTTCCCTTCATTGTCCCAGATTGCAAAGGTTTTGAGCAAACTCTTAACTATTAAAGGCACAGCTTACTGAATAGCCCAAATTAGCCAAACAGGCATTGGTTCCTATTAGTACTTCAACAACAGGCAAAAAGATAAATTCAATTACCATCTGCTATCTTATCTCAGAAAGTAGGAGGGAAAGTTGTTTACACATCATCCTTTCTGAGCCAAGACCTTCACGTATGGATTTTTCAAATATCTACCGTGAATATTACTCACCCAACATTCCTAGGTAGTACCTACATAATGCAAAAATTATGGACATCTATCTGGTGATACCAGTCTGTATGGAAGCTATAGTTAGATTATATCAATACTGAGCGCATATAGTTAGATTATATTTATACTGAGAGCCCAGTCAAGATTTCTATAGGAACTTTTTAATTTTTGTATATACCTTTTTGAAGACAAACGTCTTGTGGTTACAACATACAAGGCAGCAGTGATGGAACACTTGCTTTATGGATTCCGGATTGACTCTAGTATATTAGTTTTCACTTCCTGTCTGTGGTCTTTTACCCTACAAAGACCCACTCCAGAAAGACTTCCAATTACTTGGTCCCTGAACAAGGTACCTAGACCAAGGTACTTAGACTTTTATGTACCCCTCAATTCAATGGACCCAATACAACCGCAACTGACATACTACGAAAGACGATCTTCCTGATTGCACTAACATCAGAAGCCCACATTTGTGAACTGGGTTCTCTTAGATGGAGATGATATATCGCACCAACTACTGATGATCAATTATTATTGGCCCCGACCCATCATTCCTGGCCAAGAATGAGGATCCTTTAAGAAGGAAATCTATTCTAATAAGAAAACTCAATTTAGCAGGCAAAACATTATGCCCAGATCAAACAGTTAAGGTTTACCTAGAGCATCATGGCATACATCCCAGAAGGTCTGATTTTCCTGCACCCTAGCACGAATAAACCACTCTCTCTACAAGGGCTAAGAATAATGTTAGTATCCCTCATTGGAGAAGGTAAGTACGTTGTTGGCTTTCTTCAGAAATGTCTCTTTCGAAGAGTTCTCCAAATGTACAGGGTGGTCAGCACAGACAGTACCAGCACAAACAGTATGTATTCTTAAAACATTACTGCTATGAGCTCAAACAAATTCAACTACACTGTGTAGTAATAGTAGGTGGTATGGTTAGCCCTAACTCCATAGGCACTAAAAAGGAACACCAGGGGTCTTCCTAATGGTTGGGTATGCTGACTATTGCTGGGGAAGGTGCGACAAGAGTCATTATAGAGCTTCACCCTACAAACATAAGTTCTTGTTTAGTTTATTGGTTTTTGTTACCAAACTTGTGGCTTGACCTTAGGCCAGAAATGTTTTAGTTTTTGTCTCTGGGTTGTTAGGATAAAATTTTTTTTAAAGCTTAAGCCTTTGGTCACCTGTCAATTTTCTTTATAATGCTCCTTTGAGGACGAAAAAAGCGACTATGTTGAGTCCTCAAAACCCTGCACTTTTCTGATGAAAAAGCATGGGATTTGGGTGAAGGATCATCTTACATTTACCAAAAGAGTAATGGTCCATGGTCTTTTAACCAGCCCGGTCACAAACAAGATGGCTGACTCGCATTAGTCACTTCATCTTCCAGATTTTGACGTGGGGAAAACTGGGGTCGGCCTCTATCACCTCATAGTGTTTATCATTACAGCACAATACCTGACTACAAGACCATGCTAAAAGATATTTCTTTGATATTAGTCTAGTCACCATGGAGAGCACTAGCACACCATGGAGGGTAACTCCTTTGAGGAATTAACAGCGACTACCAAAAATAGGCTTTTCATTCCTCAAAACCTGCTTATTATGTTTGTTGCTGTTACTAGCCTATATGTATTTGTTATTACCCAATGTAAATTTTACAGGTTGCACACAACCTTGTGATCATGCAAATGGATTTTGAGTTTACCCAAAAACAGTTTGGCTTGAGCTGAAGGAATTCGACAAGGAACCTTTAGTACTAGTAATTGTGCCAATGCAAACATATCAATCAACAGTGTAACAAAGTCTGGGGTTGTACTGAGGGGGTTTATCATCCAATTATCTTTGAGTGATATTCCCAAATGAGGGATATCAGTATTAGCAGTTTAAGAAAAAAGTTTCAAAACAATGAATGGCTTCCAGTGTTTCAACTATTCTTCATGGAATTTGTTGTTTTAATCAGTGGTAGAGCAGAAGTCTATTGCATATAAATATTCCTTCTTCAGTAAATCTCTTATAATGACATTCTATGACCACTCATATGGCACTTAAAATTCTTCACAATAAATCCAATAGATTGTGTCAATATCTTGTTGATAGTGAGTGGTGTGGCAGGTAGGGTCTCTTCACTTTTCATTCTTTGGACATCATATTTTAGGGTAACTGCTCAATCTTTAGGGTAACTGCCATGTGCATGTTTTATCTTGTTACTAATTCAAGTAAGAGGTCTTGATGAATAAATACAGTATAAGCACTGATGAAAATTATAAAATGGACATTCTTGCTTATCCAATGTATTTGTGTTATAACAAATTTAGTGGTACACATATTAAGTACAGTATTTAGTGTAGTGAGTGTATGAACTTTGTTGGAAATATCCTCTACCCATAAAGTTATCCAATAACAGTGATATTAAACAAAATCTGAATTATCGAGAGATCCTGAGTATACAGTAGTATAAGGAGGCACAGGTGTCAGAATGTCAAAACACTTCCTTAAAGATGATTTCATGTTTAGTAAATGTTTATCACACTCACAAATTTATAGCAACAGTGAATGACAGGGAGAATAAGACAGTCTTGTGATAAGAAAAAAATATGGAAACTTCACTTTTGTTGAATACATGTAAAGGATTTTTAAAACTTAAGCTTCTGTATTTATTTATAATACACGAGTTTTAGTTTTCTTTAAAAGAAAACTATTGAGATGGCTATTTATCTGTCCATCCGTACTTTTTCTGTCCGCCCTCAGATCTTAAAAACTACTGCGGCTAGAGGGCTGTAAATTGGTATGTTGATCATCCACCCAATCATCAAACATACAAATTGCAGACCACTTACCTTAGTAGTTGTGATTTTATTTAAGGTTAAAATTAGTCATGATCGTGTGTCTGGCACCATAGAGGCAATCACTGAGCCATAGCTGAAAGTTTCATGGGCCACTGCTGAGAGTTTTATGGGCCATGGGTGGGTTTCATACAGCATTATAGCACGCCATACAGGAAACTCAATTGTGCTGAAGAAATTTAGGTGCATTTCTTGTTTATTTATCATATCATAGGCATTCTTCTTTTATCTTATGAATCATAGGCAAGAAATAAACAGTAGTGATAAGTATATCTTAGTTTAACCAGACCACTGAGCTGATTAACAGCTCTCCTAGGGCTGGCCTGAAGGATTAGATATTTTTTACTTGGCTAGGAACCAAAAAATTTCGTAGCAACGGGACCTACAGCTTATTGTGGGATCCGAACCACATTATATCGAGAAAATTTCTATCACCAGAAATAAATTTCTCTGATTCCGTGTTGGCCGAATGGAGAATTGAACTTCGGACCACCAAATTGGCAGGCGAGCACGAAAACCACCCGTCCAACAAGGAAGTAGAGTAGTGATAAACTCACTCACTGTTTCTGCTTGATTTTTAGGCCTCATCATGACTTAAAGTTTGTTGCTAATTTCATTCCCATAAAATACCTACTCTCAGAAATTCTTATTTCTATATTAGGTGTTAAAGATGAATTCAATGAAGGCAAAACATAATACAGCTGGACTGTATAGTTATAAAATTTTCAAGTTTTTTGTGCCAAACTTCTTATCAACAGTTTTTCATTAAAGCAATTGAGTTTCTAGTTTGTGAACTGAATTATTACCTACCAATTTAGTTATACATATTAAAAAAGGTCCTGGTCCTTTGGAGGGGACATTATTTATGAAAATCTCCATTCACCTCATCAATTAAAGCATGCCAATATTTTTGAAAATCTCTTAAATGTATAGAGAAGGCAATGTACAGTTGCATGATTTTTATTTGGCATGGCATGAGGCTAATTAATTATGGCTTGCTGATAAAATAATGCTCTAAGTTATTTTCTAGCAATACAATTCTGAACCCCAAGGGAACTTTTTAGATATAATAAAAGGCTACCAAATTCATGTCTCACCTACCACCTTGTAATCCTTTTTCCTTCTGCAGTCTCCTGCTTACCTACCAGGTGCTGAATGTTTTAGAAATGTAGACTTGCAGCTTTATCATCATATAAAGATGCAGAGTTACTTCCTTAGCATATTTTCCAGTTTATTAAGGTTTTCTTTAAACTCCAACTCAAAATTAAAATTTCTGACTAAATAACCAAACAGAACAAAATCTGTGGTCCCTGAAAAGAAATATGCTTATACTAACTGTCATAGTTAGCATTATACAAAGCAAAATTTACAGTTTTAAAGAGTGGAGTTTCAAATATTTGTTTATGAAGCATGTGTACTAGTACTTCACAAGATGGAAGGTGAAGTCAACTGAACAACATAAACATTGATGACAACATCCTTAACCTGTACAGTACAACGTATGACTTGTAAAATTTAACACATTGTTCCTCCAAGCTGGATGTTAGGTCACCAAAATGGGAAGATAAGGAGAAAGAAGATAGCATTATTTATGGAGATGGTGCTTGCACTTGCAGTTGCAGATGATGCCTTTGAGGGATCTTGGTTACTAGGGAGTTGAAGCTCTTGAGATGCAGGGCATCGTGGGAGATTTTCCTGATCCACTGTGGTTATAGCCTTACCATGAAGAACAAAAGGTGAAACACAGTAGTTATGCCGTATAAAAAGAGAATTATTTTTGGCTAGTGGAGATTCCAGCACCCACCATAACTGACAAGAACAGGGCACATAATTACCTGTAGACAAATAAAGTATAAATTAGTATGAACCATATACCAAATATTTTTGGTAAGCCTCCTACCACTATGACTGTCACTATTCAATAATATAAAGCTTAATACTGTAAAATACGTAAAATGAGGAAACAAAGAATTTATGAAATATATTCTTTCCAGACAGATACAGTGGTACCTCTGTTTTTGTACATAATCTGTTCCAGAACCTTCCACGAAATCCGAAACATACAAAAACCGAAACATTATAAGGAGAGGAGGGGAGAGGGAGGAGGAGAGGTTTGTTCGGAAGGGGAATCTCCCTCCAGAAGGATTTCAGGTATCAAAGACCTATTCTGGGGTTACTTCTCTCTGTTTTTTACTAGCACTATCTGAGGTAACTTCCCCTCTTCATTTTTTACTGGCACTAGGACCAACTTCAGAGTTGCTGGACCTCTGTCTCATAACAAAACTGTCCAGAGACATTTGTTTCTGTTGTTTCTTTAAAATTTGCCTAAATTTCAACACAGCATTGTCACTAAATGTTTATGTTGGAGACACGAATTACAACTTCTATGTTGGGATGATAATTCTCCACAAATTTTTTTTTACATCATTCCACTTTGCAAACATGTCCTTAATCTCTGAAGTAGGCACATTATGTATGCCCATTCATTTCCTAAATTTTTAAAACCAGCCTCTGCTGTGGCCTTAAATTCACTAACAGCAGTGCTTGTTGTAGGCATTTTCTCACTGAGATCAGCATGCAACTTCCTCCAACGCTTTGCTGCGAGTTCTTTTTTAAATTTTATACAGGCAGTCCCTGGTTATTGGCAGGGGTACTGTTCCCGAGGGGGTGCAGATAAGCAAAAACTGCCATTACCTGAAACCCAGTGATTTATGGCGCCGTTAACTGGTTATCGGCGCCATAAGCACCATTATGGTACCTCTGTTAGGTATGCTATGGAGCCAATAACCAGAACCCGGCCTGTTATGTTGCCATAAAATGCCAATTTTATGACGCTAGATGAGCACCATAAAACCTGACTGCCGATAACCAGGGACTACCTGTATAGTGTTTCTCATCTTTTTTACTGAAGGGCTAGTATTTGGAACTTTCTTTGGCCCTATGATTGCTTATTTTGCAGTTGCACTTGAATAAAAAAGCACGAAAAGCACAAAAACAATAATCACAAAACCAGAATGGCTCACAAAAGAAGCTGGGATGCTCTGTTTGGGTGCTTGATACGGGGCCTAGTCACACGCTGGGCCCTGGATGGAGCATTTCCAAGTGTACGAAAACCGAGAAAACATAAAATGATTGAGACAATTCTGTAGAAAAAAGTACAAAAATCAAAATGTATGAAAACTGAAGAGTATGAACTAAGGTTTGACTTTATACTGTACTCACATAAATATATATATATATATATATATATATATATATATATATATATATATATATATATATATATATATATATATATATTGTGACACTGGTTACTACACTTATCATTCATTAATTGTTACCTCACAACAGCCAGACACCTGAACCTTCATCAAAGGTACTAAACGACTGAATACTCTAAAGGCAACAGCGATCCCTTAAACAACTTACCAGTATTTCAGAAAATCAGACTTAGTTCATTAAAACAGGTGTGAGGTAATCTTGTAAATAATTAAATTAATTAAAGGGTATCACTCCCTCAACAACTTTAAAAGTTTAAGTATTTCCCAGATTTCAGAAGTCTAAGTACTTCCCTGGTTCTAAGACATTTCAAGTAAATTGAAGGAAAACAGCTCAATTACCACTCTGTTTCTACCTAACATAAATATAATCATATTTATACCAGTGTAAAAGAAAACACTTACAAAAATTTAAACACAAAAATTTATTATCAAACTCAAAATTTATAAGTGAAATTCACAATATCAGGGAAAATTACTGTTACTTGAAAACAAAGCAAAATTTAATTAATTCTTGAATTAATTAAAATTACATCAAAATTAATTTATCACAAAATTCAATCAAAATTCAATAGTGTTAGGTAATAATTTACATTTGAAAATTAATTCAAAAGTACTAAACAATAATAAAACTTGAAAAGAATTCTAAGTTAATGCAAATTAAATCACAAGTGTTAAACTCAATCAAATGTGCAACGATTAATTAATGAAAACAACCAAGTTAACCCTTAAACGCCTATTGGACGTATTTTACGTCGACGAAAATTGTCTGTCGTGTGTTTAACTGACGTAAAATATGTAGACTCAAAAAAGTTCTTTTGAATATTTGTGGAAAAATAGTTATAGGCCTACTAGGCGAAAAATTTTAAATCACGCGCCTTGAGGGATGCTGGGAGTTCACAGATCAAGGTGTTGTTTTGTTTACAGGCGTTACCCAGGCGCGCATGCGCGAATTTCTTTCTTCTTGCACTAAAAGGCATCAGCGCCACATCTCTGAAATTATTTTGTCACTTTGTCGTAATTTTTACACCATTTTATATTAGCCGTTACATAAGAGTTTTATATATAAAAATGTGCGCAATTTCATGTAGAATACAACCAAAAACAACCCATGGTTGTAGCTTTTATCAGTTTTGAAATATCTTTATATAAATCACAATAAGTGCCAAAATTTCAACCTTCAGTCAAATTTGACTCGACCGAAATGGTCGAAAAACACAATTGTAAGCTAAAATTCTTACATTCTAGTAATATTCAATCATTTTCCTTCATTTTGCAACAAATTGGAAGTCTCTAGCACAATAATTCGATTTATGGTGAATTTTTGAAAAAACCTTTTTCATTACGTCCGCGCGGTAACTCTGCCGAAAAAATCAGAAATTCTTTCGTCAGATTGTCGTAATGTGTGCACCGTTTTATATTAGCCGTTACATAAATTTTTATATATGAAAATGTGCACAATTTCATGTAGACTATAACAAAAAACAACCCATGCTTGTAGCCTTTATCAGTTTTGAAATATTTTCATATAGTAATTCACAATAAGTGCCAAAATTTCAACCTTCAGTCAAATTTGACTCGAACGAAATGGTCGAAAAACGCAATTCTAAGCTAAAATTCTTACATTCTAGTAATATTCAATCCTTTACCTTCATTTTGCAACAAATTGGAAGTCTCTAGCATAATAATTCGATTTATGGTGAATTTTTGAAAAAACCTTTTTCCTCACGTCTGTGCCATAACTCTGCCAAAAAATCATAAATTCTTTCGTCCGATTGTCGTAATGTTTGCACCGTTTTATATTAGCCATTACATAAAGTTTTATGTATGAAAATGTGCGGAATTTCATGTAGAATGCAACTAAAAACAACCCATGGTTGTTGCTTTTATCAGTTTTGAAATATTTTCATATAAATCACAATAAGTGCCAAAATTTCAACCTTCGGTCAATTTTGACTCGACCGAAATGGTCGAAAAACGATATTGTAAGCTAAAAATCTTGCATTCTAGTAATATTCAATCATTTACCTTCATTTTGCAAGAAATTAGAAGTCTCTAGAACAATAATTCGATTTATGGTGAATTTTTTAAAAAACCTTTTTCCTTATGTCCGCCCGGTAACTCTGCCAAAAAATAAGAAATTCTTTCGTCAGATTGTCGTAATGTTTGCACCGTTTTATATTAGCCGTTACATAAATTTTTATATATGAAAATGTGCGCAATTTCATGTAGAATACAGCCAAAAAAACCCATGGTTGTAGCTTTTATCAGTTTTGAAATATTTTCATATAAATCATGATACGTGCCAAAATTTCAACCATCTGTCAACTTTGACTCGACCGAAATGGTCGAAAAACGCAATTCTAAGCTAAAACTCTTACATTCTAGTAATATTCAATCATTTACCTTAATTTTTGAATAAATTGGAAGTCTCTAGCACAATAATTCGATTTATGGTGAATTTTTGAAAAAAACTTCCTTACGTCCGCTCAGTAACCCTGCTGAAAAAATCAGAAATTCTTTCGTCAGATTGTCGTAATGTTTGCACCATTTTATGTTAACCGTTACATAAAGTTTTATATATAGAAATGTGTGCAATTTCATGTAAAATACAACTAAAAACAACCCATGGTTGTAGCTTTTATAAGTTTTGAAATATTTTCATATAAATCACGATAATTGCCAAAATTTCGACATTTGGTCAACTTTGACTCGACCGAAATGGTCGAAGAACGCAATTGTAAGCTAAAACTCTTACATTCTAGTAATATTCAATCATTTACCTTAATTTTGCAACAAATTGGAAGTCTCTAGCACAATATTTCTATTTATGATGAATTTTTTACAAACTTTTTCCTTTCATCCGCGTGGTAACTGCCAAAAACATCAGAAATTCTTTCGTCAGATTGTCGTAATGTTTCTACCATTTTATATCAGACATTACATAAAGTTTTGTATATGAAAATGTGCGAAATTTCATGTAGAATACAACAAAAAACCCATGGTTGTAGCTTTTATCAGTTTTGAAATATTTTCATATAAATTATGATAAGTGCCAAAATTTCAACTTTCGGTCAACTTTGACTCAACCAAAAGGGTCGAAAAATGCAATTGTAAGCTAAAACTCTTACGTTCTAGTAATATTCAATCATTTACCTTCATTTTGCAACAAATTGGAAGGCTAGCACAATAATTCGATTTATGGTGAATTTTTGAAAATTCCTTTTTCCTTACGTCTGCGCCGTAACTCTGCCGAAAAAATCAGAAATTCTTTCGTCAGATTGTCGTAATGTTTGCACCGTTTTACATTACCCGTTACATAAAGTTTTATATATGAAAATGTGAGCAATTTCATGTAGAATACAACTAAAAACAAACCATGGTTGTAGCTTTTATCAGTTTTGAAATATTTTCATATAAATCACGATAAGGGCCAAAATTTCAACTTTCAGTCAACTTTGACTCGACCGAAATGGTCGAAAATCGCAATTGTAAGCTAAAACTCTTGCATTCTAGTAATATTCAATCATTTACCTTCATTTTGCAACAAATCGGAAGTATCTAGCACAATAATTCGATTTATGGTGAATTTAAAAAAAAAACTTTTCACTATGTCCGCGCAGTAACACCGCCGAAAAAATCCGAAATTCTTTTGTCAGATTGTTGCAATATAAACGGTGCAAGTATTACGACAATCTGACAAAAGAATTTCTGATTTTTTTCGGCAGAGTTACCGCGCGGACGTATGGAAAAAGGTTTTTTTTGTTAAAAAATTCAATATAAATCAAAATATTGTGCTAGAGACTTCCAATTCGTTGCAAAATAAAGGTAAATAATTGAATATTACTAGAATGTAAGAGCTTTTAGCTTACAATTGCGTTTTTCGACCATTTCGGTCGAGTCAAAGTTGACCAAAGGTTGAAATTTTGGCACTTATCATGATTTATATGAAAATATTTCAAAACTGATAAAAGCAATCATGTGTTGTTTTTGGTTGTATTCTACATGAAATTCCGCACATTTTCATATATAAAACTTTATGTAATGGCTAATATAAAACGGTGCAAACATTACGACAAACTGATGAAAGAATTTCTGATTTTTTCGGCAGTTACCTCGCAGACGTAAGGAAAATGTTTTTTTCAAAAATTCACCATAAATCAAAATATTGTGCTAGAGACTTCCAATTTGTTGAAAAATGAAGGCAAATGATTGAATATTACTAGAATGTAAGAGTTTTAGCTTACAATATCGTTTTTCGACCATTTCGGTCGAGTCAATGTTGACCAAAGGTTGAAATTATGGCACTTATTATGATTTATATAAAAATATTTCAAAACTGATAAAAGCTACAACCATGTGTTGTATTTTGTTGTATTATACAGGAAAATGCGCTCATTTTCATATATAAAACATTATGTAATGGCTAATATAAAACGGTGCAAACATTACAACAATCTGATGAAAGAATTTCTGATTTTTTCAGCAGAGTTACCGAGCGAACGTAAGGAAAATGTTTTTTTTTTTTAAATTCACCATAAATCGAAATAATGTGCTAGAGACTTCCAATTTGTTGCAAAATGAAGGTAAATGATTGAACATTACTAGAATGTAAGCATTTTAGCTTAGAATTTCGTTTTTCGACCATTTCAGTCGAGTCAAAGTTGACCAAAGGTTGAAATTTTGGCACATCGTGATTTATATGAAACTATTTCAAAACTTCATGGGTTGTTTTTTGTTGTATTCTACATGAAATTGCGCACATTTTCATATGTAACACTTTATGTAACGGCTAATATAAAATGGTGCAAACATTACGACAAAGTGACAAAATAATTTCTGAGATGGGTCGCTCAAGCTTTTTAGTGCAAGAAGAAAGAAATTCGCGCATGCACGCCTGATTCAACATTTTTTGCCAAGTAGGCCTACAATTATTTTTCCGCGAATATTTAAAAAACTTTTTAGCATCAACGTATTTAACGTCAATTAAGCATCCGACAGAGGGTTAATAATAATAATACTATCAACAGATTCTGCAGATGACACTTAATAATTGCAAAAATATAGAGTAAGTATACTTTACACAACATCCCTGTGTGAAGGAAGATAACACCTTTTATGGAACAGACACCTCATTATCCCATCTTTCCCACATTTTAGTTCATGTCTCACTGCTTAGGATGCTTTGAATAAGTGAATTGCTGCTGTTTCTTAGTCAGGTGGTTACATTGGACATTGTTTATCTAACAATGATTTTTAAATTTTCTATAAACATCAACATGGTGGAGTGGTAGCAAGGTATATAGGTGAGGCATCTCAGAAAGTCATGAACAATGCCAATACATCTCATGGCCTCTGAAGTATGATTCGTCCAAAGGGAACGCCCACATAAATTATAGCAGCACAAGTGGAAGAGTAGCAGTTTTGTGTCTTGGTGACAAAAGGCAAACCTCTTTAAAATTACATTGCCAGTTGCGCATAGTTTACAGTACCTCTGTTCTATGTCTGCTGTACCTTTTAGGTCGTCCATGATGATGTGGCCAAAATACAGAAATTTGTGCACAAATTCTAGACAATAGTTTGAAGAAAATTTGTGGTTCTGCAAACTGCTTAAGTGATTTAAGGAGCAGCGACATGCAATGTGTCTTGGTTTTGTTGTACTATAGGATATCAAATTCTTCTGCATATCTGTGGTAAGTATCAATTAGTTGCTGGTGACCTTGCACTGATGGGGAAATCAGAACCATATCGTTGGTATAACAGGTTGTTTTTTTGTTGTTTTGTTAATAGTGCATCCGATTGGGGGTGAGATCAGTTTGACATTCAAGCAAATCTGTGTACATAATAAACAGGTATGGAGAGAGAGTCCCCTCGCCACAGCCTATTTAGGGAGCCAAAGTTGTATGGCAGTACGTTACCCCATTTGAGTCAGAGTTGCTGTGTGGATGACCAGCAGTATAAAATAACAAATTTTAAAACAATTTGTATTTTTCATAGCTAACAAACCCGAGGTCTTAACAATAGGATTATTTCCCCATGCAGGCTGGTAACCAGTATGTACAGTCAGAGATTGAAAAGCAAGGAATCTGTGATCTCTGGCAATCCTGATCATCAAGTGCGTTGTGCAGCTGAGAGCTACACATCTACGCTGTGATTCATCAGTCGTTTCCCTAACCCAGGATACCTGAGAAGGTAAAGGGGTGGCTAGAGGTGGGCCATTAGCTGTTAAGACCTCAGGTGTGTTTGCCATGAAAAATACAAATTGTTTTAAAATTTGTCATTTAGTTATATGCGGAACAAACCAACGGTCTTAACAATAGGATAGACTTATACTTGGTGGGAGGTACAAGTATACTAACTGGCTGGGGGGTTAATCCACCTGTTCACTGTTTCAGAAGTCCGGTTCTGAACCATATTATGTAATGCCTGCAAGAGGCCAGATATATGATATCTAACCCCTCTGCCATCTGAGTTGACATACAACGATATATGAGCAGATTCATTGCGTCCAGGGAATCTATAAGAGAATTATGACTGTCCAGATAAGAAACCAAGGCTTTCGTCTGGGTCTGTTATTAGTACCCTCTCTCCCTTGCTAGAGAGGGGAGTTGTTTGCTACTGAGTATCCCTTTTAAATACTTAGATATAATGTACAGAAGCTATCAGTATGACTACCTTACTCACCTGTATCATACCAGACCAGCATCGTGATGTGTCTATTCTTCTACCCGCCTGTAGGAAGAAGAAAGGAACAAAGACAAAGAAAGAGACCAGCCAACTCACTCATTCTCTCTTCCACACAATCATCATAGGTGCTTCTGCAATTGCCTTGTAAGGGGTATTGGGTGAATTATACAACTTGCTGGGCAGCCAACATAGGACCCAAAGAAAATGTGTCCAAGGACTTGTGTGCAATATCTCTTGGGTAAAATGAGGTGAACATGGTCTGACATCACCAGGTACCAGTGTTCAGAATTCTGTAACAGCCAAATTTTTCTTAAATGCCAGAGAGGAGCTTATACTTCTGATGTCATGTGCTCTAGCCTGCACAGACTCAGTGGCGTGACCCTCCCGAGAACTGTATGCTCTCCTAATAACCTCCCTAATCCAGAAAGAAAGGGTATTCTTGGATATGTCCTTTCTGACCTGTCACATGCTTACAAAAAGCCTATGAGATCTAGGCCTTAGATGACGAGTCCTTTTCAGATAGCATCTTAGGGATCTGACAGGACATAATAAGAGCCCTTGAGGGTCACTGCCTATAAAGTCTTTCAATGATGGGATGGAGAAAGACTCGAATCTGTCGTCCTGTACCGAGGGGTTCTGGGTCTTGGCCACGAATTCCAGGACAAACTCGAAGGACACTGACCCCCAACCCCTATATGCGAAATGTTATGACAGCCTGTGGAGTACTCCCACCCTCTTTAAAGAGGCCATGGCTAACAGGAAGAGTGTTTTCAATGTCAAATCCTTGTCTGAAGCCTGACGTAGAGGCTGGAATGGGGCTTTAGCAAGGCTCTCTAAGACTAGAGAAACTTCCTACGTCAGGGGTCTGAGTTCTCTTGGTGGACAGGTATGTTGGAAACCTCTGAACAGCAAAGCTATCTCCCAGGATGTAGAAATGTCTATGCCTCTGAAGCGTAGCACTAGACTTAGTGCCGCCCTTTAACCTCTAATAGCTGAGAGTGCCATCCTTTAACCTCTAATAGCCGAGATTGATAGTCTATTCTTATTTTTGAGGAAGACTAGAAAATCCGCAATAGTGAAGAGAAACCCCAACGACGACACCAAGTGCAGTACTATATTGTCCATTTTCTCTGATATACTGCTGCTGCTGATGAAGTTCTGAGGTAGGTGGAGATATTTCACGCTTTCTGCTGAGTAAGGCCATTTTAATGGAGGAGATGCTTGATAGTCTCCACCCGTGAAGAGAGAAGGACTACCGCCTGGTGAAATCTTTCTACATGAGGCTGCCGCAGAAGTTGTTGCCATGGGGGGGGGGGGGAAATTCTCCTTGGAACCTCTGACAGTAGAGTCAGGAGGTCTGGAAACCACTCTGCTTGAGGCCACAGAGGTGCCCCTAATGTTATTCCGAGTGGCCATTACTCTATTCAGGACCTGGCGGATCAGGCAAAATGGAGGGAAGCTTATACTTTGTTGTCATCCCAGGGATGTAGAAAGGCATCCTCTGCCAGAGCCTGAGGGTCTGGCACCACCGAACAGTACACCTGAAGCTTCCTGTTGAAGCGCGTTGCAAAGAGATCCAGTAGTGGTCTCCCCCACACTTGAAACAGTCTAGGATCTGGTTCTGACGGCTCAGTTTGTTAGCCACTACATTCTTCCTTCCTGGAATGTATCTCACCGATAGCTCCACCAAGTTGTCCACTGCCCACTGGTGTAAGTTGACTGTCAGTGAATGCAGTTGATGTGATATTAGGCCTACCTGCTTGTTCACATAGGTGACCACTGTGGTATTGTCTGACATCAGAACCACTGAGTGTCCTTCTACCTTTTCCTAAAACACTCTCAATCCCAGAAAGGCTGTTTGCAACTTCAGAATGTTGATATGCAGATGTTTGTCCTCTGCACCCCAAAGTCCTGTGGCTAATAGTTCTCCCATGTGAGCACCCCAGCCCAAGCTGGAGGCATCCAAGAATGGCAAAAAGTCCGGGAAGGGAGAATGTAGAGGCACTCCCAGTGAGAGGTTCCGATTGTCCAACCACCACTGAAGATCTTGTTGCACTTCCTCTGATAGTGGTACTCTCTGCAAAGGGGAATCTCCCTCCAGAGACCAGAATTCCTTCAGTCTCCAGTGAAGTGACCGAAGATGTAACTGACCATGCGGGAACAGCTTCTCCAGGGAAGACAAAATCCCCTGATGAGCCAGTTGGTCTGGTTGTGAGAGGAATTTGCGTGCCATTAGACGCAACTTCTCTAATCTCTGGTCTGACGGTAAAGCGCCCTCTGATTGGGAACTAGGTTTGACTTCCCTAGGTTTATTATGATACCTAGCTCTTGACAAAACTGAAGGAGTTGGTCCCTGTCCTGAAGTAGCTTTTCCCTGGAACTCACTAACACTAGTCAGTCGTCGAGGTATCTCAGAAGTTGAACCCTTCGTTTTACTGATGTACAGATTCAGGGATGACAGGTCGATTACTAGTCTCCAATTGCCCGTTGCCTTTGCCACCAGGAAGATACGACTGTAAAACCCTGGTGTGTGATGCTCTACTTCATCTATTGCCCCATTGTCTATCATCTTTGACACTTCCTCTCGAAGAGCTAAGAATTTTGGCGATCCTTAGGAATATGTAAGGTTGAGGAGGGGTTTGTCCGAGAGGGGAGGGGGAAGTTCGAATGGTAGTGGATATCCCACCCGAAGGACATTATTACCCATTTCTGTGCTCCGTGATTTTGCCACCTGGCCCATCGGCTTGCCAGGCATCCCCTTACCCATGGCAACAGAGAGGGACAGGCGCCCACTCTATTGCTGTCTCCCTCTGCCCCTACCTCTTGCACCCCTTCCCGTTTTGAATCCTCTGGATTGAAAGGGGCCCTGCTGTTTATTGGGCTTGGTTTGTGAGGTTGCTTGTAAAATTAAAACGCTTTTGAATTCTTCATGATTCTCACCAGTGATGGTCTTCTCATCTGCCTTTGGGGAGGAGGAGGAGGAGGGCGTTGTGATCTTGCTCCCGACTTTGATACCGCTTGCTTTACCTACAAACCTGTCTTTGATATCAGCCTGTTGGCGGTTGATTGCCTCCTCCAACTCCGTTCTTGGGAACAGGAACTGTGAATCTAACATATCCCCATTCCTGAGGGCCCATACAGAGTCAGGATCACTGAGCTCCCCACCTTGGAGAGTGCTGCGTCCCTCCTGGCCAATAGGAGATTGGCCCATAAGTTACCACTCAGGTGAGCCAAGTACGAAATCGTCTTGGGTCCTGACTACAGAATATCTGTGAGTGACGAGGGGCTCACTACTCCACTTGTTGTACTCTTGGATGCGATCCTGACTATGGCAGTGAACTACCAGTCCAGCCATGATACTGTCTGAAAAATGATGCTGCCATAACTTCCAATGTCGTGCTTCCTGGGAAGAAAATGCTGGGCCTACTGACCTAATCTGTTCCAAGGTAAGGCCAGGTTTCAGACAAATTACGTCAGGGTTAAGGTGGCGCGGCATTAAGTGTACTACATTGGTAGAGTAGTACTTTTTATGACGGCCAAGGGGAGGTGGAAGGAACTTGAATGTTCTTGATGCCTGCAGAGATCCATCCAGGTCTGACACCAGCTTGTTTATCTTGTGCAATACCAACTGGGCATGTTGTGACAGTGGTAACTCGAATGACATCTTGGTATTGTTTCTGGCTCCCAGCAGAGCCTCTATCCCTGTCAGGGCCACTGTTGACTGTGTTTTACCTTCCAGGTTGTTGAACTCGCTAATGAGTCCAATAACCTTTGCAAATGTAGAAAGAAACTCCTGTGTCTCTCCTTCTTCCTGCTCCGGTACTGGCGCTTGATGAGGTACTGAAATAAGCTTGTCAATATCATCCCTGCATTTCGTTACACTTAACACCATAGATCTTGCGATGGATGGTTCTCTACATTCACCCGATCTTGATATTATTAGGCTATGTCTATGTGATCCATGAACTGATTCTTACGAGGAGTCACGTATACATCCGTGCAACGGTTCACATAAGTGTGGACCAACACGTCCATGCGGCGGATTGTGTCTGCGAACGTGCAAGGAACTAGGGGTTTGTTCATATAAAGGAGAACGTGACTGCTCCCTGGATAAGGAACGTCTCCGATGGTCGTTGCTACTCCTGATTGAAGGGGCCTTCGACCTCTTGACCGGTGCCTTATGGTCCTTGCGGCAACAAACAGGAACAGAAGCAGATGATGAGGAAGAAATAACCCTCTGCTCTTCATGTTGTACATACGATGACGTACGTGTGGGGAGAAGTCATATTCCTCTCACTTTCCCCACTAAAACAGTCATGGACGTCATCTGGAGACACTAGATCCTGCAGGGAAGATGATGACGCCAAGCTTCCTTGATATATGGAAGTCAAGGAAGTCTTCCTTCCTCCATCTTTGCTCCCAACTTCTACTCTCCCTTCATGTACATGTATGTGAATGGGAGATCATTGAAGGGTAGTGGGAGAAATACTCCTCTCACTTGGTGATGGGAATGCCACAAAGTCCTTTACTCTCCAACGTCTGGTCCGTTGTGCAGGAGGTGAGGGTGACGGTGTCGGGGACGAGACGCTCTCCTTCCTACGACGCTTCTTATAAGTCACTGGGGTGGTGGATGCCTTCCTCTTACTGCTCTTCTTCTTCGGTGCTAAGGCAGTTAGCCTACTCTCCAGCACAGTGTCTAGTTTCTTGAAAAGTGACTGAAACAGCGTCTCAGACGTCTCTTCGAGTGAAGATGATGACATCATGGCTGGAAGGGATGATGTCATAGATCTTGGAAGATGGCTGACCTCTGCATCTGACGTCATGGGTTGGAAGGGTGTCTCGAGTGATGTCACGATATCGCCCAAGTCAGTGTGAGCTGTTTGTCTCATCAGCAGAGGAACATAAGAGGGCATCAGCGGAGGAATACTGGGCAGCAACTGTGATGGCATTATCGGGCCGAAAGGGGGGGGGGGGGGGGAGTACCCACGCCTCCACAAAGAAGAGGCCCTGTGGGGGAGGGACTGCTATGGGGATAGGAGGAGGAGTACAGGATTCTAGAAAATGCAACAACAAACCCTCCCAAGATGGTGGGCCCAGCAGCCCCAGAAACACCCACAGTGCCGCCATCTTGGATGCTGCTTCTCCTGAAACAGGGTTATTATTAGATGTCAAATCTTCCCTTCCAGGAAACAAAATGGAACCTGAAGGTGAAGAAGGCATGTTAATCAAAAGATTACTGTTATGTCTTCCTGATACTTCCAACGACAAATCAATGGAAGAAAAGGAAAGAGATCTAACTAACCCCAGTACCAGCCCCGAGTGTCAACAGGAGAAGCTGCAGAATCTTGATGAGGAGGAGAATAGCCTTCCCAAGATGGAAGCATCAACATTCTACAATGCTCTCTCTTACTATAAAACAGTTTCCACTGAAGGATAGGCCATGCCCGACACACTACACAGGGGTTAGTACAAAAATTCGCTCTGCACCTACTGCATATCGAATGTGGGTTGGTTGCTACAGATGCCAAAAACCTTGAGCACGGGAATCCACGAATGCCCCGGGCTCATGCACTGATGAACCCTCTAAGATCCAGAGGAATCCATATCCAAAATGCACTCACACACACAACCCACACAGAAGGGGAAAGGGCAAAAATGACCGGCTTGGGGAGGAGAAAGCTTAGGCGTACATATCTCCAGGGCGGTTGGGAAAAGACTGATGAGTCACAGCATAGATGCATAGCTGTCAGCTCCATAACACACCAGACGATCAGGGTTGCCAGAGGTCACAGATTCCTTGCTTTTCAATCTCCAATTGTACTGACCGGTTACCAGCTTGGGCGGGGAAACAATCTTGTCGTAAAGACCTAGGGTTTGTTTTGCGTATGAATAAATGCCAGTTAAATACAGAGGTGTGCCTCTTTGGTGCAGCTTCAGATAAAAGCTTCAGGCAGTTTACTCAGCTAAATGCTTTCTCACATCTACAAAACATGGGAAAACAGGAGAAACTGATGATAGGTACGTAATAGTGCAGCAATTCTTTCAGGATGTAGATGCAGGTGTTGGTAGAGTGGTTTGTTTTAACTCTAACTGGTTGTCAGTTGTGTGTAGAAGAACTGACTTAAATATCATTGAGATGCAATTGGGTGGTAATTGCCAGAGTCAGTGCATCCTTTTAGTATTTGATTAATGATATTAAGTGAATTAAGAGTGGGGAGTTTGGGAGAAACTGGTGAATTATGCATGCATTGAATAGGCCAGCTAGCAAAATGTAAATTATCGGGTGGCAGAATACGAAAGCTTCTGCAGAAAGACCATCAATGATGGGTGATTTATTGTTAGGCAAGTTGTTTATGGCACTGCTGATGTTAGCTGGCATAATACAATTGGCAAAATGAAATTTAGTTATTAGTAAGGAGGTTATCCAGTACTTTCCTTTGGGAGTCTTGATCATGTAGTATACAATTCAGGATAGCGCTGAAGTGATCGCTCCACATTCTTGTGATAGCCTTGTCACCGTAGGCTTCTACTCTCTGTGATAGCTCCTTAGTTTTGGGATTTAGGGATTGAATGTCACTCCAAAGACTAGGTTAATTGCCAGCATCAGCGCTTAGTTGCTTTTCATTTATTTGACAGTACTCAAAAGCAAGTTTGAACTGTGCTCTCGCCTGTCTCATTAGCAATGCAGTCCTTCCCTCCATATGGCTCCACAGTAAAAACATTTCTCTTGAATGTGTATACAGATCTTTAACCAAGTCATTCCAGCCAGGTATGTTACAAGAGTTTTCTTGCTGAAATCTAAAGGTATCCCTGCCAGAGGCAACCACAGCAGATATTATATTCGAATAGAATTCTTTTAGATCTCTCCTGCGGTAGTCATTTCTACATTTAGAGTTAGTGCAAAGTGAGGCATCTGCTGGTTGTGCTATTAACTACAACCTACTTTCTGTGGTCACCTAAAAGATCTGGTTTTCTGGTAGTTTTTAAAGTCCCAGTGAACAGCTGGTAGGCAATCAGTTGGGGGTTCATGGTAGGGAGGGATGGGATACTGAAGACATCTCTTAGGGGATGTGATCGTAGCCTGTTGCAAGATTGTAGCAGATGTAGGTCACTATTGAATCATGGTGTGGAGACGTGATGCAGTAGCCCAGCAATTGTGTCTGTTCTATTTTGTACGTAGGTATAGGGAGAGGGAGGGAGGAGCTTTACATCGCTAATTTGGAGAGCGTGATTTTGTGGGATGAGAATTAAGGTCCCCAATTATGCAAATATGATCAGTAGTAGAGTCATGAATAATGCAGTGTAACTCATCCATGATCATGCAGCACTGATCAAAATTATTTTTGTTTTCCCATGGTATATAAACATTCATTATTTGGGTCTTGGAGACTCCTACTGCCACTTGGAGGCCCAGCTATCTATCACTCCTATAAGTCATCACATTCACTATAGTAGTGTCTAAAGATTTGTACCATAGGAATGAATGGGCCCTTTTGGGCGACCAGTTATGATGTGATCTGTAACTTGCATTGATGAGGTAGAGAAAGCTCTGAAGTCTTCATGCACTGAACTGCAGATGACATAGTTATGTAGCCACAGGAGCATTTCTTGCAATGTAATGATGCCTTTGAAGTTTTTGCAGAACATGTTTAGGAGGGGAGTGTTCTGCTGGAGGCCAAAAATATTTCATGAAATTATTATATCTAATGTATCCCCAGCTAATCACAAAGTTGGGAAATGAACTGGTTGATCATCAGGGTGGATGGGTGGTTAGCTGATGCTTGCAGTGGGAGGTTGGCTGGCACTTGTGGTAGAAGGTGGGCCTGTGCATTACCTCTGTATGGGGTGTCAGTAAGTATGTACCCCTGGGGGAGGTTGGTCCTGGATTAGATTACATCTTGAGACTTTTTATATTAGGACAGAAATTTTCGCCTTTGCAAGAGATTTCGTGAAAGATAGTAGGGTCAGAGCCTGTGAGAAGCTTTACTCTCTACTATGGTGTCTAGCTTTACTGAAGAGAGTCCAAATTGTGAATAACAACATGACATCTCTTCTCTGGTTTTGGGCAAGGTGATTCATGATTGTTGGCTATGTTTGCCAGCTGCCAATCCTATTATGATCATTATCATCATCATTCACCAGAAGACTCATGATGGCTGGTGATCTCGACTGAGGATCTATCTTCTACTGGGGACACTGGGGAGGGAGAGGAGGTTGGGAGTTCGTGTCCCCTCCAATATGTTTATGGGTGATGAGGGTACTTCATCCGTGGGAGAGAGGGCATTTCCCACTTGGGAGGGTATAGTCACGTCAACCTCACATTGCACCCCCACTTCTCTCCTGTTGTTGGGAGGTGAGGAAATAATAGATACCTCTTTCAAAGGAGTCTGGTGGCTTGCTGTAAATCTGTCAAATGATTCCTGTATTTCTTTGATCGCATCTCAAATCAGTGAAAGATTGTTATTTGTTTCCACAGTTTCAAGACTGTCAAAAGATTTCTGTACATAATCCTATGATAACAACCAAGATCAGTGAAAGATTGTTAGTATTTGTTTCCTCAATTTTTTCTGAGAGAAACTTCGGTATTTGGGAGGCATTTGCAAAGCAGAACCCACCATGGTTTGCACGGCATCCAGAGGGTTGGTGCATCCCTCTGTTGTTTAGACATTTCTTATGAAGTCTTTGAACAGACAAGGTAATTGTTCGAGGAAGTGTTCCTTGAACTGTGCGTTGGTTGGTGGTATGGTAAGCCCTGGCCCTATAGCTGCCTTTGTGGAAAGCAAAGGGTTTTCTTGATGCCATGGTACTGTAACTCTAAGATCTTGCCTGGTATGGGCACAATAATTCTATATCAAAGTTCTTGCTTTGTGGGTGTGGCATTGATTCAAATAGTACACAAGTTTTTAATTCCCTTTTTGTCCTCTGCACTGCAAAGGCTGGGTCCTGTAAAGGATTCCCATTACTATGTCCCTGAATCAAGTAACTACTAAGTGCTCAAAAAGTTTTTTTTTTACCAACTTGACATTCTGGCTCTGTTAGATGGGAATGTTTCATCACCCACCTACCTAGCCATCACTGCTGTCTCCTGGGTTTTTATGCCTGGCCAGGAATGATGACCTTTTGAAAAATAAATTCCCTATTCTTCTATGGGAACTCAAAATTACATAGACATTATGCCTGGTCCAAGCACTCCATGTTTACCAAGATGTGGCAAATGTCCCGAATGGTCCTTTTTTTTTCTCCTCATATCCTATCACAAACAAGTCATTTTCTTTGCATGGACTGAGAATTTTCGTAGTGCCACTTATTAGCAAAGCAGAACCCCACCATGTTTTGCATGACATCTAGAGGGTGGGTGCATTTCTTGCTTTTGTTCGAGGCATTTATGTAGAAATCCTTGAGTTTACAAGGTAATCACCTGAGAAAATGTTCCTCAAACTGTTTTGGTTGGTGGTATGGTAAGCCCTGACCCCATAGCTGCCTTAGTGGAAAGCAATGGGCCTTCTTGAAGCATGGTACTGTAAGATTTTGCCTGTGATGGGTGCAATAATCCTATATCCCAACCCAGCTGGGATGGATGCAGTAATTCTATATTCCAACCTGGCCTGGGATGGATGCATTAATCCTATATTCCAACCCGGCCTCGGATGGATGCATTAATCCTGTATTCCAACCCAGCCTCGAATGGTTGTAATAATCTTAGTATATTCCAACCCAGCCTAGAATGGGTGCAATTATCCTATATCCCAACCCAGCCTGGGATGGGTGCTTTAATCCTATATCCCAACCTAGCAAGGAATGGGTGGAATAATCCTGTATCCCAACCCAACAGAATTAGGTATGTCACTTCAGAAACACATAGAATAACGCATAGTTCATAGGTTCTTGTTTTTTCCTAGCCTTCCTTGTTAAACCCTTGTGGATATTCTGAACAAGAGAAGCTAAGCAAAAACTCTCTTGACTTTACTATGGCCTTTTTTTTTCATCTTAGTTGTTGGGATTTTTTAATCAGAAGCTAGTCATTTTTGTCATCTATCGATTTCTTTTGTATGTCCTTTGAGGACTAACAGCAGCTATGCTATTAAATAGATTTTAATTAAGTAACTTACCCAGTAATTACATAGCTAGGAGTTTCACATGTCCCGTAGTTAAAATTCTGAAATTCGCGGGTTGCACTAATTTTCTGTTTTGGGTAGGTAGCAATGCCCCACCCACTCTTGGGGAAAGAGAGGAACAACTTGGCAGAAATCATTTTGTTACTGCTTGCTATACACTGGTTGTCAGCTACAGTTTGTTCTGAATTTTTGGACTTTTCTGGTTGTTTTTTCATCACGATTGGTGAAGTATTTTCATTTGTTGGCCAATTCGGCATTATTCAGATAGTGTTAGGCTCTCTGTAGAGACTTTGTTATAGATTTTGACTACTTACTTTGACGATGTCAGACTCAATTTTGTCTAGTTTTAGATATTGTGTTAAAGACTGTAATAGACGCCTGACCAAGGAAACCTTTGATTTGCACACACTGTCCACAGATGTGCATAGTTTGTCCAGTTCAGGGGATTCTTCCCCTCAACGTCAGTGGCAATTAGGGAAGAAGTCTCGTTCCTTAGAGAAAAGCACTTTGGACGTATTGCTTCCTCTGGCTGTTCCTGTTAAAAGGTTTAATTATCCTGAGCTCTTATCTTGCAGTCACTGAGGCAGCCCGGAATGTTTTTCTTCAGATTGCCTCTCGGATGTTGGTGCCCCTCCAGTGCCCAAGGCTCATTGTTGTTTCCTCTGATGATGAAGCATTAGAGGACCAAGAAGCCCCTTCTTCTACCTACACTTCTTTACTGAGGTTCCTCTAGCCACCTTTTTGGATTTCTTTTCACCAGCAGCTCCTTTTGTCGCCTGCTTAGACTTTTATCATGGATATGTAACCTTCTTCTTCCTCCAGACTGCACAAGATGGTACTTTCGTTTTTGGCGAAGGGCTCAATGAAGTGAAAGGAACACTTGCAGAGAAGAGAGAACAAGGCAGGGCCGCCTTTAGCTTTCCTCCCTTTAGATTGTCAAGGAGGAGATACCTGTCGTATGCAACAGGGGAAGGTCCTTCCCTGGGAGTGTCTGTCTCCTCCCAAGGAGACTTTTCAGGTTAGGTGGATTCTGCTAGATGGTCAGCCCTTTCTTTAGCAAAGGTTATGTTTTTTACTTTGGAACTCACTCATCTTTTGAAGAATATCTTCAAAGTTTTCAAAGTGGTGCGGTTTTTGGACTGGGCTGTTGACACCATGTCTCAGAAGATAAAGGATTGCTCCGAGTTACCTGAGAATTACTCCTCGGACTGGTTAGGAGTTGTATCTTATATCAATAAGGGTATTAGGAATGGTTCCCAGGAGTTGGCCGCCATTTGCATATTGGGAACTCTCACAAGAACTTTGGTGCTTATATACGGCTAGGAAGCACTCCATCACAGAGATCATTGCTTCTGTATTCTCCCTTAAATAAGGGACATCTTTTTCCCCAGGCTATGGTTCTGAGTATTGCTTCAGACTTGTAGAAGAAGAGCAATCAAGATCTATTGTTGCAGTCATCTAGAAGGCCTAGGAAAACTCCTTCTGTTAACACTAGAGTCTCTCCCTACTCAATCACAGCCTTTTCATAGATCTTTCCCCATTCCAGAGAATGTTCATTTCTCATCACGCATGATCAAGAATTTCTCGTCGAGATCATCATCTTGCAAGTGAGGATGTCATCCTTCATACCTAAGTCGGAGCCAGGCTCCAATGGTTTTGGGATTGTTGGAAGGACAAGGGCACAGAGCCCTAGATAATAAATGTACTAAAAGAGGGATACATTATCCCTTTTTTAAAGAAGCCTCCCCTAGTCGGCACTCCCATCATCTTGATAGCTTATTCCTCAGAATCAAGGAAGTTTTTGGCCATTTGCAAACAAAGTGTCATCTCTCATCGAGAAGGAGGCCACAGAGGGGAGTAATGGGCATTTATTTTCCAGGCTTTTACAATCTACTTTTCTTTTCACCCCATGATGGCTTATTTAGCAGTTGCACTCGAATAAAAAAGCACAAAAACAACAAACAAAAGCAGAATGGGTCACGAAAGAAGATGAGATGCTTTATATAGGGACCGAACACACGCTGGGCTCCTGATGGAGCATTTCCAAGTGTACAAAAAAGGAGAAAATGTGCAATGACCGCAACAAAATTTTGTAGAAAAAGGTCTACGAAAACCAAAACATACAAAAACTGAGGTCTGACTGTACTGAGCAGTGGGCAGGGGGAAATTGCTTATCTTTGCTAGCTATTGGGATTGTCCTTTACTGCAAAGTTTCTCACTAAAGTATTAGGCATCCACAGCTCTACAGCCACGTCACTACATGATAAGACGAGTGCTACCCAGAGGCAGTATCTGCAGCACCTCTCTCATCAGGTAAGGAAACAACAAACATGCTCTTAAATATTGGCAAAATTTTCTATTCTCAAATTCATTAACATAACTTGTTTTTGGGTAGCAGTGTCCATGCATCCCACCTCCCTCATTGTGGGAACCAACATGTAATTTTTGGGTAAGTTTCTTAACTGAAAGTGACATTTTTCTAATAAAACAAAGTTTTAATTATATCTTGCCCAGTAATTACACGATTGGGGCCCACCCTCTGCCCATGCATGGATTTTAAGAGGCACAAAACAAACTGATATCTTTGCCAAGTTGTCCCTCTCTTTCCCCAAAAGTGGGCAAGGCATTGTTACCTAACCAAAACAGATAATTAGCGCGACCTATGAATTTCAGTTTTAATTGGCGGTAAAGTGAAACTCTTAGCTATGTAATTACTGGGTAAGTATAATGAAAACTTTGTTTTATTATAAAACTGTCATGTTTTGGCAAAGAAAACCCTATTTTTGATAGCTTCTGAGTGTCCTCAAACACACCTGCTTTCCCTGCCAAAAAGGCATGGGATTTTGTGGCAAGCATTTTTCTTTAAGAGACCTGGTAAGTAATGGGGGTTTTGTCAGCCTGTATGCTAATGCCACATCTGCATAAGAAAGGTGAAGGAAAACCAAGTAAATTTGCAGGCAAGGGAAAGAATCCTCTTGCCCCAAGTCTGCTTTTACTCTTATTACTTATTTGGAAAAACGTTTGTGTTACAAATAGTATTTCCCCAAAATTTTGGGGAAAATATTTAAATTTTACTAGAAAACTATAGTGTGGTGATGTCAAATATAATTCAGTATGATAAAATAAAAATATAAGTCTGTGCTGTCAGATTTAAATCTCAAGTGCTGATGTTTAAGATTTATACAGTTAAAATGTAGGAAATTGAAACTTACTAACTGCCCATCTTTAGTTTCATGCTTAATGAAGGTGTGAATTAAGTGTACTGTATGTCTGTAGTGCTTTCAAAACAGCATTGTGCACAGCTTTATGATTTTTCTCTTTAAAAGGTTATATAATTCTACTCCATTTATCTTTTCTAGGATTATAGAATTACTTCAATGGATTCATTGCGTGTATGACCAGCTTTGAACGTTACATATGAGTTTGACCAGCCAAACTCATTTGCATAGTGCCACACGTCAATGAAGTTAAAGTATTCTATCCCATGGAATAAATAAGTACTATTGGACAAATTTTGTTTTGTTTATCCTCTCTTCAAATTCCAATAATGTATTTAGTACACAAACAGACAGAGTTACATACATTTTATATTAAATGAAAAAAAAGGTATAATTGAAAAATTTTTATATAAAAAATTAATAGCGGAACTATCAAGTACATACATATGTACTACTGGAATTAAACATCAGCATTAAAAGCAGATAAAACAGGTAAAGTAGTCCTGAACCTATACAATCTAGTCTATAATCAATATCAACAAGTACCATGCACTTCCATATGTAGTACAATAAGTTCAAAGCATTTTATTTGTTACATCCCAAGCTAAACCTTTAGGTGTCATGGAATATTTTTAGTCTGATCTAAAATTATTATTACTGTTATTATTGTGCAAAAAAGCATCTGCACCCAAGCCAATAAAGGCATCAACTCAGCAAGCAAACTTCCACACAACAGAATGGTCATATAGGAAAATTAAGACAGTGGAAAATATGTAAATAAATCAACAATAAGACAAATGGAAAATATGGAAATAAATCAACAACCAGGCAAATGCTTTGTAAGCATAAATAATGATTATACGTACTGACATACAGAGGCAATGAGGCATTTTACTTTTACAGTAGCTCGAGATACGAAATTAATCCGTTCCGAGGCGCCTTTCGTATCATGAGGTTTTCGTATCTTGGACCACATTTTACATGTAAAATGACTAATCCGTTCCAAGCCCTCCAAAAACACCCCAGTAAATTTCATAATAAAGCTAAATTGACCTATAAACAATGAAATTCTACAACAATTTGGACCATTCAATAAATAAAATAATAATAAAAATGCAAAACCTGTAAATAAAGTGTATATTAGTGTACAAGAAATATTATTACTGTAACGTAAAATGTGGAAGCTTACCTTTTGAGTGAGGCTATCTCCTATAGTGGTGGCAGAGGAGGAGGAGGACAAACGGCAGATAACGTACGTACGTACGTACACTTAACTTTACGAAAACACATAAAAAATTTAAGGAAAACTATAAAACTAAAATTTACGAAACACATTAACAAAACTGAACACTTAACTTTACAAAAAACTAAAAATTAAAATATTTTTTTTCTTTTTTTGATTTTTAACTTTTTTTTTTACTTTTACGTTTTTTTTTTATATATATATTTTTTATATTACAGAATTTCAACTTCATCACCACTTTCAACGTTCTGTTTTTCATCACTTGGTTCTTCCTTTATGCTTTCAACTTTCTGTTTTTTATCACTTGGTTCTTCCTTTTTGCTTACTCCTGCTAATGCTGAAGGCCTCTTTAAAAAATAACGATCCAAGGAAGATTGCTTCTGCCTACTTTTCACAATGTTCCTGAAACGACTCAGGCAAACGTCATCGAACTGCGCAAGCATGCGACCTATGTGAGCCTTTTCAGGGTGTCTTTTTTTCGATAAACGATTGCACTTTATGAAAAGTGGCTAGAACATCCTTAATTTCTGCCATTGTCATAGGCTCCTCCTCCTCTTCCTCGTCGCTGCTAGAGAACTCCTCTTGAACGACGTTATGTTGCATGGCCTCCAACTCCTTCAGGTCATCCGTCGTAAGCTCCTCTTGGGTGCTGTGTCCTCGAGAAAGGTCGTTGATGTCGTCCTCGTCGACGACCAGCCCCATGGACTTGCCGAGTGCAACGATCTCGTCAAGATCTGGTTCCAAAACAGTTTCAAGATCGCCAACTGTTTCGGACTCTGCAGCACCAGCTTCGCCCACGTCGAATCCCTCGAAGTCTCGGGCGGATACGGCATCAGGCCAGAGTTTCCTCCACGAGGAATTCAAGGTTCGCCTCGAAACCTCCTGCCAAGCTTGGTCGATGAGTCGGATGCAAATGACGATGTCGAAATGCTCCTTCCAAAATTGACGCAAGGTGAGGTTTGTGGTATCAGTGATGTAGATCTCTTGAAAAGATGTTTCGTGTACAGCTTCTTAAAGTTCGCTATCACTTGCTGGTCCATGGGCTGGAGGAGAGGGGTGGTGTTGGGCGGAGGAAAAAGAATCTTGAAGAAGGAATACTCCGCTAGAATATCTTCCTCGAGGCCAGGAGGGTGGGGAGGGGCATTGTCCAACACCAGCAGACATTTCAGGGGGAGGCGCTTCTCTTCCAAAAATTTCTTCACTGTTGGGTCGAAACACAGATTTGCCCACTCGGTGAACAAAAGCCTTGTTACCCAGGCTTTTGCATTAGCCATCCACATCACTGGAAGCTTCTCCTTCAGCACTTTGTGGGCCTTGAAGGCTCGAGGAGTCTCGGAATGATACACAAGTAGGGGCTTCACCTTGCAATCCCCACTGGCGTTTGAACAAAGTGCAAGCGTAAGCCTGTCTTTCATAGGCTTATGCCCGGGTAGCTTCTTCTCTTCCTCCGTGATGTACGTCCGACGAGGCCTTTTTTTCCAAAAAAGGCCAGTCTCATCACAATTGAAGACTTGCTGAGAACTGTAGCCTTCCTTGGTCATCATCTTGTCGAAAGTTTTCTTAAATGCTTCGGCCGCTTTCGTGTCCGAGCTGGCTGCCTCCCCATGACGCACCACCGAATGGATGCCAGTCCGTTTACGGAATTTCTCGAACCAGCCATGCGAAGCGTTGAACTCTGGGGTTTGCGTTGAAGTCCCTTCCCCTCCGTCGTCTTCCGCCTGTGCAATCAAATCGCCGAAAATAGCGCTGACCTTGTGGGCGATTGCTGTCTCCATTACCGTATCGCCAGCGATTTCTTTGTCTTTTATCCGGACGAGGAGCAGCTGTTCCATCTCGTCGTGCACGTGGCTCCTCTTGCTGGACAAAATAGTGATGCCCTTCGACGGTGTAGCTGCTTTGATGGCATCCTTCTGTTTAAGGATGGTGCCTATTGTCCACGGATTATTACCGTATTCCTTTGCGATCACACTCAATGGCATACCAGCTTTATACTTCTTGATGACCTCCATCTTTGTCTCCAAAGAGAGCATGCGCTTCTTTCCGTGAATTTCAACTTTCTTGGGAACCATGACTAAGTTATCTTGTACGTAATTTACGTATAAGTAACACAATAAAGTTTTTGCACAACATGATAATAGAACTGCAATGAAATCACTAACGAATTTACGTTACTAAACGAAATCGTTGGACCGAACGAATGCCGTGTGTGTACGATAAAGATGTTGGTACGAAAAGGCCGAGATAGGTACGCCACCACGTATACGCATAAGATGCATGATGGGAGGGATGCTGTCCAATAGGAGAGAAGGATTTCATGGTGGTGACTAGCATCAGGAACCAATGGGAGAGCAGGATGGTGGCGAGTCTACTAGTACTAAGATGGTGGCGCGCGGCACAAGTTTCAAAATTGTTATCCGGGCGAATCTCGGACTTTCAGAAACCTTTTGTATCTTGAAAACTTTTTGTATGTAGAGCCGTTAAATTTTTCGCATTGGCTTTCGTATCTTGAGTTTTTCGTAAGTTGAGCCTTTCGTATCTCAAGGTACCACTGTATGTATATTGGTACTACGGCTTCTAATACTCAGAAGCATTAGCTACAACATCTTTGCTAGAAGAGTTCCACAGTTTTACAGTGTCAAGGGGATGAAATACAAATGGGCAGGTTGACATCGTGGCACCTTAGACAATGTACATGTTGATGCCTTACAAATGATTAGCCCACACTTGTTCTTGAGAAGCATGTAGTGACCACTTTATTAGATAAGTTCCCAAATGAAATGACCTTTGGAGGATTGCAAACAAGATCTCTTCTAAAAAGGGTCTATACCTAGTAACCATTGACAGCATAAGGAAAACCACACTCCATGCAATTTTGTTTAAAACATAATAATCCAAAATGCTACTGACATCCCAAAATGAGAAAAATACTCAAAACATAGAAGAGGTATGTGGCATTAACATTGTCCTCTTTGCAGATAATACACCCAAGTACTGCTACTTTTGACTACAAAAATTCAAGTGAGATCTCAAAATGTTGTTTTTAAATGGGCTTCTTTTTTAGAAAGTACTTCTGACAAATACACAAAAATATCATTACCTGTGACAACTGTCCGTTGGTTGGCATGAATGCGAAAGGGTTGTTCTTTGTTGACTTGAAGAAAATGATTACCTTGGACAATGACTCCATCAACATTAGATTCTTCCAAGACCTCTAATGATTCCAGTTCATCTACCTATGAGGTGAAAAATAACGTCAGTAGATATTTATGAAGTCTGCAGTTACTGTACAGTTACTTTCTGAATAGTTTACTGCAGACCTCTTAATAGAGCTACTACCAAAATCGAATAGGAATACATATAGGTATTAATTTCTCTAATGTACTTCTAATATTCCTGACTGGGATGGAAACTTAAAATACTAGTAACAAAATGGTAGTTTTTCGTTTTCCACACATTATTAGATCTGAAGGTAACAAATATTTTGTCAAATAAAAATGGATATGCTACAGACTACTAAAATATCTAAGTGTTATGAAGAAACCGTTATTTACCTTGTTATTAATAATCCTCAGTTCACCAACATTATACAGGCCTTCAAAAGCCTTGTCTTTCACTATGCCAAGATCAGATTCTTGGATGGATATCTGTGTCACATTCTTTAAACCCCTGTAAGAAAAATAGATTGATAGAAGCATTCTCTCTTTTGTTATAAAAGATTTAATTCTATACAGAGTATAACCCCTTCAATTATAAATCAAAGGTAACTTGAGGAAGTATAGTAACACTGGATCCAGAACTATGTTATGGGTATTATAAAATTGTTAAACAGTAATACAGGGTACCATACAGTGTGTAATCCCTGCAGGTACAAACATTTGATGTATGGTTTTTACCATTATGTATTTGTTTAAAAAATATATTAAAATTCAGTGCACATATTTTTGCAGTTGCAATTTATAAGACTACTCATTTTAAAGGCAATATAAGCAACAGTGAATTGTGGACAGTCATGTGTGATCCCAAGACAGGCATTTGCTTACATCACACAATACATGATTTAATCTACTTTGCCATATTCCAGTCTCATTTTGAGCATCTTTGGACAGTTGAATGTACTGTGAAGTGTGAACAATTGCACTGGGAAGTGAATCATTGTACAATGTCATTGTATTAGTTACTGAAGTGTTCCAACCGTTGTGAACACCATGAAAATGTTTCCTTAGCCAAGTCCAAGTGTGTGGTGAGGCTTCAACTCTTAAAGAAGTATACAAAAGCCTTGGCTCTTAAAATGAGATTGGACCTTGGGAGTTGCAGCAATGAAAGACTAGGTGCCAAAGCAAACTTACGGTATGTCTATTAAATTTGATAAAACTCGGGATTCTAGGTAACCTCCAAATAATTTATTTTTAAAGTATTCCCCATTAACGCTTGCAGATCTACATTTTACGTGATATAATTTTGTGATATTATAGGCAATTCAATATATACTGTATATGCAACTGCACCTCATGAGAAAGATATGTAGGGAGTTGGCCTTAAGTTGAGCAGGATGTGGAATCTGGAAAGTGTCACTATTTTCCCTTTATGACTGGTCATGATGGGATGCATTCCCATTTAATAGTTTGGACTATTGAATACTTAATTAGGGGGTCAGCTAAAGATGTTTAAAGTTCCCTGATATACATTTCTTTCTAAATTTTTTGCATACATACAGTATTAACAAAATTAAAGTAAAAATGCCAATTAAAATACCAGCCACCAATACTGACTCTTGACCATAAATGCATCTATGTAATATGATAACACCACCATTATATATACTAATGTATTAAGTGCAATAAAATAAGTATCCAGTGCTTGGTAAATATATGAAAAGGCAATGGAAGAAATTTTCAAATCTTAAATACTGTCAGTTTTATCTTCTGAAACACATTTATAACATATGTTCCAGATATGCACATGATAACAGTGGGCTTTCCAATCATGTTAGAGTGACAAGTGGCGACGTGACAATCGTTCAACTTCGAGTGTTAGTTTGAGACGTGCAAAACAGCGAATTCCATAAATTTTTGTAAACATACCCTGCCACATTGAAGAGATCGCAGATGTGCAAATGGCCTGAATAAGCGGAATGTACAAGCGCCAGTTCAAGGGTCAAGGATTGTGTGTGAAATGGAAAATGCATGTACACCGGAGGAGAAATGCATGCGTACATTCGTGTGTACAGTGGTCCCCCCATATTCGTGGGGGATGCATACCAGACCCCCCAGTGAATAGTTAGAACATGCGAATAGTTGGAACCCCTATAAAAACGCTAAAAACACCCTATTTTGTTAGTTAAAACTCAAAAAAAAAAACACAAAAAATTTTTATATTTGGTTTTTATAATAGTTTAATTCAAAAAGTGTATTTTATGATGAAATTGATAAAAAAAACCAGGAATTTGTGGATATTTCTCAAAGAAAAATACAGCGAATTTTCCACGAATAATTTGGGGAACATTCCTGAGAGAAATCCGCGAATGTGTGAGCCCGCGAATACGGGGGTTTTGCATGCATGCGTTCTTACATCTGTTAGAAGTCAAGGAATGAGATAAAATCTCTGGTATGGTAATTAATGGGGAATTATATGACAGATATTGAGTGTGAAACCAGGCAATAGGAGGTGAAAGAGAAACTTTGAAACTATTTGGGAAGTGTGAACAGGGAAGTGCCGAGAACATTGAAAGACTTATAGAACATATTATCCATTGCGCTCGTGATGTATTTCAGTGTTTGATAAATATGGTTCTTTCTTTCTGATGGATTCAATTGTTGCTACCTAATAATGAACTCTATAGACTTTTATCTCACGTTTATTGATAAAGACTCAGAATCATTTGACAATGGGGATATGGTTATGCAAGGTAGTAATGGTGCCTAAATGATTTTGGGAGTCTTTAATTCATTTCATCCAATATGATTACATAGAAGAGTAATAGAGTTTTAATGATCTTTTTGGGATTTCTTTAATTCACTTTACTATTTCATTTTTCATGTTAGTTATTTTGGGAAATAAAGATTATATTTTCGTATAGCGAGAGTTTCAATTCGCCTAAGATTCATATTGACTTTCAGCTAGCTACAGGGAAGGCAGGCAATGGGAATCAGCAAAGGTAGGTCTTGCTGTCAATTAGGAGTTTTCTCCTTTGAGTTAAATGGGGTCATTTGACCTCGGAACAGTTGGTGGCAGCGGTAAAGGGCAATTAGGCCTATGGATTACATTTCTGGAGAGACTTGGAATTATATTTTAGTTCGGGGATGAGGTAGATGTTAGGAAATAGGGATTATAGTTATGTATTTTTGGCAACTCTCCCTCTACTGCTGTCAAAGGTGTTGAAGTCAGCAAAATTAGAGTAGTTGAAGAGTCAGCCAGCCTTCTAAGGCAATGACAATGTTCATTGTGTGTAGGTATGATGAGTGTTGGTATAATAATTATGGTGGGACTGTCTTACAGGGGTTACCCGTGTAATAATTACTCGCGATCACAAGTGTAATCATATATATACTCACTAATGCGGGAGCAGACAACTTTAATGTGTTTAAGGTGCCGTTCCTTAATCAGGACGTAAGTGTTAAATATTTCCTTCCATTATTGCTTTTTTTGTATGTCAAAAATTTGCTCACAAGTGTATTTCATTTCTATTTAATTTTTTTTTTTGTGGTTTGCTGTCAAGTGCAATGCATAGGAATATGCGGTACGACGTCTTTCATTTTTGTATGTGAGCAAGTGTGAGAAAGAGTGCTGCTGGCTAAGTGATCGTGCAAAGTCAGGAAATATGAGGGAGAAGCAAGGGTCTGCCTCTCATCTTTCTTTCACTCTCTCACCTCTTTCCATTTGCTATGCAATGACACACATTTGGATCATCTGAAAACCTGGCCTTCAAATGGAAAGAGTGGATCTCCTCCCGTAAAGTTGAGAGATATTTGTTTGGGAATAGCAATTTATTGGGAATTGGTGTATGCAATTTCTTTTATTGAGGACTGACACATTATTACTCTGGTGTTGGTGGTTTATGTGGGGATAAATAGATTAATGTTATTGATGTCAGGGCTGTGGAGGATTGAATTTTCTGTGATGCCAAATTCTTCAGTTAGTGAGAGAGAGAGAGAGAGAGAGAGAGAGAGAGAGAGAGAGAGAGAGAGAGAGAGAGAGAGAGAGAGAGAGGTGGTTTGTGATAGAAACAACTGCGAGTATAATTGAGGTACTGTTTATTGTTTTGTAGTTTAGTACGATAGCGAGTGTTTCGAGTGAGTGCTTTTTTTGGTTCTGGCTGCAGCAGAAAGGGAATGTGTTTTCGGCCTGAATTATTTATCTTTCTTTGGATTATCTTTGTCTTGGTTTTGACAGTAAATACTTTTGTTTTTTTAGTGTGAATGTGAGTGATAGGATTAGGTTGTAATTGTTTATTTATTTATTTATTTAGTTAGTTTTGAATGTTAGTGATGGTTGACGTTTCTTTACAGAGCCGCAGTTCCTCCTTAACCTTCCTCTATATACAGTGCTCACCACCTAAGCTGTAGATAAGGAGTTATTGTCCCCTTGTCTCCCGCCATATAGCATTGGATTGTGGACTATTGCATGGAATTGGATAACAGATTGGATTGCTCTTGGATGATTGTACGATTGATGTTGACGTCTCGGAACGAACCTTGATTATTGTGACCAAGGATATAAGATTGATATTGATGACAACGACTATGGCTGGACCTTGGAATTGAGAGTGGAATCATTCTTGGAGGATAGATATTCCTGAAGTTGATGACTGAACGAATTTGGATGGACATTAACTGCAGATAATACGATTGACATGGAAGTACCGTTGGCCACGGTACTGTGGCTCAAGTGTCATAGCTGGAGTGCTGGAGGCACTATTTGCCTATAAGGCCGCTTATGTATGTGTCATATAATCTTGGGTTAAGTTCGTTTATGTTAGGTTGTGGGTTTGCTTGGTTATTGGTTTTTAAGTGTTATATGTTAGGAAATATAATATTAAGGTATTTGAGTAGTTTAAATATCCTTTTATCCAAGAGTCTGGTTACAGATACCGTAAGTAGAAAGTTGTGTAGTGAGGAGACTATTGTCTGTAAGGGGGATCAAGGGTGTGGGGGTTGCTTTAGTGCATCCCGCCACAGGGAGAATCCTGAATCATGAGTCCCCCTAAAGAAGAAAAAATGGCCAAAGCAGGTAACAGTCAAACTTTGGTGCTTAGGATAACTAATATAAGTGCGGGAGTTAACCCTTTTCGGGGCATTGTTGATGGCGTTCTGTCCCAACCAGTGAGGGGGTGAATAACTTCTTAAACGCCAAGGGAATTAAAAATGACGCAGGGGCGTTCACAGAGGCAAAAGCCTTGTTAGATTTCAATAAAGGGGATTTGTCATTACACAAAATGTCGGTCATGGACCAAATACAAGTGTTTCTGGGGACAGCCTATGAAACAAAGGAACACGGAGA
>NC_087201.1:101214392-101274300 GCF_015104395.2 Macrobrachium nipponense | reverse complement strand
TCTCCGTGTTCCTTTGTTTTCCATAGGCTGTCCTCAGAAAACACTTGTAATTCGGTCCATGACCGACATTTTGTGTATTAGAAATTACAGCATCTAAATGACAAATCCCCTTTATTGAAATGCTAACAAGGCTTTTGCCTCTGTGAACGCCCCTGCGTCAAGTTTTACTTCCCTTGCGTTTTAAGAAGTTATTCACTCCCTCACTGGTTGGGACAGAACGCCATCAACAATGCCGCCCCAAAAAAGGGTTACCTACGCACTTATATTAGTTATCCTAAGCACCAAAGTTTGACTGTTACCTGCTTTGGCCATTTTTTCTTCTTTAGGGGGACTCATGATTCAGGATTCTCCCTGTGGCGGGATGCACTAAAGCAACCCCCACACTCTTGATCCCCCTTACAGACAATAGTCTCCTCACTACACAACTTTCTACTTACGGACTCTTGGATAAAAGGATATTTAAACTACTCAAATACCTTAATATTATATTTCCTAACATATAACACTTAAAAACCAATAACCAAGCAAACACAACCTAACATAAACGAACTTAACCCAAGATTATATGACATATATATAAGCGGCCTTATAGGCAAATAATGCCTCCAGCACTCAACTATGACACTTGAGCCACAGTACCGTGGCCAACTGGTACTTCCATGTCAATCGTATTATCTGCAGTTAATGTCCATCCAAATTCGTTCAGTCATCAACTTCAGGAATATCTATCCTCCAAGAATGATTCCACTCTCAATTCCAAGGTCCAGCCATAGTCGTTCGTCATCAATATCAATGAAAAAGAAACCCACAAATTCAATTTGTAACTTGTTTACTTCTAAGTATTTACATTTAGTTTTTACTCCACACTCGAGTACTTTCAGGCCCTTCTGTGGCCCATTCTCAAGAGATGTTTGGGATGTTAGCCTGGGTCAAGGCCCAGCAGTCTTCTGGAACTTCTTCTCGTTGTGCTGTCATTTATGCGATGGCTGTTCTGGTTTTTCTTGAGAGTTGCCAATCCCCTCTTGTCGCTCTGATATCCTGAGCTGATGGTCAATGGGATTCACCCTTGTGGTAAGGGTGTGGTCACCGAAAGTTTGTTGGGCAGGAAACCTAATCTCCAGGTCAGCAGGGTCAATCTTAGCTTCTTTTAATATCAAAGCTCGGCTTATGGGATCTTCTGAGGTAAAACCTTTGTTTCCTTCAATTACTTTAATATCTCTGATAAGTGCACCTTCTACTACCCTCCTGTGACTAATTTTGTTGCTTTTGTATATAAGCCTACTGTTTTTGAAATCCATCCTATGGTCATTTTCCCAACAATGTCTAGCTATAGCACTCCCCTGAGTTAAGCTGTACTGCCCTTCTATGTTCTTGGACTCTAGTCCTTATTCCCCTACCTGATTCCCCCACATATCTGTCTCCACAATTATTGCATTGATTTTGTATACCCCCGCTACATCATCTGTATTACTGTCTTCTCCTTCCAATTTATTTTTACATACTTTGTTTTTTAGGGTATTATCAAAGGTATATACAAATTAAATTATATTGACTTTCTTTCATTTTTGAAGTGATTTGTTTCATTTTAGGCATAAAAGGGAGGGCAACTATTTTCTTGTTTTCTTTATTCCATGTACTCTCTACATTCGCTCTGTAAAAATATTTTTCTAGCTTTGTTAGTGCCCTTTTTCTGAACCATTCCGGGTATGCTAATGCATCGAATTCTTTTATCGATGTAATTTATTTCTTGCTCTATCTTGCAAGGGTCACACGTTCTCATTGCCCTACAAGAAATAAACCTGTTAGAACCCCTATTTTTATATCATGACTATGAAAAGAGAAGAAATGAATAGATGAGTTTGTATGTGTGGGCTTTCTATATGTGCTGAATTCATATCCCTGTTTCTTTTCTTGTTTCTATGAGTATGTCTTACCACCCTTACACAAGGGTGAATCCCATTGACCATCAGCTCAGGATATCAGAGCGACAAGAGGTGGATTGGCAACTCTCAAGAAAACCAGAACAGCCATCGCATAAATGACAGCACAACGAGAAGAAGTCCAGAAGACTGCTGGGCCTTGACCCAGGCTAACATCCCAAACATCTCTTGAGAATGGGCCACAGAAGGGCCTGAAAGTACTCGAGTGTGGAGTAAAACTATGTAAATACTTAGAAGTAAACAAGTTACAAATTGAATTTGTGGGTTTCTTTTTCAATCTTCAGAAGAAAACTGAAAGAAGTTTTTGTTTGGTTCATCAATATCAATCTTATATCTTGGTCACAATAATCAAGGTTCGTTCCGAGACGTCAACATCAATCGTACAATCATCCAAGAGCAATCAAATCTGTTATCCAATTCCATGCAAATAGTCCGCAATCCAATGCTATATGGCGTGGGAGACAAGGGGACAATAACTCCATATCTACAACTTAGGTAGGTGAGCACTGTATATAGAGGAAGGTTAAGGAGGAACTGCGGTCCTGTAAAGAAACGTCAACCATCACCAACATTCAAAAACTAAATAAATAAATAAATAAATAAACAATTACAACCTAATCCTATCACTCACATTCACTACTACATTCACACTAAAAAAAACAAAAGTATTTACTGTCAAAACCAAGACTAAGATAATCCAAAGAAAGATAAATATTTCAGGCAGCCGAAAACACATTCACTTTCTGCTGCAGCCAGAACCAAAAAAAGCACTCACTCGAAACACTCGCTATCGTACTAAACTACAAAATAATAAACAGTACCTCCAATCAATACTCACAGTTGTTTCTATCACAAACCACCTCTCTCTCTCTCTCTCGTCTCAATCTCTCTCTCTCTCTCTCTCTCTCTCTTTCTCTCTACACTGAAGAATTTGGCATCACAGAAAATTCAATCCTCCACAGCCCTGACATCAATAACATTAATCTATTTATCCCCACATAAGCCACCAACACCAGAGTAATAATGTGTCAGTCCTCAATAAAAGAAATTGCATACACCAATTCCCAATAAATTGCTATTCCCAAACAAATATCTCTCAACTCTACGGGAGGAGATCTACTCTTTCCATTTGAAGGCCAGGTTTTCAGATGATCCAAATGTGTGTCATTGCATAGAAAATGGAAAGAGGTGAGAGAGTGAAAGAAAAGATGAGAGGCAGACCCTTGCTTCTCCCTCATATTTCCTGACTTTACACGATCACTTAGCCAGCAGCACTCTTTCTCACACTTGCTCACATACAAAAATGAAAGACGTCGTACCAAGCATATTCCTATGCATTGCACTTGACAAACTAAACCCACAAAAAAAAAAAAAAAAATTAATAGAAATGAAATACACTTGTGAGCAAATTTTTGACATACAAAAAAAAGCAATAATGGAAGGAAATATTTAACACTTACGTCCTGATTAAGGAACGGCACCTTAAACACATTAAAGTTGTCTGCTCCCGCATTAGCGAGTATATATATGATTACACTTGTGATCGCGAGTAATTATTACACGGGTAACCCTTGTAAGACAGTCCCACCATAACTATTATACCAACACTCGTCATACCTACACACAATGAACATTGTTATTGCCTTAGAAGGCTGGCTGACTCTTCAACTACTCTAATTTTGCTGACTTCAACACCTTGATAGCAGTAGAGGAGAGTTGCCAAAAATACATAACTATAATCCCTATTTCCTAACATCTACCTCATCCCCGAACTCAAATATAATTCCAAGTCTCTCCAGAAATGCAATCCATAGGCCTAATTGCCCTTTACCGCTGCCACCAACTGTTACGAGGTCAAATGACCCCATTTAACTAAAAGGAGAAAACCCCTATCTGACAGCAAGACCTACCTTTGCTGATTCCCATCGCCTGCCTTCCCTGTAGCTAGCTGAAAGTCAATCATGAATCTTAGGCAAATTCAAACTCTCGCTATACGAAAATATAATCTTTATTTCCCAAAATAACTAACATGAAAATTGAAATAGTAAATGAATTAAAGAAATCCCAAAAAGATCATTAAAACTCTATTACTCTTCTATGTAATCATATTGGATGAAATGAATTAAAGACTCCCAAAATCATTGAGGCACCATTACTACCTTGCATAACCATATCCCCATTGTCAAATGATTCTGAGTCTTTATCAATAAACGTGAGAGAAAAGTCTATAGAGTTCATTATTAGGTAACAACAATTGAATCCATCAGAAAGAACCATATTTATCAAACACTGAAATACATCACGAGTGCAATGAATAATATGTTCTATAAGTCTTTCAATGTTCTCGGCACTTCCCTGTTCACACTTTACAAATAGTTTCAAAGTTTCTCTTTCACTGTACCTTATCTCCGTGGATCTCCAAGCACCTCCTATTGCCTGGTTTCACACTCAATATCTGTCATATAATTCCCCATTAATTACCATACCAGAGATTTTATCTCGTTCCTTGACTTCTAACAGATGTAAGAACGCATACATGCAAACCCCCCGTATTCGCGGACTCGCACATTCGCGGATTTCTCTCAGAAACTTTTCCCAAATTATTCGCGGAAAATTCGCTGTATTTTTCTTTGAGAAATATCCACAAATTCCTGGGTTTTTTTTGTCAATTTCATCATAAAATACACTTTTTGAGATAAAACTATTAAAAAACCAAATATAACAATTTTTTGTTGGTTTTTCTTGAGTTTTAACTAACAAAATAGGGTGTTTTTAGCGTTTTTATAGGGGTTCCAACTATTCGCATGTTCTAACTATTCACTGGGGGGTCTGGTATGCATCCCCACGAATATGGGGGACCACTGTACACACGAAATTGTACGCATGCATTTCTCCTCCGGTGTACGTGCGTTTTCCATTTCACACACAATCCGTGACCCTTGAACTGGCGCTTGTACATTCCGCTTATTCAGGCCATTTGCACATCTGCGATCTCTTCAATGTGGCTAGGTATGTTTACAAAAATTTACGGAATTCGCTGTTTTGCATGTCTCAAACTAACACTCGAAGTTGAACGATTGTCACGTCGCTACTTGTCACTCTAACATGATTGGAAATCCCACTGTTATCATGTGCATATGTGGAACATATGTTATAAATGTGTTTCAGAAGATAAAACTGACAGTATTTAAGATTTGAAAATTTCTTCCATTGCCTTTTCATATATTTACCAAGCACTGGATACTTATTTTACTGCACTTAATACATTAGTATATATAATGGTGGTGTTATCATATTACATAGATGCATTTATGGTCAAGAGTCAGTATTGGTGGCTGGTATTTTAATTGGCATTTTTACTTTAATTTTGTTAATACTGTATGTATGCAAAAAATTTAGAAAGAAATGTATATCAGGGAACTTTAAACATCTTTAGCTGACCCCCTAATTAAGTATTCAATAGTCCAAACTATTAAATGGGAATGCATCCCATCATGACCAGTCATAAAGGGAAAATAGTGACACCTCAGATTCCACATCCTGCTCAACTTAAGACCAACTCCCTACATATCTTTCTCATGAGGTGCAGTTGCATATACAGTATATATTGAATTGCCTATAATATCACAACATTATATCACGTAAAATGTAGATCTGCAAGCGTTAATGGGGAATACTTTAAAAATAAATTATTTGGAGGTTACCTAGAATCCCGAGTTTTATAAAAATTTAATAGACATACCGTAAGTTTGCTTTGGCACCTAGTCTTTCATTGCTGCAACTCCCAAGGTCCAATCTCATTTTAAGAGCCAATGCTTTTGTATACTTCTTTAAGAGTTGAAGCCTCACCACACACTTGGACTTGGCTAAGGAAACATTTTCACGGTGTTCACAAGGTTGGAACACTTCAGTAACTAATACAATGGACATTGTACAATGATTCACTTCCCGGTGCAATTGTTCACTCTTCACAGTACATTCAACTGTCCAAAGATGCTCAAAATGAGACTGGAATATGGCAAAGTAGATTAAATCATGTATTGTGTGATGTAAGCAAATGCCTGTCTTGGGATCACACATGACTGTCCACAATTCACTGTTGCTTCTATTGCCTTTAAAATGAGTAGTCTTATAAATTGCAACTGCAAAAATATGTGCAGTGAATTTTAATATATTTTTTAAACAAATACATAATGGCAAAAACCATACATCAAATGTTTGTACCTGCAGGGATTACACACTGTATGGTACCCTGTACTACTGTTTAACAATTTTATAATACCCATAACATAGTTCTGGATCCAGTGTTACTATACTTCCTCAAGTTACCTTTGGTTTATAATTGAAGGGGTTATACTCTGTATAGAATTAAATCTTTGATAACAAAAGAGGGAATGCTTCTATCAATCTATTTTTCTTACAGGGGTTTAAAGAATGTGACGCAGATATCCATCCAAGAATCTGATCTTGGCATAGTGAAAGACAAGGCTTTTGAAGGCCTGTATAATGTTGGTGAACTGAGGATTATTAATAACAAGGTAAATAACGGTTTCTTCATAACACTTAGATATTTTAGTAGTCTGTAGAATATCCATTTTTATTTGACAGCAATATTTTGTTACCATTCAGATCTATAATAATGTGTGGAAAACGAAAAACTACCATTTTGTTACTAGTATTTTAAGTTTCCATCCCAGTCAGGAATATTAGAAGTACATTAGAGAAATTAATACCTATAATACCTATATATATTCCTATTCGATTTTGGTAGTAGTTCTATTAAGAGGTCTGCAGTAAACTATTCAGAAAGTAACTGTACAGTAACTGCAGACTTCATAAATATCTACTGATGTTATTTTTCACCTCATAGGTAGATGAACTGGAATCATTAGAGGTCTTGGAAGAATCTAATGTTGATGGAGTCATTGTCCAAGGTAATCATTTTCTTCAAGTCAACAAAGAACAACCCTTTCGCATTCATGCCAACCAACGGACAGTTGTCACAGGTAATGATATTTTTGTGTATTTGTCAGAAGTACTTTCTAAAAAAGAAGGCCATTTAAAACCAACATTTTGAGATCTCACTTGAATTTTTGTTGTCGAAAGTAGTAGTACTTGGGTGTATTATCTGCAAAGAGGACAATGTTAATGCCACATACCTCTGCTATGTTTGGAGTTTTTTCCCATTTTGGGATGTCAGTAGCATCTTGGATTATTATGTTTTAAACAAAATTGCATGGAGTGTGGTTTTCCTTATGCTGTCAATGGTTACTAGGTATAGACCCTTTTTAGAAGAGATCTTGTTTGCAATCCTCCAAAGGTAATTTCATTTGGAAACTTATCTAAAAAAGTGGTCACTACATGCTTCTCAAGAACAAGTGTGGGCTAATCATTTGTAAGGCATCAACATGTACATTGTCTAAGGTGCCATGATGTCAACCTGCCCATTTGTATTTCATCCCCTTGACACTGTAAAACTGTGGAACTCTTCTAGCAAAGATGTTGTAGCTAATGCTTCTGAGTATTAGAAGCCGTAGTACCAATATACATAAAAGTAAAATGCATCATTGCCTCTGTATGTCAATACGTATAATCATTATTTATGCTTACAAAGCATTTGCCTGGTTGTTGATTTATTTCCATATTTTCCATTTGTCTTATTGTTGATTTATTTACATATTTTCCACTGTCTTAATTTTCCTATATGATCATTCTGTTGTGTGGAAGTTTGCTTGCTGAGTTGATGGCTTTATTGGCTTGGGTGCAGATGCTTTTTTGCACAATAATAACAGTAATAATAATTTTAGATCAGACTAAAAATATTCCATGACACCTAAAGGTCTAGCTTGGGATGTAACAAATAAAATGCTTTGAACTTATTGTACTACATATGGAAGTGCATGGTACTTGTTGATGTTGATTATAGACTAGATTGTATATGTTTGCAGGACCTACTTTACACCTGTTTTATATCGCGTATTTTAATGCTGATGTTTAATTCCAGTAGTACAGGTGCGTATGTACTTGATAGTTCCGCTATTAATTTTTTACATAAAAATTTTTCAATTATACCTTTTTTTTCAATTTAATTTATAAAAATGTATGTAACTCTGTCTGTTTGTGTACTAAATACATTATTAGATTTTGAAGAGATGATAAGCAAAACAAAATTTGTCCAGTAGTACTTATTTATTCCATGGGATAGAATACTTTAACTTCATTGACGTGTGGCACTATGCAAATGAGTTTGGCTGGTCAAACTCATATGTAACGTTCAAAGCTGGTCTTACACACAATGAATCCATTGAAGTAATTCTATAATCCTAGAAAAAGATAAATGGAGTAGAATTATATAACCTTTTAAAGAGACATACAGTACACTTAATTCACACCTTCATTAAGCATGAAACTAAAGATGGGCAGTTAGTAAGTTTCAATTTCCTACATTTTAACTGTATAAATCTTAAACATCAGCACAGACTTATATTTTTATTTTATCATACTAGATTATATTTGACATCAGCACACTATAGTTTTTCTAGTAAAACTTAAAATATTTTCCCAAAAAATTTTGGGGAAATGCTATTTGTAAACACAACGTTTTCCAAATAAGTAATAAGAGTAAAAGCAGACTTGGGGCAAGAGGATTCTTTCCCTTGCCTGCAAATTTACTTGGGTTTCCTTCACCTTTCTTATGCAGATGTGGCAACAGCATACAGGCTGACAAAACCCCCATTACTTACCAGGTCTCTTAAAGAAAAATGCTTGCCACAAAATCCCATGCCTTTTTGGCAGGGAAAGCAGGTGTGTTTGAGGACACTCAGAAGCTATGAAAAATAGGGGTTTCTTTGCCAAAACATGACAGTTTTATAATAAAACAAAGTTTTAATTATACTTACCCAGTAATTACATAACTAAAGAGTTTTCACTTTACCGCCAATTAAAACTGAAATTCATAGGTCGCGCTATTTATCTGTTTTTGGGTAGGTAACAATGCCTTGCCCACTTTTGGGGAAAGAGATGGACAACTTGGCAAAGATATCAGTTTGTTTTATGCCTCTTAAAATCCATGCATGGGCAGAGGGTGGGCCCCAATCGTGTAATTACTGGGCAAGAATAAAATAAAACTTTTCTTATTAGAAAAATGTCATTTTCAGTTAAGAAACTTACCCAAAAATTACATGTTGATTCACAATGAGGAGGTGGATGCATGGACACTGCTACCAAAACAAGTTATGTTAATGAATTTGAGAATAGAAAATTTTGCCAATATTTAAGAGCATGTTTGTTGTTTCCTTACCTGATGAGAGAGGTGCTGCAGATACTGCCTCTGGGTAGCACTCGTCTTATCATGTAGTTGACGTGGCTGTAGAGTTGTGGACGCCTAATACTTTAGTGAGAAACTTTGCAGTAAAGGACAATCCCAATAGCTAGCAAAGATAAGCAATTTCCCCCTGCCCAATGCTCAGTACAGTCAGACCTCAGTTTTTGTATGTTTTGGTTTCGTAGACCTTTTTCTACAAAATTTTGTCGCGGTCATTGCACGTTTTCTCGTTTTTTTGTACACTTGGAAATGCTCCATCAGGAGCCCAGCGTGTGTTTGGTCCCTATATAAAGTTGCCCATCTTCTTTCGTGACCCATTCTGCTTTTGTTTGTTGTTTTTGTGCTTTTTTATTCGAGTGCAACGGCTAAATAAGCCATCATGGGGTGACAAGAAAAGTAGATTGTAAAAGCCTGGAAAATAAATGCCCATTACTCCCCTCTGTGGCCTCCTTCTCGATGAGAGATGACACTTTGTTTACAAATGGCCAAAAACTTCCTTGATTTCTGAGGAATAAGCTGTCAAGATGATGGAGTGCCGACTAAGGGAGGCTTCTTTAAAAAAGGGATAATGTATCCCTCTTTTAGTACATTTATTACCTAGGGCTCTGTGCCCTTGTCCTTCCAACAATCCCAAAACCATTGGAGCCTGGCTCCGACTTAGGTATGAAGGATGACATCCTCACTTGCAAGATGATCATCTCGACGAGGAATTCTTGATCATGCGTGATGAGAAATGAACATTCTCTGGAATGGGGGAAAGATCTATGAAAAGGCTGTGATTGAGTAGGGAGAGACTCTAGTGTTAACAGAAGGAGTTTTCCTAGGCCTTCTAGATGACTACAACAATAGATCTTGATTGCTCTTCTTCCACAAGTCTGAAGCAATACTCAGAACCATAGCCTAGGGAAAAAGATGTCCCTTATTTAAGGGAGAATACAGAAGCACTGATCTCTGTGATGGAGTGCTTCCTAGTCGTATATAAGCACCAAAGTTCTTGTGAGTTCCCAATGTGCAAATGGCGGCCAACTCCTGGGAACCATTCCTAATACCCTTATTGATATAAGATAGAACTCCTAACCAGTCCGAGGAGTAATTCTCAGGTAACTCGGAGCAATCCCTTATCTTCTGAGACATGGTGTCAACAGCCCAGTAGAAAAACCGCACCACTTTGAAAACTTTGAAGATATTCTTCAAAAGATGAGTGAGTTCCAAAGTAAAAAACATAACCTTTGCTAAAGAAATGGCTGACCATCTAGCAGAATCCACTTAACCTGAAAGTCTCCCTGGGAGGAGACAGACACTCCCAGGGAAGGAGCTTCTCCTGTTGCATACGACAGGTATCTTCTTGACAATCTAAAGGGAGGAAAGCTAAAGGCGGCTCTGCCTTGTTCTCTCTTCTCTGCAAGTGTTCCTTCCACTTCATTGAGCCCTTCGCCAAAAACGAAAGTACCATCTTGTGCAGTCTGGAGGAAGAAGAAGGTTGCATATCCATGATAAAAGTCTAAGCAGGGACAAAAGGAGCTGCTGGTGAAAAGAAATCCAAAAGGTGGCTAGAGGAACCTCAGTAAAGAAGTGTAGGCAGAAGAAGGGGCTTCTTGGTCCTCTAATGCTTCATCATCAGAGAAAACAACAATTGAGCCTTGGGCACTGGAGGGGCACAACATCCGAGAGGCAATCTGAAGAAAAAACATTCCAGGCTGCCCCAGTTACTGCAAGATAAGAGCTCAGGATAATTAAACCTTTTAACAGGAAACAGCCAGAGGAAGCAATACGTCCAAAGTGCTTCTCTCTAAGGAACGAGACTTCTTCCCTAATTGCCACTGACGTTGAGGGGAAGAATCCCCTGAACTGGACAAACTATGCACATCTGTGCACAGTGTGTGCAAATCAAAGGTTTCCTTGGTCAGGCATCTATTACAGTCTTTAACACAATATCTAAAACTAGACAAAATTGAGTCTGACATCATCAGACTCAATTTTGTCTCTACAGAGAGCCTAACACTATCTGAATAATGCTGAATTGGCCAACAAATGAAAATACTTCACCAATCGTGATGAAAAAACAACCAGAAAAGTCCAGAAATTCAGAACAAACTGTAGCTGACAACCAGTGTATAGCAAGCAGTAACAAAATTATTTCTGCCAAGTTGTTCCTCTCTTTCCCCAAGAGTGTGTGGGGCATTGCTACCTACCCAAAACAGAAAATTAGTGCAACAAGCGAATTTCAGAATTTTAACTACTGGACAAGTGAAACTCATAGCTATGTAATTACTGGGTAAGTTACTTAATTAAAATCTATTTAATAGCATAGCTGCTGTTAGTCCTCAAAGGGCATACAAAAAGAAATCGACAGGTGACAAAAAATCAAAAAATTGCATAGTTTCTGATTAAAAAATCCCAACAACTAAGATGAAAAAAAAGGCCCATAGTAAAGTCAAGAAAGTTTTTGCTTACCTTCTCTTGTTCAGAATATCCACAAGGGTTTAACAAGGAAGGCTAGGAAAAAACAAGAACCTATGAACTATGCATTATTCTATGTGTTTCTGAAGTGACATACCTAATTCTGCTGGGTTGGGATACAAGATTATTCCACCCATTCCTTGCTAGGTTGGGATATAGGATTAAAGCACCCATCCAGGCTGGGTTGGGATATAGGATTATTGCACCCATTCTAGGCTGGGTTGGAATATACTAAGATTATTACAACCATTCGAGGCTGGGTTGGAATATAGGATTAATGCATCCATCCCAGGCCGGGTTGGAATATGAAATTACTGCATCCATCCCAACTGGGTTGGGATATAGGATTATTGCACCCATCACAGGCAAAATCTTACAATACCATGCTTCAAGAAGGCCCATTGCTTTCCACTAAGGAAGCTATGGGGTCAGGGCTTACCATACCACCAACCAACAAAGTTTGAGGAACACTTTCTCAGGTGATTACCTTGTAAACTCAAAGATTTCAACATAAATGCCTCGAAAGCAAGAAATGCACCCACCCTCTAGATGTCATGCAAAACATGGTGGGGTTCTGCTTTGCTAATAAGTGGCACTACAAAAATTTTCAGTCCATGCAAAGAAAATGGCTTGTTTGTGATAGGATATGAGAGAAAAAAAAATAAAGGACCATGCGGGACATTTGCCACATCTTGGTAAACATGGAGTGCTTGGACCAGGCATAAATGTCTATGTAATTTTGAGTTCCCATAGAAGAATAGGGGATTTCTTTTCAAAAGGTCATCATTCCTGGCCAGGCATAAAAAGCCAGGAGACAGCAGTGATGGCTAGGTGGGTGGGTGATGAAACATTCCCATCTAACAGAGCCAGAATGTCAAGTTGGTCAACAAAATCTTTTTGAGCACTTAAGTAGTTACTTGATTCAGGGACATAGTAATGGGAATCCTTTACAGGACCCAGCCTTTGCAGTGCAGAGGACAAGAAAAGGGAATTAAAAACTTGTGTACTATTTGAATCAATGCCACACCCACAAAGCAAGAACTTTGATATAGAATTATTGCCCATACCAGCAAGATCTTAGAGTTACAGTACCATGGCATCAAGAAAGCCCTTTGCTTTCCACAAAGGCAGCTATAGGGCCAGGGTTTACCATACTACCAACCAATGCACAGTTCAAGGAACACTTCCTCGAACAATTACCTTGTCTCTTCAAAGACTTCATAAGAAATGTCTAAACAACAGAGGGATGCACCAACCCTCTGGATGCCGTGCAAACCATGGTGGGTTCTGCCTTGCAAATGCCTCCCAAATGGCGAAGTTTCTCTCAGAAAAAATTGAGTAAACAAATACTAACAAATCTTTCACTGATCTTGGTTGTTATCAAAGGATTATGTACAGGAATCTTTTGACAGTCTTGAAACTAGGGAAACAAATAAAACAATCTTTCACTGATTTGAGATGCGATCAAAGAAGCACAGGAATCATTTTGACAGATTTACGCAAGCCACCAGACTCATTTTGACAGATTACAGCAGCCACCATACTCCTTTGAAAGAGGTATCTATTATTTCCTCACCTCACAACAACAGGAGATAAGTGGGGGTGCAATTGTAAGTGTTTACATAATAAAAATATGGAATGTTAGTCCATATATATAAAAGTCTAAAACTAAAGAGGTCAACCAGATTGCTTGCAGGAATGTGATCAGACTAGAGACGCTAAAGATGACGTATACAATAAGTATGTAGGCTAAGATAACATGCCGTCACCTGTAGTCATTCAATTGTTTATAAACATTAGTCCAAGCTCCCTGCTTGAGACAACTACCGCCTACGTGATCTGTAGCGTCTCATTCGATTGTGTGTTCGTATGAAACTATGTCATTTGGATTGTATGTTCATATGTTTCGAACTACTGTCTGTTCCTTCATAACTTGTAACAGAGATGGTAGACAAGCAGAACAGAGTTAGCTATCGTCATTAGAAGACCTGTACCTCTTTACCTAAGCTTTATCATGTAGAGGAATAGGATTAGCCATTATCATTGGCAGAAGCGATCAAGCTATCGTTATTAGAAGACTTGTACAATCATATCTGATCTTCAGCATGTAAAACTTCAGAAGAAATTATATCTATTTTTATACTTAGTGTTTTCTACAAGAACCTCACCGAACCATGAGTTTAACACTCGTCGTAAAGATAATACCGACTTCGTAAGTGATCTACAAAACCCCAGACACTCCATTGAAGATGGAAGTGCAATACCCAACCAACTTAGCGTATAGATTATCGCTAGTCTAACATTACCTCATAGGGCGCCTTATCATACAAGGCACAAAGCCCTAATATTGGTGGCCAGCGGACCAGAAGAACTCTACAACGTCCTACGAAGAAAAAACAGAATTTCTGGGCTCAGCTCGTGTCGCTTGCGCGAAATATCCTTTAATCTATTATTTCTAGGGTAAATGTACTAACACATACCAGAATAAATAAAATAAAGAAAAAGGTCAGTATAACTGACTCGCTCACCCTCTAGGAGGGTGTCGGTATGAACACTAGCGAGTGAGACCACTACCACGAGCCAAATGCCAATAGAAATCTCCCACTACAAAACCCTCCAAGAGGGGAGCCGTCCCACAGAGAGAGCAGCTCGTACTACTACTACTCCATCCCATGCTGCCGACTGCTGCGCCTCTGGTGGCCATCCTTTTCAGTTAGCTCGCACGAGTCCACACGTGTTATTTTTCTCTCTGTGTATTTTTGTGCCCTTTCTTCGGATTTTCGATAATGGAGCGTGCAGCTATTGCAGCAGCTAAGTTAAGTACTCAGTATTTACGGTTAGTTGGTTTTTTCCGTCCCTGAGACAGTATTTGCCGTTTTTTAGTATAAAATACGTTCTCGGGGTCGGAAGCATGGCAGCATGGTCCTGCCGCGTGATGGGTTCGTTCTGGTCTCCCATACCTAGAACATCCTTATTCGTTTACGCTCTATTTTGATTATCCGCTTTATTTAGTTTTAAGGTCTACTCAGGTTATCATGCATGCATGTATATCACCTTATGTAGGCTTTTTTCTATCCAGATCCTAGTCCAGGTTCTTAGTATCGGCCCCTGACTAGCTTTGAGTGGTAGACTTGCCTTCGGGTTAGTCGTACACTCCTGGATTTTTTCTCCTGCTATTTTACATTCCTTTCTTCTTTCATTTTTATTTTATTTATATATATATTTTGTCATTGTTAGGTTAGTTTGGCGTCTGGCTTAGCCTAGGTCCCGGCTCATAGAGCCTATTCTACCAGCTGATCAGTTCGGTTGCTTCCACATAGCTTCTCTCTGATCATTGGTTGGCCTAGGCTTGGTTACCGTATCTCAGTTTACCAGCCTCGTGGTCACTGCGTGATCACGGGACAGCCAGACGCCTGCCCAGTTCCCCCCCCCTCCCGCTCTTCCATAGAGTCGGGCGGGGGTGGGCCGGTCTGCCATGCTCGCCCCACATACCCGAGCCTGCCTCCCCCTCTCCCCTCCGCCGGAGGGGCTAGGGAGTCGGACAGACCCCATACTGGGCCCGACCTCTCCGCTTCTCGGTCCGGCCGGGTGGTACGTTGTGGGGGGCCCTGGCCTTCCCCCCCTCCGTTACTGCCTTGTCGCTCCGGGCTAGCTCGAGCCTGTATGTCCTCTCGCCCTTCCCTCCTTACTAGAGCTCCTCCCTGATCGGAGTCCTGGTATCCAGCGGAGGGAGCTAGTCCACCCATTAGATGGACCGGAGCATACAGTAGGTCTCTACTAACCTTACCGTATTGCTGAGTTACTACACTCCGCTTCAACTGGACCTAGTCCGGTTCGCTTGTGTTTAGGTTTAAGTTATCTTTAAGTTTATCTTAAGTATCTTAAACCATCCCCCCCCCTCCCTTTCATATTTTACCGGATCTCTCCGGGATTATAGCCTATTCAGGCAATGCAGGGAGGGGGTTATGCCCAAATTTTTTTCCGAGCTCCGGCTGATAACGGAGTTCTTTTGTCCTTTAGTCTGTAAGTGATACCCCTTTAAGATACTCATGTGTCTTCCCACTTACAGGCCACCAACTGTGAGCATACCGGGATGTTCCGCTACACTTCAGGACCCCTGTGGGACACGAAGTTTGCCGTCCCATGCTCCATGCGCGACTCCGCACGGGGACATCCAGGTCAGGTACCATGAGACGTGTACCATATGTTACGATCTGGTGAAGCCAGCTTTTGGAGGAAGGCGTAAGTATTCCATCTCCAGTAGCTGCTCCGCTTCTTTTAGTACTTAAGTTTTCATCATTTACTTTAACTTAAGGCATCTAGTTTAGTTATACTCTAAGTTTTAGTTTAAGTGATTCTTAAATCTAAAATACGCCCTCTCTTACAGCTCCGGCAGTAAGGGATACAGCACTGGCTACCCTGCGGGCCTGGGTCGGAGTTTTGGCAAGAACGCCGCCAAGGGTCAGCCTACATACTTGAGAAGCGATTAGCACTATTAATCTTTCCCGGAGGCAAGGCGACAGGTACGTCGACCCAGTAGAGGCGGACCCGACTATTGCCTTCATCCAACAACAGCTGGCGGCCTCCTTAACTGAACAAGACCAGGATATCTCCACGGATGTCGCAAAACCCTGATATTAATGTTGAACCGATGGTAGGTATAGACGACCTGTTGGTCGAGGTAAGTAATGCAGGTACCCAAGGGTCACCCTTGGGTGTGACTGCCTCTTCTACCCCTGCAACTCTCCATCCTTCCAAGGCTTTACGGGTGATGAATTATATACTCCTCCTGAGGCTTCGGTTAGACCTAAGATCAAGTCTAAAGTGATGACCTTGACTAAGACGTTCATCGTCTTCGAAGAAGACGTCCTCGCTTCTTCCTCGCGTAAGTCTCCGGCTCGTAATCCCGGCCCAGACAGGTCTAAAGGGTCTAGCTCCGGCTCTAAGTCCTCGAAAAGTAAACCCAAGGAGAGATCTCGCACCCCGGCAGTTTCACCAGTTCCACTACCTTTGGTTCCTATTCAGAGCCTCCCTCCACCTCCGCAGCAGCTCCGGCTTTGGACTCCAATGCTGGCCTGTTGCAACAGGTGGGCGACCTAGTGGGGTCCCTTAAGAGTAGTATGGAACAAATGATATCTCGCCGTCAGACAGGATCACTTCTCAGGATTCTAGTTATAGCCGGGCTAAGAGAAGCCCCTCTAGCCTCTCCCTCACTCTCCAACACTAGTGGATCTCAGCTTCCTCCGTATGACTCGCTTCCCGCTTTCTCCATGAACAACCCTTGGAGAGTAGCGTCTCATCTCCATACCGGAGTTTGGAACTCGAAGAATAGAGGACTTCGAGTTCTACCCGGAAGGTCTACAGCCTCCTTTCATAGGCTACGCAAGGCTCACGCCTTCGGCTATGGTTCGGGACGATAGGGTACCAAAGGAGACAGTCCTCTATTCTCGAGACCAGGCTCAGAGATGGCTCAGATGTTTAGAGGACATGGATTGTTCGAACACCAAGATACAACCATTTAAAAGTCCCTTTACCATTTTCACAATGGATGAGAGTACCCCGCTCCCGTTCCTAACCAAGATAGCAAGGTCGACCATCTCAGCAGCCCAGAAAGGGGAACCCATGCCTCAGTTGAAAGAAGCAGATCCCACATCTCCGTTGCTCCCTTCAATCGGAGAATTGTGGGAAGACTTGCCGAATACATTCTCAGCTGGCAAACTCAACCGGACTGTGCTATGGAGCAGTTTGGTGAAAAGCTACCCAGGCTCCCAGATAGTCTTATTCAGGCTGAATTTGACTCAAATCACGACTAGCCAGATCAATCAACTCGATGGCTATGTCTGAGGTAGCAACCATGGCTTATGGTTCAGAACCAATTTTTAAGCTTATGACCAAAGCCCTGACTCAAACGGATGTCAGTCAGGATATGTTCGAGTTTGCCACTGCTAGAACGAATTGTAGAAAGCATGTTCTGCTAGAGGCAACCATTCGACATGAACCGAATAGGTTACTCTCTTCTAACATCTGGGGCGCAGATCTCTTCCCAGAGGCTATGGTTTTTAAGGAAGTACAGGCAGAGGCTACGAGGTTGAACCAGAGCCTTAAAGACCGTTGGGGTCTTACGGCATGGAGAGGCAAGACCTGACACCTAAAGGTAGGGACAGAGGAAACCCAGACGTTTCCAACCTTACCAAAAGAAGCAACCACGCTTTCCTCAACAAGTTCCAGCAATGCCGTTAGTGCAGACAGCCCAACCCTCCACGTCTAAAGGTCAATCACAGCCAATTTTATGTGATATCCCCTCAGCCTCAACCCTCCACCTCATACGCCATCTCTCCAGCTTACAATCAAGCCTTCGAGAGTCAAGCTTCTCAGAAGTATGACCGCTCGGGCAGGGAGGCAGAGGTAAGCGGTCCTTTCGTGGGAGAGGATCGGGAGGCCCCTTCATATGGGGAAAGCACTTCAGAGGAGGCCGAGGTGGTTACCAGAACCAATGAAGAACTTCAGGTAGGAGGGAGGCTGTTTCACTTTCGCCACCGGTGGAACTTCAGCCAGTGGGCTCAGAGCATAGTGTCAAAAGGGCTGGGTTGGAGCTGGTTGACGAACCCACTCCAGCCAGACCTTTCCGTCAACTTCCTTCCAAAGAATTGACAGAGTACGCAGAGGACCTCCTTCAGAAAGGAGCTATAGCCAAAGTCAAGAGGTTAAAATTTCAAGGTCGCTTGTTCAGCGTGCCAAAGAAAGGCTCACACAAAAGAAGGGTAATCTTAGACTTGTCCCGCTTAAACTTAGCCATCCCGCTGCGACAAGTTCAAGATGCTCACGATCTCACAGGTGCGGACCTTACTTCCCCGTGGGGCCGTCACCACCTCTATCGATCTTACAGACGCCTACTATCATATCCCTATTGCAAGACACTTCCGTCCGTATCTGGGATTCAAGATAGGAGACCAGACATTCTCCTTCAAGGTAGTTCCATTCGGGCTCAACGTGGCACCCAGGGTGTTCACGAAGCTAGCGGAAGTAGTAGTGCAACAGCTCAGAGCGCAAGGGATTATGGTAGTGGCGTATCTCGACGATTGGTTGATCTGGGCCCCATCAGTACGAAGAATGCAACAAGGCCACACTGAAAGTGATCCAGTTCCTAGAATATCTAGGATTCAAGATAAACAAGTCCAAGTCGAGACTCACTCCAGAGTCAAACTTTCAGTGGCTAGGCATTCAATGGAATCTATCCTCACACACTCTGTCGATTTCCATCTACCGGAAAAGAAAGAAATAGCGAAGTCAGTCAAGCAATTTCTAAGTCACAAACTAGCATCCAGGAGAGCTCAGGAAAGGATCCTCGGCTCTCTCCAGTTTGCAATCAGTAACGAACATCTGATGAAAGCCAAACTGAAAGACCTAACCAGGATCTGGCGCTCACGAGCAAATGTCAGGTCCAGGGACAAGCTATCCCAGTGCCTCTGATTCTAAAGAATCGGCTTCGGCCGTGGGCAAAAGTCAAGAATCTATCAGTGTCAGTACCCCTTCAGTTCCCTCCACCAGGATCACCATCCACACAGACGCGTCCTTAAGCGGCTGGGGAGGGTACTCCCCAAGTCAAAAAGGTTCAAGGATTTGGTCACCCCAGTTTTCCGTCAGTTCCATATAACGTACTGGAGGCAATGGCAGTGTTCTTGACTCTGAAAAGATTACTCCCACCAAAGTACTCCCCACATAAAGCTAGTCCTGGACAGCGCAGTGGTAGTACATTGCATAAACCGAGGAGGCTCCAAGTCACGTCATCTAAATCACGTCATGATAGCCATCTTCTCCCTGGCAGACAAATTCAGTTGGCATCTTTCCTCCACCCACATAGCTGGAGTGAGAAACGTCATAGCAGACGCCCCTAGTCCCGATCAGTACCCCTAGAATCGGAATGGTCACTAGACGAAAGTTCGTTTCAATGGATCCTTCAAATAGTCCCAGGGCTACAGGTGGATCTCTTCGCATCCCAAGCGAACCACAAACTACCGTGTTAAATGTAGCCCCCACCTGGACCCTCTGCTTACGCCACGGACGCCCTAGCTCTAGACTGGAACACTGGGGGAAGATTTACGTCTTCCCTCCAGTGAATCTCCTTATGAAAGTATTGAACAAACTCAGGAACATTCAAGGGTCAAGTGGCTCTAGTAGCCCCAGACTGGCCGAAGAGCAATTGTACCCCCTGATTCTGGAACTGGGCCTTCGTCCCCTTCGGATCCCCAGTCCCAAGCTCTCCCAGTCAGTACAAACGAAGACTGTGTTCGCTTCCTCAGGGATTCTCAAAACCCTAACTTTATGGATTTCATGAAGTTTGCGGCAAAAAGAGATGCGAATATTGACCCTCAGAATATTCTCTTCCTGGAATCCGATAAAAGGGATTCAACTTTGAGGCAGTATGATGCTGCTGTCAAAAAGTTAGCAACCTTCCTGAGAGAGTCAGATATCGAATCATGACAGTTAATTCTGCTATATCCTTTTTCAGATCCTTATTTGAAAAAGGTTTAGCAGCTAGCACGATTACGACTAACAAGTCAGCATTGAAAAAGATATTTCAATTTGGATTTAACATAGACTTGACGGATACCTACTTCTCGTCTATTCCTAAGGCATGTGCTAGACTTAGGCCTTCTGTGAGGCCTACGTCAGTTTCATGGTTCTTAAACGATGTTCTAAAACTGGCTTCCGAAACCGATAATGACACATGCTCGTTTATGATGCTCCTAAGAAAAACCTTATTTTTATTAAGCCTAGCTTCAGGAGCAAGAATTTCAGAACTGTCGGCTTTATCCAGAGATCCGGATCATATTCAATTCCTTCCCACAGGGGAAGTTCTACTTTCTCCGGAACGTAGCTTTTTAGCAAAGAATGAAGATCCTTTGATGAGTGGGAACCTTGGAAGGTACTACCCCTTCCACAAGATGTATCCTTTGTCCAGTTTAAACCTTACGAGCCTTTCTATCCAGACCTCCTCATCCTCATCGGGGCCCCTCTTTAAGAGGGAAAAAGGTGGTACTTTATCCATTAAAGGCATCAGGCAACAAATCCTGTACTTTATTAAACAAGCCAATCCTGACTCTTTCCCAAAAGCACATGATGTCAGGGCAGTAGCCACCTCAATTAATTACTTCCAACATATGAACTTTGATGATTTAAAAAAGTATACCGGATGGAAATCGCCGACAGTGTTCAAACGTCACTACCTGAAGTCCTTGGAAGCTCTGAAATTCCCAGCAGTAGCAGCGGGTAACATAGTTTCCCCTGACTCTAGCTAAATTGTAGTAGAAGACTTCAGTCCTCCTCTACCTACCTCCACACAGTTCGTCTATTCCTACCTTGTTCATTAGCATTCACCTTGTGTCTGAGCTGCTTTATGATTGTATAGTGCACCCCTTTTGTCTGGTTAGGGACACTCACAGATGATTACAATATTGATCTCATAGATGTTAACCCTTATTTTTATGCTAGGGGATACATCATATTACAATGGTTACGGGTTTTGTATATTAAGTCATATACATTGCCTGATAGATATTTTTGTGATTGCTCAACGTATTTATGTATTTTTATATTAATTGCTATTACTCTTTTGATACATTTTGTTACACAGATTTCATGGATGGTATGCAATCATTGTACCTATATATATGTAAATTACCTATGTTATTAAACATAATTAGTTTTTTAAGGGTAATTTAAGCATAGTTTTAATTTAATTTTAATTTACTGTGTATATGTATCTTTTTAGCAATTATATTCATTCATTTATATTTTATCTTTTATTTGAGACCTATTTTATTTTATTTTTATTACTTGTTTACTTTATATACAATCTTGTGCTGTTTCTCTGGTACGATTTCGCGCAAGCGACACGAGCTGAGCCCAGAAAAAGGGATTTTGACGTAATGGAAAAATCTATTTCTGGGCGATTGGCTCGTGTCGCCAGCGAAATCCCACCCTACCCATCCCTTCGCTCAAGATTGTCTGCTAACTTCAGGATGGCCACCAGAGCGCAGCAGTCGGCAGCATGGGATGGAGTAGTAGTAGTACGAGCTGCTCTCTCTGTGGGACGGCTCCCCTCTTGGAGGGTTTTGTAGTGGGAGATTTCTATTGGCATTTGGCTCGTGGTAGTGGTCTCACTCGCCTAGTGTTCATACCGACACCCTCCTAGAGGGTGAGCGAGTCAGTTATACTGACCTTTTTCTTTTTTCTTTATTTTTATTTATTCTCTGGTATGTGTTAGTACATTTACCCTAGAAATAATAGATTAAAGGATATTTCGCTGGCGACACGAGCCAATCGCCCAGAAATAGATTTTTCCTTACGTCAAAATCCCCTTAATAAATCATGAAGTCAACGACGACGAAAGCAGCCAGATTCTTCAAGCAACCAGTATCATCATTAGTGAGCGACTTCAGAAAACAACAAGATTCGTCAAGCAACTTAGTATCATCGTTAGTGAATAACTTCAAGAAACAAACTGACGTGTCCTTCCTTCCTACGGCAACGGAAGCTTCGTCTCTCATTAGAATCATTCAAGAAAACATCGTTAGTGAGCGTTTCCGGCACTGCAAGAAACAAACCGAACGCGTCTGCAGCATCGGATTTTCAAAGGAAGGGCTCGAATCATCGAAACAACGCAAGCACGGGGGAAACTGAAGCCAAACCAGGTCGTCCGCTAAATAGAGAAGGAGGACAAGGCCGTGTGTCGTTATCGGAACACCGTGACTTCCCTTACAAAAGCAAGCTAAGTACAATTTTTTTATTCATTTGGAGTACTTTGAGTGTTTCCTTTGCAGGTCGAATTTCGTTATTCCTGTGGCTGAAGTTACGAGACATTCTTAATCTTACTTTTTTACAGAAATTATCTACATCATTGAGATTTCGCTACTGCGAGTTTTTATCTTTGAGTGTCTGTTTCCAGAAGTTCTACTGAATATCATAATCATATACTATGTTAATTTTATCATTTTGGGTGATTAATTAATCCCTTACGTAACAATCATATTAAACAGTGAATATGCGTTTACGCAGTGGACGTCTGTATTTATACAGATGCATGGATAGGGTCGTTAAGCACCGTAGTGATTAGAAAACACACAAAAAACAAGTGGAACACCCGTACAAATCTATATAAATTAGAGGTAAGCACACCTATTTCGGGTCATGACAATAAATGCTCCTTTGCAAAGTCCCGATCGCAGTTTTAGCCTTGAGTTTTTTTGAGTTATATAAAATATCGAACCTCAATGACTCAACTTAACTTTAAAATATGGCTGGATTGCAAGGAATAACATGTTCTGTAAAAAACTTTCATCAGGCTAAATGCGCTGACCAGGATCCCTCACTATTTAAAATTTTAGCAAAGAATGAAGTACAAACAGTTAATATTGTATGCAGTAGTGATAACTTGTCTTATTAGTAATCGCTCAGTTCCTAATAGTTCGTCATTCATTGCTTTATACGTAACCAGCAACATAATGCTAAAACACACAATACGTTGCCGATGGTAATAAAGAGAAGGATCCCAATTATTACAAAAAGAATAGAAACAGTAGCCCGTTCAGAATCAAAAACAAGCAAACTCGGTGACTGGGTCACCTAGTCAAGCGGTCAAGGTCAGTCAAAAAACTGCCGAAGTGTTCAAAGCAAAGCAAATTCCACACAATAAGCGACTCTAGCAGAGTGGGGAAAAAGCGATGTTGGATCATACATCCAAAATACCTTTTTAAAATTAAAAAAGGAATTTCCCTATGCATCACACGACCGTATAAAGTAATCAGAGCAGGTTTTCGTTTTTTTTTTTAATACATAAGTTATTATAAGTAGTGGTGGATTAAGCCCGACTGTACGCGCCGTAAAAATTAGAATATCTTGATTTATTTTCACGTATTATCCTGTATTTACGGACTCACCGTCTGTTGTTCACTTCCTAATGAGAAGTCCGATAAGCGAGCGCTTACAGATACCTCTATAGTATAAAAAACATTGATCTGTATCTAGTGTAATTGTAAGATCCATCTAGGGGTATACAAAATATTATCTTACATCCTGCAAAATAAGGCGTGTTTATCAAATGAAAATCCTATAAACCTTCAAACATATTAAAATCAGTTTGAACAAAAAAGAGACAGTTAAATAATAACTTTATATAGAGGACTATACATTTGTCTCATCATCGTAACATTGTTCAAATGACCCAACAGAATTCTCCCGCAACCACAGTCGCAGTGTTTGCACGCAAAATCGCGAGAAGCATGCACCCTCGAATGTCTTAGTGCGTGTAAAAAGACCTTGCTGGGAAATGAAATTTTAATCCTTCCCGACACTCTGAAATATAACGATTTCCGCGAACAAAGCCCTAAAAGTATACACATCGTGGATACGGAAGTTATAAATATCTGCATTTTTTATTTTTTTATTGTTGCTAATTTTTAATCACGCCAAACCATATAATGGATGAATCTCTCTGATAATCTATCTAAAGTAATATCCGTTAAGTCATTCAAGCAGAGGTGATTCAGCAGAATTTTTTTTTTATCTTCTACCTGAATACCAGGAAGTTTCTCCACTAGCGAGTGATCTCTGGGAGAAAACGGATGTCATTGAAACAAAATACGGTCTAAGGACAACATAAAGCTATATACGTACCTTCGTGTAGAACCCCAATGAAATTTCAAAATAGAAGATAAATGACGAAGTTGAAAAATGTTAGTAATAGGAGCCATTAGGAAATCAAATAAGCCCATATAATTTTTTCCCTCAAAACGTCATGCCTAAAAGATCGGACTTGGCGTATCTGCGCAGATTACTGTCGCTTAAACAAGGAACGACTCCCGAGAATTCCAGTGCGATGTACCGACGACATCTTATCTCTGTTAGGTTAGAATAATTTTTTTTTCACCTACTTGGACTTACTTAAAGGCTTTTACCTGATACCATTACCTAAGTGATTGTACCTCATATACCGTTTTCAGCACACTCAGGGGACATTATCATTTTTACGTATGCCTCCGGCTTACGTTGCACCCAATTATAATATGTGTTTGGAGACTTTTAGGGGATAACCTGCATGCCTATATGGATGATCTTGTAATCTTTTCTAATACCTTAGAAGTACATTCACATAAAGTAGAGCTAGTGCTACAGAGACAAAGACAAATAATCTCAGAGTAACATATCTAAATGAGAGTTTTTTAAAAACCGAACATGTTTATCTAGGTTTTATGTGTCTGGTCAAGGTCTTAAAAGTAGTCCATGGTAAGGTGTCGGCTATTCATAACTTTCCGGTACTTATTAACGTAAAAGGGGGATACAGCACTTTCGCGCTTTAGTGGTATTACAATCGTATGTAAATATGTACTCTTCAATCATGACAGCTCCTTTAACAGATCTTACGAAGAGAACGTAGATTTATTATGGTCTGAAAAGCATCAACAGGCGTTCGATATCTTAAAAGCGGAAAATGCAGCTTACCTAAACAAAAAAAAAAAACTTAAAAAATCCCTGATTTAAATAAGGAATTTTTTTTTATTGCAACAGACGCCTCAGACCAAGGGGTAAGAGGGATACTACTTCAGTAATATGATAAACAGTTCTTCCCTATAGCTTTTTATTCACGTAAACTAGCCCTCTGAAAGTTAAATATGCAGTAATAGGCAAGGAAGGGCTAGGTATCTTTAACACTAGTACATTTTAAGTTCATAATCTATGGCTATCCTGATAAAGTCCTTACCGAACATGAGTCACTTACCGAGTTTTTCAAAGGCTTTAATCACAGTCCAAAAGGAACTCGGTGACAAATGATCATTCAGGTTATTGGAGCCAAGATAAGATATCTACCTGGGAAAGCAAATATCATAGCTGACGCATTATCCCGCAATCCCGCACCATACAGCAAAGAACCATTAATTGGACTAAAAGATATAGAAACATCCGTGCCTATTGTTAAAACCGTATCTAAACAAGAAAATTCCATAACCCAAGAGATCGCGAGCATTGAATATCTGGGTCGGAGCGCAGAACTGTTACAAACTGACAAACCAAGAGTCCAACAGACATAACCCAAACAATAAACAAACTTCGAAACGGAAACAGGGTCAGTGGCTAGGCAAAAACAATAAACCCTTCGAGCAGAAACCCTAAAGCAAAAGTATATTTAAGGTATGTGTACAGAATTATGTAATCAAATGTATATTATATGTAGGTCTGTGACGAGGAAAACCCGAAGAACACAGCAGAGGCCTAACGACCAGGTAGTAGTAATAATCTCTCTCATACCAATCGTCATAACTGGTTGCATTCCGTCATCCAGGGTTCCTCCTTTTTCACAGAAAGCCAAATCACTGTTTTCTGGCCTACAATGCTTACAGATATAAAAAGCACATAACTAATTGTAACATGTGTCATGAAAACAAGGGATACACTAAGACCCCTGTCAGTTTAGGGACCTATCCTGTGCCAAATCAATCCTTGAAAGAATATACGTAGAATTATTAACAGAATTACGAGTCTGACAGAGGGAATAAACACTTCTTAGTGTTAATAGTTCCTTGACACGTTATATAGAATTAATAGCACTAAAACAAAACACCGCAATTGAGTGCGTTAGGAATATTTATGAGTGCTAAATCAGTAAATATGGAATTCAACACATAATAATCTGTGACTCGGTGGTGTAAATCAATAATAATCTCCTTAACACGTTGTGTGAATTCCTTTCCATTAAGAAAACAATAATATATTTGATCACCCAGAGTCAATCGGTTTGGTAGAATAACGGATAATTAAATAGGAAGTGTCAATGTCTTACGAGTTACAACTCGTGATATTGGATCACACCGGATTATAGCGGTTCTCGCGGTTTTAAATACCTTTATCATTTATATCTTGTATCTATAGAATTGATGCCGCAAGTAGGCTTATACGGTACGCCGCTAGAACACTTTTCCACATATTCAAGCCAACCATTAATTTATCAAATATATATAAAAAAATATATAAATAATAAATATAAAAAAATATAATATGGATACAAGTGGAGTCAATATATCACTCCGTAAGAAGTCGGAAGGGTTACAAATTATAATAAAAAAGGAATCAGCATAAAATCAATAAGCAAAACGTAACCATAGATAATTAAATATCCAAATTATATGCGTAAAGATTTGAACTCTAACTTAACGCTTTAGTAATGACAAATAAGCTAAAAGTTCAAACACATATCCAAAATCTACTGACTATTGTCTGTCCCGGTGATTTATATTCGTAGTCAATGAAAAAACAAAAAAAAAATATAATAATAATAAATAAAAATAAATAAATAAATAAAATAAAATAAAAGAGATTTTAAAGTCAGGAAGTCTAGAAGTGAAAATGTTATTTCTATGGAATAATCCTATATGAATCTTATACAGGGCTAATAATATATATAGAATTTGTATGGAAACCTTTTTCATCAGTTTGAATAGGAAGTATTTAATTTAACATAATTACAATTATGCAGTTTTCCAACATGAAACTAATATATTGTTCAATTTTGGTACTGTTTTTTTTTTCAGACATTCTTCTCATGTGGGTCGAGTATTAAAAACAAAACAATTTATCCTAAAGTCGTATCTCTTACAGCAAGTAACGTAACTCTTAGCTGGCTGAGAGCAATCTCCTGCCAAGTGACGACGTCATCATTGCCGTATCAGCATTTGTTCCTTTTAACCTCAATAATCTGCTTACACAGGCTTCATCTGTGTGTCGTCTCTGCTTGCAACAGCAGATTGACTGGAGAAAGGAATGCTCAGCTCATGAACTTCACATGTGGTTCATAGGTCACATGACAGGCCACATAACATATTCTTATCCGTGTGTGTAATGCAAGTAGTTAAGGACTTGCAATCATTTTGAAATAATGAACAAAATAAGCAAATAGAATTTCTATAACAACAAAATGAATTAATTTTTTTTTCTGAACCTCATAGACATTTAGAAGTATCAAGATATGTATATATGAAATATTTACTTGCAACATTAGCCTATACAATTCAAGTTAAAACATTCATGGGAAAATGTCACATTTTCTTGGAAAACCCAAAGTTTATTTAGAAATTAGTTCCATAGTGGGTTTTTTTTCGTTGCATCTCCTACCTATTAATAAAATTTTTAAAAAAATTAACCTCAGAGGATGCGCACGAGAAAATTGAATATGAAACTTTTGTTAGGGCACATAGAATCATGATTAATATTCTCTTTGACTCTTATGTTGCCTGGCAATCTTACAATTAGCTCCGTTTTCCACTTCTTTGTCTAGTAACTTACTACCAGTAATATCGAATTTTCTTTGAGATTTGTATTGATATCTGTTTATTTGTTATAATTATGGATATTTTTACAGTCATCATAGACCTGGATAGGTTCACTCATTGTTAATGCCATGGATAAAAAAGTTTGTACAGCGGACTCTTTTGAATTCCAAAATATCAGCGAATTCATGTGGGTTAAGTCTGGTCTAAATAGCTCTCTTCCCTCCCCTGTATTTGGATGTCGTCTGAATTTACTTTGCCCTTGTGACAAGTATAATTTAACTTGCAGGCTGATTAATGGAACCTGGTTACAGTATCCTGCAGTACGAGAGTTTCACATCGCAACTTCAAAAAAATCGTTCGTCGCAGCGGACGACTATAGTCAAGTAACAACCGCCTACAATGTGAAAGGAATTTCATGGACTTCTTCGACCGACACCGTATCTCGTCGTTAATCTTCGACCGACACCGTATCTCGTCGTTAATCTCGTTTTCAATGCGGAATGCTCCGGCGGCTGTCGGATCGACTACAAAAAGGGACATACTTCCGACAATTACGACCCGAAGGATATTCAACTCTACTTTGCTGGCGAAGGACTCGTGCTGGGATGATCTATTCATCGCGAACGTAATCGTGTAGCTTAGGATGCAGAGAATAAGTGTGAGCGCAAAATGGAACGTTGGACCCGCCCAGGCAAATTTTCCCCTTGTTTTTAACCATTGAAAAGGCCGTTTCATTGGCTATAGGTGGTTGTCTGGAACTGTGTATGGACGAAAAGTGGTTCGAAAGCTAGTTAAATGTGAAGTAGTATAACCTCGGTCATGTATCCTATATATATAAAGTATCATGTATCCTATATATAAATGATCATAAATAACAGAATCGAAATATATCTTTGCGTGTACGCAATAGGAATCTCTTATATAAATGATCATAAATAACAGAATCTAAATATATCTTTGCGTGTACGCAATAGGAATCTATTTAAAGTGCACATATATTAATCATAATTATATGAATCCATATACATATGTATAAACAAATCAGGTAGCCTCTAATCAATATGTACCTTTTTTCTTACCAATATCTGCAGTTATTTATGAGTTAGTATATTGATTAATGAATCAGATATATAACATTTAGCATAAAAATCAACGAATCAATCAGCATAAACATTAATAATTTTATCAATTCATATATGAACTTTTTTATCAGTTAAAATATGATTTTTATCATGTTAATCTTCATTCTATGCAATTATCAGAGTACATTAGTATTTTCTGTAGCATATGTATCTTAATGAGATGAAGTGAAAAACTGTATCTTATATATATCATGTGATCACTATTATTTACCAATATCATTGTATATTTTATTACTTGAATCAATTCATGTACACAATGAATTTTTATTTACTTATATATATATATTCACATAGTGTCTGTATCACACTCCTATAAGTCAAATGCAAGTCAAGTTTGAGTAATATTCAGTGGTTTGGTTTGGTAGCTGACCGAGCTGATGTAAGTGTTTACATAATAAAAATATGGAATGTTAGTCCATATATATAAAAGTCTAAACTAAGAGGTCAACCAGATTGCTTGCAGGAATGTGATCAGACTAGAGACGCTAAAGATGACGTATACAATAAGTATGTAGGCTAAGATAACAAGCCGTCACCTGTAGTCATTCAATTGTTTATAAACATTAGTCCAAGCTCCCTGCTTGAGACAACTACCGCCTACGTGATCTGTAGCGTGTCTCATTCGATTGTGTGTTCGTATGAAACTATGTCATGAGGTTTACGTGACTATACCCTCCCAAGTGGGAAATGCCCTGTCCCACTGATGAAGTACCCTCATCACCCTTAAACATATCGGAGGGGACACGAACTCCCAACCTCCTCTCCCTCCCCAGTGTCCTCAGTAGAAGATGATCCTCAGTCGAGATCACCAGCCATCATGAGTCTTCCGGTGAATGATGATAATGATCATAATAGGATTGGCAGCTGGCAAACATAAGCAACAATCAGGAATCACCTTGCCCAAAACCAGAGAAGAGATGTCATGTTGTTATTCACAATTTGCACTCTCATCAGTAAAGCTAGACACCATAGTAGAGAGTAAAGCTTCTCACAGGCTCTGACCCTATTATCTTTCACAAAATCTCTTGCAAAGGCGAAAATTTCTGTCCTAATATAAAAAGTCTCAAGATGTAATCTAATCCAGGACCAACCTCCCCCAGGGGTACATACTTACTGACACCCCATGCAGAGGTAATGCACAGGCCCACCTTCTACCACAAGTGCCAGCCAACCTCCCACTGCAAGCATCAGCTAACCACCCATCCACCCTGATGATCAACCAGTTCATTTCCCAACTTTGTGATTAGCTGTGGATACATTAGATATAATAATTTCATGAAATATTTTTGGCCTCAAGCAGAACATTCCCCTCCTAAACATGTTCTGCAAAAACTTCAAAGGCATCATTACATTGCAAGAAATGCTCCTGTGGCTACATACTATGTCATCTGCAGTTCAGTGCATGAAGACTTCAGAGCTTTCTCTACCTCATCAATGCAAGTTACAGATCCCATCATAACTGGTCGCCAAAAGGCCCATTCGTTCCTATGGTACAAATCTTTAGACACTACTATAGTGAATGTGATGACTTATAGAGTGATAGATAGCTGGGCCTCCAAGTGGCAGTAGGAGTCTCTAAGACCCAAATAATGAATGTTTTATATACCATGGAAAACAAAAATAATTTTGATCAGTGCTGCATGATCATGGATGAGTTACACAACATTATTCATGACTCTACTACTGATCATAATTTGCATAATTGGGGACCTTAATTCTCATCCCACAAAATCTCGCTCTCCAAATTAGCAATGTAAAGCTCCTCCCTCCCTCTCCCTATACCTACTTACAAAATAGAACAGACACATTACAACCTCCTGGCTGGGCTACTGCATCACGTCTCCACACCATGATTCAATAGTGACCTACATCTGCTACAATCTTGCAACAGGCTACGATCACATCCCCTAAGAGATATCTTCAGTATTCCATCCCTCCTTTCCATGAAACCCCACCTGATCGCCTACCAGCTGTTCACTGGACTTTAAAAACTACCAGAAACCAGATCTTTTAGGTGACCACAGAAAGTAGGTTGTAGTTAATAGCACAACCAGCAGATGCCTCACTTCGCACTAACTCTAAATGTAGAAATGACTACCGCAGGAGAGATCTAAAAGAATTCTATTCGAATATAATATCTGCTGTGGTTGCCTCTGGCAGGGATACCTTTTAGATTTCATCAAGAAAACTCTTGTAACATACCTGGCTGGAATGACTTGGTTAAAGATCTGTATACACATTCAAGAGAAATGTTTTTACTGTGGAGCCAAATGGAGGGAGGCTGCATTGCTAATGAGACAGGCTGATGCTGGCAATTAACCTAGTCTTTTGGAGTGACATTCAATCCCTAAATCCCAAAACTAAGGAGCTATCACAGAGAGTAGAAGCCTTTGGTGACAAGGCTATCACAAGAAATGTGGAGCGATCACTTCAGCGCTATCTGAGTTGTATACTACATGATCAAGACTCCCAGGAAAATACTGGATAACCTCCTTACTAATAACTAAATTTCATTTTGCCAATTGTATTATGCCATCTAACATACATCAGCAGTGCCATAAACAACTTGCCTAACAATAAATCACCCATCATTGATGGTCTTTCTACAGAAGCTTTCGTATTCTTCCACCCGATAATTTACATTTTGCTAGCTGCCTATTCAATGCATGCATAATTCACCAGTTTCTCCCAAACTCCCCACTCTTAATTCACTTAATATCATTATCAAATACTAAAAAGGATGCACTGACTCTGGCAATTACCACCCAATTGCATCTCAAAGATATTTAACTCAGTTCTTCTACACACTATTGACAACCATTAGAGTTAAAACAAACCACTCTACCAACACCTGCATCTACATCCTGAAAGAATTGTTGCACTATTACGTACCTATCATCAGTTTCTCCTGTTTTCCCATGTTTTGTAGATGTGAGAAAGCATTTGGCTGAGTAAACTGCCTGAAGCTTTTACCTGAAGCTGCACCAAAGAGGCACACCTCTGTATTTAACTGGCATTTATTCATACGCGGAACAAACCCTAGGTCTTTACAACAAGATTTGTTTCCCCCCGCCCAAGCTGGTAACTGGTCAGTACAATTGGAGATTGAAAAGCAAGGAATCTGTGACCTCTGGCAACCCTGATCGTCTGGTGTGTTATGGAGCTGACAGCTATGCATCTGTGCTGTGACTCATCAGTCTTTTCCCAACCGCCCTGGAGATATGTACGCCTAAGCTTTCTCATCCCCAAGCCGGTCATTTTTGCCCTTTCCCCTTCTGTGTGGGTTGTGTGTGTGAGTGCATTTTGGATATGGATTCCTCTGGATCTTAGAGGGTTCGTCATGCATGAGCTCGGGGCATTCGTGGATTCCTGTGCTCAAGGTTTTTGGCATCTGTAGTAACCAACCCACATTCGACATGCAGTAGGTGCAGAGCGAAATTTTTGTACTAACCCCCTGTGTAGTGTGTCGGGCATGGCCTATCCTTCAGTGGTAACTGTTTTATAGTAAGAGAAAGCATTGTAGAATGTCGATGCTTCCTTCTTGGGAAGGCTATTCTCCTACTCATCAAGATTCGGCAGCTTCTCCTGTTGACACTCGGGGCCGGTACTGGGGTAGTTAGATCTCTCTCCTTTTCTTCCATTGATTGGCGTTGGAAGTATCAGGAAGACATAACAGTAATCTTTTGATTAACATGCCTTCTTCACCTTCAGGTTCCATTTTGTTTCCTGGAAGGGAAGATTTGACATCTAATAATAACCTTGTTTCAGGAGAAGCAGCATCCAAGATGGCGGCACTGTGGGCGTTTCTGGGGCTGCTGGGCCCACCATCTTGGGAGGGTTTGTTGTTGCATTTTCTAGAATCCTGTACTCCTCCTCCTATCCCCATAGCAGTCCCTCCCCCACAAGGCCTCTTCTTTGTGGGAGGCGTGGGTACTCTCCCCCCCCCCACTTTCGGCCCGATAATGCCCCCCCATCACAGTTGCTGCCCAGTATTCTTCCGCTGATGCCATCTTATGTTCCTCCGCCGATGAGGACAAACCAGCTCACACTGAGTTGGGGGATATTGTGACATCACTCGAGACACCCTCCCAACCCATGACGTCAGATGCAGAGGTCAGCCATCTTCCAAGATCTATGACATCATCCCTTCCAGCCATGATGTCATCATCTTCACTTCGAAGAGATGTCTGAGATGCGTTTCAGTCACTTTTCAAGAAACTAGACTCTGTGCTGGAGAGTAGGCTAACTGCTTAGCACCGAAGAAGAAGAGCAGTAAGAGGAAGGCATCCACCACCCCAGTGACTTCTAAGAAGCGTCGTAGGAAGGTGAGTGTCTTGCCTCCCCGACACATCGCCCTCACCTCCTGCACAACGGACCAGACGTTTGGAGAGTAAAGGACTTTGTGGCATTCCCATCACCAAGTGAGAGGAGTATTTCTCCCACTACCCTTCAATGATCTCCCATTCACATACATGTACATGGAGGGGAGAGTAGAAGTTGGGAGCAAAGATGGAGGAAGGAAGACTTCCTTGACTTCAATATATCAAGGAAGCTTGGCATCGTCGTCTTCCCGCAGGATCTAGTGTCTCCAGATGAAGTCCATGACTGTTTTAGTGGGGAAAGTGAGAGGAATATGACTTCTCCCCACACGTACGTCATCGTATGTACAACATGAAGAGCAGAGGTTATTTCTCCCTCATCATCAGCTTCTGTTCCTGTTCGTTGCCACAAGGACCATAAGGCGCCGGTCAAGAGGTCGAAGGCCCCTTCAACGGGAGTAGCAATGACCATCGAAGACGTTCCTTATCCAGGGAGCAGTCACGTTCTCCTTTATGTAAACAAACCCCTAGTTCCTTGCACTTTCGCGGACACAATCCGCCGCATGGGACGTGTATGTGGTCCACACTTATGTGAACCGTTGCACGGATGTATACGTGACTCCTCGTAAGAATCAGTTCATGGATCACATACACATAGCCTAATAATTTCAAGATCAGGTGAATGTAGAGCAACCATCCCCATCATAAAGATCGATGGTGTTTAAAGTGGTTAACGGGATGCAGGGATGATATTGACAAGCTTATTTCAGTACCCCATCAAGCGCCAGTACCGGAGCAGGAAGAAGGAGAGACACAGGAGTTTCTTTCTATATTTGCAGAGGTTATTGGACTCATTAGCGAGTTCAACAACCTGGAAGGTAGAACACAGCCACAGTCAACGATGGCCCTGACAGGGATAGAGGCTCTGCTGGAGCCAGAAACAATACCAAGATGTCCTTCGAAAAAAAGTTACCACTGTCACAACATGCCCCAGTTGGTATTGCACAAGATAAACAAGCTGGTGTCAGACCTGGATGGATCTCTGCAGGCATCAAGAACATTCAAGTTCCTTCCACCTCCCCTTGGCCGTCATAAAAAGTACTACTCTACCAATGTAGTACACTTAATGCCGCGCCACTTTAACCCTGACGTAATTTGTCTGAAACCTGGCCTTACCTTGGAACGATTAGGTCAGTAAGCTCAGCATTTTTCTTCCCAGGAAGCACTGACATTGGAAGCTATGGCAGCATCATTTTTCAGACAGTATCATGGGCTGGACTGGTAGTTCACTGCCATAGTCAGGATCGCATCCAAGAGTACAACAAGTGTAGAGTGAGCCCCTCATCACTCACGGATATTCTGTAGTCAGACCCAAGACGATTATTTCGTACTTGGCTCACCTGAGTGGTAACATATGGGCCAATCTTCTTATTTTGCCAGGAGGGACGCGCACTCTCCAAGGTGGGGAGCTCAGTGATCCTGACTCTGTAATCGCCCTCAGGGAATGGGGATATGTTAGATTCACAGTTCCTGTTCCCAAGAACGGAGTTGGAGGAGGCAATCGACCGCCAACAGGGCTGATATCAAAGACAGGTTGGTAGGTACAGCAAACGGTATCAAAGTTGGGAGCAAGATCACAACGCCCTCCTCCTCCTCCTCACCAAAACCAAATGAGAAGACCACACCAGTGAGATCATGAAAAATTGAAAAGCGTTTTAATTTTACAAGCACCTCACAAACCAAGCCCAATAAACAGCAGGGCCCCTTTCAATCCAGAGGATTCAAATGGGAAGGGGTGCAAGAAGTAGGGGCAGAGGGAGACAGCAATAGAGTGGGCGCATGAAGAAACTTCAGAGCTTTCTCTACCTCATCAATGCAAGTTACAGATCACATCATAACTGGTCGCCCAAAAGAGGCCCATTCGTTCCCTATGGTACAAATCTTTAGACACTACTATAGTGAATGTGATGACTTATAGGAGTATAGATAGCTGGGCCTCCAATTGGGCAGTAGGAGTCTCTAAGACCCTAAAACTTACTGAAATGTTTTTATATACCATGGGAAAACAAAAATAATTTTGATCAGTGCTGCATGATCATAGGATGAGTTACACAACATTATTCATGGCTCTACTACTGATCATATTTGCATAATTGGGGACCTTAATTCTCATCCCACAAAATCACGCTCTCCAAATTAGCAATGTAAAGCTCCTCCCTCCCTCTCCCTATACCTACTTACAAAATAGAACAGACACAATTACAACCTCCTGGCTGGGCTACTGCATCACGTCTCCACACCATGATTCAATAGTGACCTACATCTGCTACAATCTTGCAACAGGCTACGATCACATCCCCTAAGAGATGTCTTCATATTCCATCCCTCCTTTCCATGAAACCCCACCTGATCGCCTACCAGCTGTTCACTGGACTTTAAAAACTACCAGAAAACCAGATCTTTTAGGTGACCACAGAAAGTAGGTTGTAGTTAATAGCACACCAGCAAGATGCCTCACTTTGCACTAACTCTAAAATGTAAAATGACTACCGCAGGAGAGATCTAAGAATTCTATTCGAATATAATATCTGCTGTGGTTGCCTCTGGCAGGGATACCTTTAGATTTCATCAAGAAAACTCTTGTAACATACCTGGCTGGAAATGACTTGGGTTAAAGATCTGTATACACATTCAAGAGAAATGTTTTTACTGTGGAGCCAAATGGAGGGAAGGACTGCATTGCTAATGAGACAGGCTGATGCTGGCAATTAACCTAGTCTTTGGAGTGACATTCAATCCCTAAAATCCCAAAACTAAGGAGCTATCACAGAGAGTAGAAGCCTTTGGTGACAAGGCTATCACAAGAATGTGGAGCGATCACTTCAGCGCTATCCTGAGTTGTATACTACAAGATCAAGACTCCCAAAGGAAAATACTGGATAACCTCCTTACTAATAACTAAATTTCATTTTGCCAATTGTATTATGCCAGCTAACATCAGTAGTGCCATAAACAACTTGCCTAACAATAAATCACCCATCATTGATGGTCTTTCTGCAGAAGCTTTCGTATTCTGCCACCCGATAATTTACATTTTGCTAGCTGGCCTATTCAATGCATGCATAATTCACCAGTTTCTCCCAAACTCCCCACTCTTAATTCACTTAATATCATTAATCAAATACTAAAAGGATGCACTGACTCTGGCAATTACCACCCAATTGCATTTCAAAGATATTTAACTCAGTTCTTCTACACACTATTGACAACCAGTTAGAGTTAAAACAAACCACTCTACCAACACCTGCATCTACTCCTGAAAGAATTGCTGCACTATTACGTCCTATCATCAGTTTTCTCCTGTTTTCCCATGTTTTGTAGATGTGAGAAAGCATTTGGCTGAGTAAACTGCCTGAAGCTTTTACCTGAAGCTGCACCAAAGAGGCACACCTCTGTATTTAACTGGCATTTATTCATACGCGGAACAAACCCTAGGTCTTTACAACAGATTGTTTCCCCGCCCAAGTTGGTAACTGGTCAGTACAATTGGAGATTGAAAAGCAAGGAATCTGTGACCTCTGGCAACCCTGATCGTCTGGTGTGTGATGGAGCTGACAGCTATGCATCTGTGCTGTGACTCATCAGTCTTTTCCCAACCGCCCTGGAGATATGTACGCCTAAGCTTTCTCCTCCCCAAGCCGGTCATTTTTGCCCTTTCCCCTTCCATGTGGGTTGTGTGTGTGAGTACATTTTGGATATGGATTCCTCTGGATCTTAGAGGGTTCGTCAGTGCATGAGCTCGGGGCATTCGTGGATTCCTGTGCTCAAGGTTTTTTTGGCATCTGTAGTAACCAACCCACATTCGACATGCAATAGGTGCAGAGCAAATTTTTTGTACTAACCCCTGTGTAGTGTGTCGGGCATGGCCTTCCTATCCTTCAGTGGTAACTGTTTTATAGTAAGAGAAAGCATTGTAGAATGTCGATGCTTCCATCTTGGGAAGGCTATTCTCCTCCTCATCAAGATTCGGCAGCTTCTCCTGTTGACACTCGGGGCCGGTACTGGGGTAGTTAGATCTCTCTCCTTTTCTTCCATTGATTGGCGTTGGAAGTATCAGGAAGACATAACAGTAATCTTTTGATTAACATGCCTTCTTCACCTTCAGGTTCCATTTTGTTTCCTGGAAGGGAAGATTTGACATCTAATAATAACCTTGTTTCAGGAGAAGCAGCATCCAAGACGGCGGCACTGTGGGCGTTTCCGGGGCTGCTGCCCACCATCTTGGGAGGGTTTTGTTGTTGCATTTTCTAGAATCCTGTACTCCTCCTCCTATCCCCATAGCAGTCCCTCCCCCACAAGGCCTCTTCTTTGTGGAGGCGTGGGTACTCCCCCCCGCCCCTTTCGGCCCAATAATGCCATCACAGTTGCTGCCCAGTATTCCTCCGCTGTTGCCATCTTATGTTCCTCCGCCGATGAGACAAACAGCTCACACTGAGTTGGGGGATATCGTGACATCACTCGAGACACCCTCCCAACCCATGATGTCAGATGCAGAGGTCAGCCATCTTCCAAGATCTATGACATCATCCCTTGCAGCCATGATGTCATCATCTTCACTTGAAGAGACGTCTGAGACGCTGTTTCAGTCACTTTTCAAGAAACTAGACTCCGTGCTGGAGAGTAGGCTAACTGCCTTAGCACCGAAGAAGAAGAGCAGTAAGAGGAAGGCATCCACCACCCCAGTGACTTCTAAGAAGCGTCGTAGGAAGGAGAGTGTCTTGTCCCCGACACCGTCGCCCTCACCTCCTGCACAACAGACCAGACGTTGGAGAGTAAAGGACTTTGTGGCATTCCCATCACCAAGTGAGAGGAGTATTTCTCCCACTACCCTTCAATGATCTCCCATTCACATACATGTACATGGAGGGAGAGTAGAAGTTGGGAGCAAAGATGGAGGAAGGAAGACTTCCATATATCAAGGAAGCTTGGCATCGTCGTTCTTCCTGCAGGATCTAGTGTCTCCAGATGAAGTCCATGACTGTTTTAGTGGGGAAAGTGAGAGGAATATGACTTCTCCCCACACGTACGTCATCGTATGTACAACATGAAGAGCAGAGGGTTATTTCTTCCTCATCATCTGCTTCTGTTCCTGTTCGTTGCCACAAGGACCATAAGGCGCCGGTCAAGAGGTCGAAGGCCCCTTCAACCGGGAGTAGCAATGACCATCGAAGACGTTCCTTATCCATGGGAGCAGTCACGTTCTCCTTTATGTAAACAAACCCCTAGTTCCTTGCACGTTCACGGACACAATCCGCCGCATGGACGTGTATGTGGTCCAGCACCTTATGTGAACCCGTTTGCACGGGATGTATACGTTGACTACCTCGTAAGAATCAGTTCATGGATCACATACACATAGCCTAATAATATCAAGATCAGGTGAATGTAGAGAACCATCCATCGTAAGATCTATGGTGTTTAAGTGTAACGGATGCAGGGATGATATTTGACAAGCTTATTTCAGTACCCCATCAAGCGCCAGTACCGGAGCAGGAAGAAGGAGAGGCACAGGAGTTTCTTTCTACATTTGCAGAGGTTATTGGACTCATTAGCGAGTTCAACAACCTGGAAGGTAGAACACAGCCACAGTCAATGATGGCCCTGCAGGATAGAGGCTCTGCTGGGAGCCAGAAACAATACCAAGATGTCATTCGAGTTACCACTGTCACAACATGCCCAGTTGTGATTGCACAAGATAAACAAGCTGGTGTCAGACCTGGATGGATCTCTGCAGGCATCAAGAACATTCAAGTTCCTTCCACCTCCCTTGGCCATCATAAAAAGTTCTACTCTACCAATGTAGTACACTTAATGCCGCGCCACTTTAACCCTGACGTAATTTGTCTGAAACCTGGCCTTACCTTGGAACAGATTAGGTCAGTAGGCCCAGCATTTTCTTCCCAGGAAGCACTGACATTGGAAGTTATGGCAGCATCATTTTTCAGACAGTATCATGGCTGGACTGGTTGTTCACTGCCATAGTCAGGATCGCATCCAAGAGTACAACAAGTGGAGTAGTGAGCCCCTCGTCACTCACGGATATTCTGTAGTCAGGACCCAAGACGATTTCGTACTTGGCTCACCTGAGTGGTAACTTATGGGCCAATCTCCTATTAGCCAGGAGGGACGCAGCACTCTCCAAGGTGGGAGCTCAGTGATCCTGACTCTGTATCGGCCATCAGGAATGGGGATATGTTAGATTCACAGTTCCTGTTCCCAAGAACGGAGTTGGAGGAGGCAATCGACCGCCAACGGGCTGATATCAAAGACAGGTTGGTAGGTACAGCAAGCGGTATCAAAGTTGGGAGCAAGATCACAACGCCCTACTCCTCCTCCTCACCAAAACCAAATGATAAGACCATCACCAGTGAGAATCATGAAAAATTGAAAGCGTTTTAATTTTACAAGCAACCTCACAAACCAAGCCCAATAAACAGCAGGGCCCCTTTCAATCCAGAGGATTCAAACGGGAAGGGGTGCAAGAAGTAGGGGCAGAGGGAGACAGCAATAGAGTGGGCGCCTGTCCCTCTCTGTTGCCACGAGTAAGGGGATGCCTGGCAAGCCGATGGGCCAGGTGGCAAAATCACAGAGCTCAGAAATGGGTAATAATGTCCTTCGGGTGGGATATCTACTACCATTCGAACTTCCCCCTCCCCTCTTGGACAAACCCCTCCTCAACCTTACATATTCCTAAGGATTGCCAAAATTCTTAGCTCTTCGAGAGGAAGTGTCAAAGATGATAGGCAATGGGGTAATAGATGAAGTAGAGCATCAAACACCAGGAAGATACAGTCGTATCTTCCTGGTGGCAAAGGCAACGGGCAATTGGAGACTAGTAATCGACCTGTCATCCCTGAATCTGTACATCAGTAAAACGAAGGGTTCAACTTCTGAGATACCTCGACAACTGACTAGTGTTGGTTGAGTTCCAGGGAAAAGCTACTTCAGGACAGGGACCCACTCCTTCAGTTTTGTCAAGAGCTAGGTATCATGATAAACCTAGGGAAGTCAAACCTAGTTCCCAATCAGAGGGCGCTTTACCTTGGGATGATGATAGACCGAAGAAGTTGAGGGTCTTCCCGTCAGACCAGAGATTAGAGAAGTTGCGTCTAATGGCACACAAATTCCTCTCACAACCAGACCAACTGGCTCATCAGGGGATTTTGTCTTCCCTGGAGAAGCTGTTCCCACATGGTCGGTTACATCTTCAGTCACTTCACTGGAGACTGAAGGAATTCTGGTCTCCGGAGGGAGATTCCCCTTTGCAGAGAGTACCACTGTCAGAGGAAGTGCAACAAGATCTTCAGTGGTGGTTGGACGATCGAACCTCTCCACTGGGGGTGCCACTACATTCTCCCTCCCCGGACTTTTTGCCGTTCTTGGATGCCTCCAGCTTGGGCTGGGGTGCTCACATGGGAGAACTATTAGCCTCAGGACTTTGGGGTGCAGAGAACAAACATCTGCATATCAACATTCTGGAGTTGCAAGCAGCCTTTCTGGGATTGAGAGTGTTTTAGGAAAAGGTAGAAGGACACTCAGTGGTTCTGATGTCGGACAATACCACAGTGGTCACCTATGTGAACAAGCAGGTAGGCCTAATATCACGTCAACTGCATTCACTGACAGTCAACTTACACCAGTGGGCAGTGGACAACTTGGTGGAGCTATTGGTGAGATACATTCCAGGAAGGAAGAATGTAGTGGCTAACAAACTGAGCCGTCAGAACCAGATCCTAGGCACAGAGTGGTCTGCATCAGGATGTGACGGAAAGACTGTTTCAAGTGTGGGGGAGACCACTACTGGATCTCTTTGCAACGCGCTTCAACAGGAAGCTTCAGGTGTACTGTTCGGTGGTGCCAGACCCTCAGGCTCTAGCAGAGGATGCCTTTCTACATCCCTGGGATGACAACAAAGTATAAGCTTCCCTCCGTTTTGCCTGATCCGCCAGGTCCTGAATAGAGTAATGGCCACTCAGAATCTCAGGATAACATTAGTGGCACCTCTGTGGCCTCAAGCAGAGTGGTTTCCAGACCTCCTGACTCTACTGTCAGAGGTTCCAAGGAGAATCCCCCCCGCCCCCCCCATGGCAACAACTTCTGCGTGGCAGCCTCACGCAGAAAGATTTCACCAGGCGGTAGTCGTTCTCTCTTCACGGGTGGAGGCTATCAAGCATCTCCTCCAAGAAAATGGCCTTACTCAGCAGAAAGCGTGAAATATCTCCACCTACCTCAGAACTTCATCAGCAGCAGCAGTATATCAGAGAAAATGGACAATATACTGCACTTGGTGTCGTCGTTGGGGTTTCTCTCCACTAGAAACCTCTATTCAACGTATTGCGGATTTTCTAGTCTTCCTCAAAAATAAGAATAGACTATCAATCTCGGCTATTAGAGGTTAAAGGGTGGCACTCTCAGCTATTAGAGGTTGGTTTAAAATGGGTGGCACTAAGTCTAGTGCTATGCTTCAAGGCATAGACATTTCTACATCCTGGGAGATAGCTTTGCTGTTCAGAGGTTTCCAACATACCTGTCCGCCAAGAGAACTCAGACCCCTGCGTAGGAAGTTTCTCTGGTCTTAGAGAGCCCTTGCTAAAGCCCCATTCCAGCCTCTATGTCAGGCTTCAGACAAGGATTTGACATTGAAAACACTCTTCCTGCTGGCCATGGCCTCTTTAAAGAGGGTGGGAGTACTCCACAGGCTGTCATAACATTTCGCATACAGGGATTGGGGGTCAGTGTCCTTCGAGTTTGTCCATGAATTTATGATAAGAACCCAGACCCCTCGGTACAGGACGACAGATTCGAGTATTTCTCCATCCCATCATTGAAAGATTTTATAGGCAGTGACCCTCAAGGGCTCTTATTATGTCCTGTCAGATCCCTAAGATGCTATCTGAAAAGGACTCGTCATCTAAGGCCTAGATCTCATAGGCTTTTTGTAAGCATGTGACAGGTCAGAAAGGACATATCCAAGAATACCCTTCTTTTCTGGGATTAGGGAGGTTATTAGGAGAGCATACAGTTCTCGGGGAGGGTCACGCCACTGAGTCTGTGCAGACTAGAGCACATGACGTCAGAAGTATAAGCTCCTCTCTGGCATTTAAGAAAAATTTGGCTGTTCACAGAATTCTGAACGCTGGTACCTGGCGATGTCAGACCATGTTCACCTCATTTTACCCAAGAGATATTGCACACAAGTCCTTGGACACGTTTTCTTTGGGTCCTATGGTGGCTGCCCAGCAAGTTGTATAATTCACCCAATACCCCTTACAGGGCAATTGCAGAAGCACCTATGATGATTAAGTGGAAGAGAGAATGAGTGAGTTGGCTGGTCTCTTTCTTTGTCTTTGTTCCTTTCTTCTTCCTACAGGCGGGTAGAAGAATAGACACATCATGATGCTGGTCTGGTATGATACAGATGAGTAAGGTAGTCATACTGATAGCTTCTGTACATTATATCTAAGTATTTAAAAGGAATACTAAGTAGCAAACACTACTCCCCTCTCTAGCAAGGGAGAGAGGGTACTAATAACAGACCCAGACAAAAGCCTTGGTTTCTTATCTGGACAGTCAGAATTCTCTTATAGATTCCCTGGACGCAATGAATCTGCTCATATATCATTGTATGTCAACTCAGATGGCAGAGGGTTAGATATCATTATATCTGGCCCCTCTTGCGGCATTACATAATATTGGTTCAGAGCTGGACTTCTGAAACAGTGAATAGGTGGAGGATTAACCCTCCCCCCCAGCCAGTTTAAGTATACTTGTACCACCCACCCCCCAAATATAAAGTCCTTAGTCCTGTTGTTAAGAACCCGTTGCGGTTTGTTTCCGCATATAACTAAATGACAAATTTTAAAACAATTTGTATTTTTCATGGCAAACACACCTGAGGTCTTAACAGCTAATGGCCCACCTCTAGCCACCCCTTTACCTTCTCAGGTTGCCTGGGTTAGGGAAAAGACTGATGAATCACAGCGTAGATGTGTAGCTCTCAACTGCACAACGCACTGGACGATCAGGATTGCCAGAGGTCACAGATTCCTTGCTTTTCAATCTCTGATTGTACATAACTGGTCACCAGCCTGCATGGAGAATAATCCTATTGTTAAGACCTCAGGTTTGTTTTTAGCTATGAAAAATACAAATTGTTTTAAAATTTGTTAGTTTTATATGATGGTCATCCACAGCAATCTGATTCAAATGGGGTAGCGTACTGCCATACAACTTCGCTCCGTAAATGGGCTGTGGCAAGGGGGGTCTCTCTCCATACCTGTTTATTATGTACACACAGATTTGCCTGAATGTCAAACTGAACTCACCCCAATCGGATGCAACTATTAACAAAAACAACAAAAAAAACAAACCTGTTATACCAACAATATGGTTCTGATTTCCCATCAGTGCAAGGTCACCAGCAACTAATTGATACTTACCACAGATATGCAGAAGAATTTGATATCCTATACAACACAAAACCAAGACCCAGTGCATATCGCTGCTCCTTAAATCACTTAAGCAGTTTGCAGACCCACAAATTTTCTTCAAACTATTATCTAGAATTTGTGCACAAATTTTCTGTATTTTGGCACATCATCATGGACGGCCTAAAAGGTACAGCAGACATAGAACAGAGGTACTGTAAACTATGCGCAACTGGCAATGTAATTGCAAGAGGTTTGCCTTTTGTCACCAAGACGCAAAACTGCTACTCTTCACTTGTGCTGCTTACAATTTATGTGGGCGTTCTCTTTGGACGAATCATACTTCAGAGGCCATGAGATGTTATTGGCATTGTTCATGACTTTCTGAGATGCCTCACCTATATACCTTGCTATCACTCCACCATGTTGATGTTTATAGAAAATTTAAAAATCATTGTTATATAAACAATGTCCAATGTAATCACCTGACTAAGAAACAGCAAGCCATTCACTTATACAAAGCATCCTAAAGCAGTGAGACATGAACTAAAAAATGTGGGAAAGATGGGATAATGAGGTGTCTGTTCCATAAAAGATGTTATCTTCCTTACACAGGGATGTTGTGTACAGTATACTTACTCTATGTTTTTGCAATTATTATGTGTTATCTGTTGTTAGTATTATTATTATTAACCCCTCTTGTCGGATGCTTAATTGAACGTTAATACGTTGATGCTAAAAAGTTTTTTAAATATTCGCGGAAAAAATAATTGTAGGCCTACTTGGCGAAAAATTTTGAATCAGGCGTGCATGCAGGAATTTCTTTCTTCTTGCACTAAAAAGCATGAGCGACACATCTCAGAGAAATTATTTTTGTTTTTTTTCACTTTGTCGTAATGTTTGCACTGTTTTATATTAACCGTTACATAAAGTTTTATATATGAAAATGTGCGCAATTTCATGTAGAATACAACAAAAAACAACCCATGATTGTAGCTCATCTTTTATAAGTTTTGAAATAGTTTCATGTAAATAATGTGCCAAAATTTCAACCTTTGGTCAACTTGACTCGACTGAAATGGTCCCCCCCCCCCCCCCCCCCCCAAAAAACGAAATTCTAAGCTGAAATGCTTACATTCTAGTAATATTCAATCATTTACTACATTTTGCAACAAATTTGAAGTCTCTAGCACATTATTTCGATTATGGTGAATTTAAAAAAAACATTTTCCTTACGTTCGCTCGTAACTCTGCTAAAAAAATCAGAAATTCTTTCATCAGATTGTTGTAATGTTTGCACCGTTTTATATTAGCCATTACATAAAGTTTTATATATGAAAATGAGCGCATTTTCATGTAGAATACAACAAAAAACAACACATGGTTGTAGCTTTTATCAGTTTTGAAATATTTTTATATATAAATGACAATAAGTGCCAAAATTTCAACCTTTGGTCACCATTGACTCGACCGAAATGGTCGAAAAACGATATTGTAAGCTACAACTCTCACATTCTAGTAATATTCAATCATTTACCTTCATTTTGTAACAATTGAAGTCTCTAGCACAATATTTTGATTTATGGTGAATTTTTGAAAATAACATTTTCCTTCTGTCTGCGAGGTAACTGCCGAAAAAATCAGAAATTCTTTCATCAGTTTGTCGTAATGTTTGCACCGTTTGTTTTATATTAGCCATTACATAAAGTTTTATATATGAAAATATGCGGAATTTCGTGTAGAATACAACCAAAAACAACACATTGTTGTAGCTTTTATCACTTTTGAAATATTTTCATATAAATCATGATATAATGCCAAAATTTCAACCTTTGTGGTCAACTTTTGGCTCGACTGAAATGGTCGAAAAACGTAATTGTAAGCTAAAACTCTTACATTCTAGTAATATTCAATCATTTACCTTCATTTTGCAACAAATTGGAATTCTCTAGCACAATATTTTGATTTATATTGAATTTTTTAAAAACATTTTTCCTTACGTCCGCGCGGTAACTCTGCCGAAAAAAATCAGAAATTCTTTTGCCAGATTCTCGTAATACTTGCACCGTTTTATATTGCAACAATGAGACGAAATAATTTCGGATTTTTTCGGCGGTGTACTGCCCGGGGACATAGTGAAAAGTTTTTTTTTAAATTCACCATAAATCGAATTATTGTGCTAGATACTTCCGATTTGTTGCAAAATGAAGGTATATGATTGAATATTACTAGAATGCAAGAGTTTTTAAGCTTACAATTGCGATTTTCGGAAAACCATTTCGGTCGAGTCAAAGTTGACCGAAAGTTGAAATTTTGGCACTTATCGTGATTTATATTGAAATTATTTAAAAACTTGATTAAAAAAAAAAGCTAACAACCATGGGTTGTTTTTAGTTGTATTCTACATGAAATTGCTCACATTTTCATATATAAAACTTTATGTAACGGCTAATATAAAAACGTGCAAAAATTACGAAAATCTGACGAAAGAATTTCTGATTTTTTCGGTAGAGTTACGGCGCAGACGTAAGGAAAAAGGAATTTTCAAAAATTCACCATAAATCGAATTATTGTGCTAGAGACTTCCAATTTGTTGCAAAATGAAGGTAAATGATTGAATATACTAGAATGTAAGAATTTTAGCTTACAATTGCACTTTTCGACCCTTTTTGGTCGAGTCAAAGTTGACCGAAAGTTGAAATTTTGGCACTTATCATGATTTATATGAAAAATATTTTCAAAAAACTGATAAAAGCTACAACCCATGGGTTTTTTGCTGTATTCTACATAAATTTCGCATATTTTCATATACAAAACTTTATGTAATGGCTGATATAAAATGGTAGAAACATTACGACGACCTGACGAAAGAATTTCTCATTTTTTTGGCAGAGTTACCACTAGGACGTAAGGAAAAAGTTTTTCAAAAATTCATCATAAATCGAAATATTGTGCTAGAGACTTCCAATTTGTTGCAAAATGAAGGTAACAAATGATTGAGTATTACTAGAATGTAAGATTTTTATCTTACAATTGCGTTCTCGACCATTTCGGTCGAGTCAAATTTGACCAAATGTCGAAATTTTCGCACTTACCGTGATTTATATGAAAATATTTCAAAACTGATAAAAGCTACAAACAATGGGTTATTTTTAGTTTGTATTTTACATGAAATTTCACACATTTTCATATATAAAACTTTATGTAACGGTTAATATAAAATGGTGCAAACATTACGACAATCTGACGAAAGAATTTCTGATTTTTTCAGCAGGGTTTACTAAGCGGACGTAGAAAGTTTTTTTCAAAAATTCACCATAAATCGAAATATTGTGCTAGAGACTTCCAATTCATTGCAAAATGAAGGTAAATGATTGAATATTACTAGAATGTAAGAGGTTCAGCTTAGAATTGCGTTTTTCGACCATTTCGGTCGAGTCAAAGTTAACCGAAGGTTGAAATTTTGGCACTTATCATGATTTATATGAAAATATTTCAAAACTGATAAAAGCTACAACCATGGTTTTTTTGCTGTATTCTACACGAAATTGCGCACATTTTCATATATAAAACTTTATGTAACGGCTAATATAAAACGGTGCAAACATTACACAATCTGACGAAAGAATTTCTGATTTTTTGGCAGAGTTACCGGGCGGAAATAAGGAAAAAGGTTTTTTCAAAAATTCACCATAAATCTAATTATTGTGCTAGATACTTCCAATTTGTTGCAAAATGAAGGTAAATGATTGAATATTACTAGAATGTAAGAGCTTTAACTTACAATTGCGTTTTTTGACCATTCGGTCGAGTCAAATTTGACCGAAGGTTGAAATTTGGCAACTTATTGTGATTTATATGAAAATATTTTCAAAACTGATAAAAGTACAACCATGGGTTGTTTTTAGTTGCATTCTACATGAAATTCCGCCCACATTTTCATACATAAAACTTTATGTAATGGTAATATAAAACGGTGCAAACATTACGACAATCTGACGAAATAATTTCTGATTTTTTGCAGAGTTACGGCGCGGACGTGAGGAAAAAAAGGTTTTTTCAAAATTCACCATAAAATCGAATTATTGTGCTAGAGACTTACAATTTGTTGCAAAATTAAGGTAAATGATTGAATATTACTAGAATGTAAGAGTTTTAGCTTAGAATTGCGGTATTCGACCATTTCGGTCGAGTCAAATATGGACTGAAGGTTGAAATTTTGGCACTTATCGTGGATCTACTATATGAAAATATTTCGAAACTGATAAAGACTACAAGCATGGGTTTGTTTTTTGTTGTAGTCTACATGAAATTGCGCACATTTTCATATATAAAACTTTATGTAATGGCTAATATAAAACGGTGCACACATTACGACAATCTGACGAAAGAATTTCTGATTTTTTCGGCAGAGTTACCGCGCGGACGTAAGGAAAAGGGTTTTTTCAAAATTCACCATAAATCGAATTATTGTGCTGGAGACTTCCAATTTGTTGCATAATGAAGTAAAATGATTAAATATTACTAGAATGTAAGAATTTTAGCTTACAATTGCGTTTTTCGACCATTTTGGTCGAGTCAAATTTGACTGAAGGTTGAAATTTTGGCACTTATTGTGATTTATAGGAAAATATTTCAAAACTGATAAAGGCTACAACCATGGGTTGTTTTTTGTTGTATTCTACATGAAATTGCGCACACTTTTATATATAACACTCCTTTGTAACGGCTAATATAAAACAGTGTAAAAATTACGACAAAGTGACAAAATAATTTCCAAGATGTGGCGCTGATGCCTTTTAGTGCAAGAAGAAAGAAATTCGCGCATGCGCGCCTGGGTAACGCCTGTAAACAAAAACAACAGCTTGATCCGTGAACTCCCAGCATCCCTCAAGGCGCGTGATTTAAAATTTTTCGCCTAGTAGGTCTATAACTATTTTTCCTCGAACATTTAAAAGAACTTTTTTGAGTCTACATATTTTACGTCAATTAAGCACACGACAGACAATTTTCGTCGACGTAAAATATGTCCAATAGGCGTTTAAGGGTTAACTTGGTCTTTTCATTAATTAATCGTTGCACATTTGATTGAGTTTAACACTTGTGATTTAATTTGCATTTACTTAGAATTCTTTTCAAGTTTTATTATTGTTTAGTACTTTTGAATTAATTTTCAAATGTTAATTATACCTAACACTATTGAATTTTGATTGAATTAATTTTATTTAATTTTGTGATAAATTAATTTTGATTTAATTTTATTAATTCAAGAATTAATTAAATTTTGCTTTGTTTTCAAGTAACAGTAATTTTCCCTGATATTGAGAATTTCACTTATAAATTTTGAGTTTGATAATAAATTTTTGTGTTTAAATTTTTTTAAGTGTTTTCTTTTACACTGGTATAAATATGATTATATTTATGTTAGGTAGAAAACAGAGTGGTAATTGAGCTGTTTTCCTTCCAAATTTACTTGAAATGACCTTAGAACCAGGGAAGTACAGTAGTACCTTGAGATACGAAAGGCTCTACTTACGAAAAACTCGAGATACGAAAGTCAATGCGAAAAATTCTTTTACTGCCTCTACATACGAAAAGTTTTCAAAGATACGAAAGGTTGTTGCTGTAAAGTCCCGAGATTCGCCCGGACCACCGAGAACAATTTTAAAACTCCCGCGCCGCCAACTGAGTAAACTCGCCACCATCCTCGCGCTCTCCCATTGGTTCCTGATGCTAGTCACCCCATACGGTCCTGCTCTCCTATTGGTCAGCATCTACCCCTTGTGCTTTAAGTATACTATTGGTAAAGGGATGCTGTAAATTGAAAAACTAAATTATTATGCAATACATTTAATAAAAAAAAAAAAACATTAGATAAAGATAGAATAAAGAATAGAAATGAATGGTTATTATGCTGTGGTAGTTTCATTAGTTGAAGAGATATACTAATGACAATTTATGGCTTACTGTGTGTTAGGAAAAATGATTGCTTGGCGCTCGTTCGATACTCGTAAGACGGGTAGTAGCTGAATGTAAACAATCGATTGGAAGGTTTGTTTTTTGTTTGTTTGTATATTATAGTTAATGATTAATTAATAATTATTTGAAATGAGTACATACTGATTATTTATACATTTTATTGGCATATTCTAAGCTTCTTTTAGCTCTTAGGTTTAGATGTCACAATCATAGACTAGGCTACAGTAGCAACTGCTAACATAGGCTAGGCTTATTGCTAAGGGACATATGCTAAAGTCTAATAATATGCAGTAAAAAATGGGGTTGAACATTACATGCAGTTGAATATTACTATGTACAGTATTTTGCCTTTTTGGAGTCATATTTCTTCCGTCGGATCGGCGTTGTAACCCTAGAACATGTGTTTTAGGCCTGGAAATATAATCTAGTGGGGTGTTTTTGGAGGGCTTGGAACGGATTAGCCATTTTACATGTAAAATGTGGTCCAAGATACGAAAAACTCATGATACGAAGGCCGCCTCGGAACGGATTAATTTCGTATCTCGAGGTACCACTGTACTTAGACTTCTGAAATCAGGGAAATACTTAAAACTTTTAAAGTTGTTGAGGGAGTGATGCCCTTTAATTACTTGTTTATTTACAAGATTACCTCACACCTGTTTCAATGAACTACGTCGACTTTCTGAAATACTGGTAAGTTGTTTAAGGGATCACTGTTCCCTTTAGGAGTATTCAGTCGTTTTAGTACCTGTGATGAAAGGTTCAGGTGTCTGGCTGTTGTGAGGTAACAATTAATGAATGATAAGTGTAGTAACCAGTGTCACAATATATATATATATATATATATATATTATATATATATATATATATGTGAGTGTGTGTGTGTGTGTGTGTGTGTGTGTGTGAGTACAGTATAAAGTCAAACCTTAGTTTTCATACATTTGATTTTTGTACTTTTTTCTACAGAATTGTCTCAAATCATAGTTTCCTCAGTTTTTGTACACTTGGAAATGCTCCATCCAGGGCCCAGCGTGTGACCAGGCCCCGTATCAAGCACCCAAACAGAGCATACCCAGCTTCTTTTGTGAGCCATTCTGGTTTTGTGATTATTGTTTTTGTGCTTTTCGTGCTTTTTTATTCAAGTGCAACTGCTAAATAAGGAATCATAGGGCCAAAGAAAGTTCCAAATGCTAGCCTTAAGTAAAAAAGATGAGAAACACTATACAGGTAGTCCCTGGTTATCGGCGGTCCGGTTTTATGGTGCTCATCTAGCGTCATAAAATGGGCAATTTATGGCACCATAACAGGCCGGGTTCTGGTTATTGGCACCATAGCATACCTAACAGAGGTACCATAATGGTGCTTATGGCGCCAATAACCAGTTAACGGCGCCATAAATCGCTGGGTTTCAGATGATGGCAGTTTTTGCTTATCTGCACCCCCTCGGGAACAGTACCCCTGCCAATAACCAGGGGACTGCCTGTATAGAATTTAAGAAAGAACTCGCAGCAAAGCGTTGGAGGAAGTTGCATGCTGATCTCAGTGAGAAAATGCCTACAACAAGCGCTGCTGTTAGTGAATTTAAGGCCACCAGCAGAGGCTGGTTTTAAAATTTAGAAAAGAAAATGAATGGGCATACATAATGTGCCTACTTCAGAGATTAAGGATATGTTTGCAAAGTGGAATGATGTAAAAAAAAATTTGTGGAGAATTATCATCCCAACATAGAAGTTGTAATTCGTGTCTCCAACATAAACGTTTAGTGATAATGCTGTGTTGAAATTTAGGCAAATTTTAAAGAAACAACAGAAACAAATGTCTCTGGACAGTTTTGTGAGACAGAGGTCCAGCAACTCTGAAGTTGGTCCTAGTGCCAGTAAAAAATGAAGAGGGGAAGTTACCTCAGATAGTGCTAGTAAAAAACAGAGAGAAGTAACCCCAGAATAGGTCTTTGATACCTGAAGTCCTTCTGGAGGAGATTCTTCCCCTTCCCAACAAATCCGAACAAACCTCTCCTCCCTCCCTCTCCCCTCCTCTCCTTATAATGTTTCGGTTTTCGTATGTTTCGGATTTCGTGGAAGGTTCTGGAACAGATTATGTACAAAAACAGAGTACCCACTGTATCTGTCTGGAAAGAATATATCTCATAAATTCTTTGTTTCCTCATTGTACGTATTTTACAGTATTAAGCTTTTTATATTATTGAATAGTGACAGTCATAGTGGTAGGAGGCTTACCAAAATATTTGGTATATGGTTCATACTAATTTATATTTTATTTGTCTACAGGTAATTATGTGCCCTGTTCTTGTCAGTTATGGTGGGTGCTGGAATCTCCACTAGCCAAAAATAATTCTCTTTTTATACGGCATAACTACTGTGTTTCACCTTTTGTTCTTCATGGTAAGGCTATTAACCACAGTGGATCAGGAAAATCTCCCACGATGCCCTGCATCTCAAGAGCTTCAACTCCCTAGTAACCAAGATCCCTCAAAGGCATCATCTGCAACTGCAAGTGCAAGCACCATCTCCATAAATAATGCTATCTTCTTTCTCCTTATCTTCCCATTTTGGTGACCTAACATCCAGCTTGGAGGAACAATGTGTTAAATTTTACAAGTCATACGTTGTACTGTACAGGTTAAGGATGTTGTCATCAATGTTTATGTTGTTCAGTTGACTTCACCTTCCATCTTGTGAAGTACTAGTACACATGCTTCATAAACAAATATTTGAAACTCCACTCTTTAAAACTGTAAATTTTGCTTTGTATAATGCTAACTATGACAGTTAGTATAAGCATATTTCTTTTCAGGGACCACAGATTTTGTTTTCGTTTGGTTATTTAGTCAGAAATTTTAATTTTGAGATGGAGTTTAAAGAAAACCTTAATAAACTGGAAAATATGCTAAGGAAGTAACTCTGCATCTTTATATGATGATAAAGCTGCACGTCTACATTTCTAAAACATTCAGCACCTGTAGGTAAGCAGGAGACTGCAGAAGGAAAAAGGATTACAAGGTGGTAGGTGAGACATGAATTTAGACATGAATTTGGTAGCCTTTTATTATATCTAAAAAGTTCCCTTGGGGTTCAGAATGTATTGCTAGAAAATAACTTAGAGCAGTATTTTATCAGCAAGCCATAATTAATTAGCCTCATGCCATGCCAAATAAAAATCATGCAACTGTACATTGCCTTCTCTATACATTTAAGAGATTTCAAAAACATTGGCATGCTTTAATTGATGAGGTGTAATGGAGATTTTCATAAATAATGTCCCCTCCAAAGGACCAGATCCTTTTTTAATATGTATAACTAAATTGGTAGGTAATAATTCAGTTCACAAACTAGAAACTCAATTGCTTTAATGAAAAACTGTTGATAAGAAGTTTGGCACAAAAAACTTGAAAATTTTATAACTATACAGTCCAGCTGTATTATGTTTTGCCTTCATTGAATTCATCTTTAACACCTAATATAGAAATAAGAATTTCTGAGAGTAGGTATTTTATGGGAATGAAATTAGCAACAAACTTCAAGTCATGATGAGGCCTAAAAATCAAGCAGAACAAGTGAGTGAGTTTATCACTACTCTATTCCTTGTTGGACGGGTGGTTTTCGTGCTCGCCTGCCAATTTGGTGGCCCGAAGTTCGATTCTCCGCTCGGCCAACACGAAATCAGAGGAATTTATTTCTGGTGATAGAAATTAATTTCTCGATATAATGTGGTTCGGATCCCACAATAAGCTGTAGGTCCCGTTGCTACGAAATCATTTGGTTCCTAGCCACGTAAAAAATATCTAATCCTTCAGGCCAGCCCTAGGAGAGCTGTTAATCAGCTCAGTGGTCTGGTTAAACTAAGATATACTTACATTATCACTACTCTTTATTTCTTGCCTATGATTCATAAGATAAAAGAAGAATACCTATGATATGATAAATAAACAAGAAATGCACCTAAATTTCTTCAGCACAATTGAGTTTCCTGTATGGCGTGCTATAATGCTGTATGAAACTCACCCATGGCCCATAAAACTCTCAGCAGTGGCCCATGAAACTTTCAGCTATGGCCCAGTGATTGCCTCTATGGTGCCAGACACACGATCATGACTAATTTTAACCTTAAATAAAATCCCAACTACTAAGGTAAGAGGTCTGCAATTTGTATGTTTGATGATTGGGTGGATGATCAACATACCAATTTACAGCCCTTTAGCAAGCCCAGTAGTTTTTAAGATCTGAGGGCGGACAGAAAAAGTACGGATGGACAGATAAATAGCCATCTCAATAGTTTTCTTTTAAAGAAACCTAAAACTCGTGTATTATAAATAAATACAGAAGCTTAAGTTTTAAAAATCCTTTACACGTATTCAACAAAAAGTGAAGTTTCCATATTTTTTTCTTATCAAAAGACTGTCTTATTCTCCCTGTCATTCACTGTTGCTATAAATTTGTGTGTGTGTGATAAACATTTACTAAACATGAAATCATCTTTAAGGAAGTGTTTTGACATTCTGACACCTGTGCCTCCTTATACTACTGTATACTCAGGATCTCTCGATAATTCAGATTTTGTTTAATATCACTGTTATTACATAATTTTCTGGGTAGAGGATATTTCCAGCAAAGTTCACATACACACTACACTAAATACTGTACTTAACATGTGTACCACTAAATTTATTATAACACAAATACATTGGATAAGCAAGAATGTCCATTTTATAATTTTCATCAGTGCTTATACTCTATTTATTCATCAAGACCTCCTACTTGAATTAGTAACAGAAGATAAAACATGCACATGGCAGTTACCCTAAAGATTGAGCAGTTACCCTAAAATATGATGTCCAAAGAATGAAAAGTGAAGAAACCCTACCTGCCACACCACTCACCATCAACAAGATATTGACACAATCTATTGGATTGATTGTGAAGAATTTTAAGTGCCATATGAGTGGTCATAGAATGTCATTATCAGAGATTTACTGAAGAAGGAATATTTATATGCAATAGACTTCTGCTCTACCGCTGATTAAAACAACAAATTCCATGAAGAATAGTTGAAACACTGGAAGCCATTCATTGCTTTGAAACTTTTTTCTTAAACTGCTAATACTGATATCCCTCATTTGGGAATATCACTAAGATTATTGGATGATAAACCCCCTCAGTACAACCCCAGACTTTGTTACACTGTTGATTGATATGTTTGCATTGGCACAATTACTAGTACTAAAGGTTCCTTGTCGAATTCCTTCAGCTCAAGCCAAACTGTTTTTGGGTAAACTCAAAATCCATTTGCATGATCACAGGGTTGTGTGCTACCTGTAAAATTTACATTGGGTATTAACAAATACATATAGGCTAGTAACAGCAACAAACATAATAAGCAGGTTTTGAGGAACGAAAAGCCTATTTTTGGTAGTCGCTGTCAAGTCCTCAAAGGAGTTACCCTCCATGGTGTGCTAGTGCTCTCCATGGTGACTAGACTAATATCAAAGAAATATCTTTTAGCCTGGTCTTGTAGTCAGGTATTGTGCTGTAATGATAAACACTATGACGTGATAGAGGCCGACCCCAGTTTTCCCCACGTCAAAATCTGGAAGAAGAAGTGACTAATGCGTGTCAGCCATCTTGTTTGTGACCGGGTTGGTTAAAAGACCATGGACCATTACTCTTTTGGTCAATGTAAGATGATCCTTCACCCAAATCCCATGCTTTTTTATCAGAAAAGTGCGGGGTTTTGAGGACTCAACAGTGACTACCAAAAAAAGGTTATTCCTGGTAGCATAGTCGCTTTTTTCGTCCTCAAAGGAGCATTATAAAGAAAATTGACAGGTGACCAAAGGCTTAAGCTAAAAAAGAAAAAAAAATTTTATCTAACAACCCAGAGACAAAAACTAAAACAATTCTGGCCTAAGGTCAAGCCACAAGTTTGGTAACAAAACCAATAAACTAACAAGAAACTTAGTGTTGTAGGGTGAAGCTCTGTAATGACTCTTGTCGCACCTTCCCCAGCAATAGTCAGCATACCCAACCATTAGGCAGACCCCTGGTGTTCCTTTGTAGTGCCTATGGAGTTAGGGCTAACCATACCACCTACTAGTTACTACACAAAGTGGTAGTTGAATTTGTTTGAGCTCATAGCAGTAATGTTTTAAGAATACTACGTCTGTGTGGCACTGTCTGTGCTGGCACTGTCTGTGCTGACCACCCTGTACATTGGAGAACTCTTCGAAAGAGACATTTCTGAAGAAAGCCAACAACGTACTTACCTTCTCCAATGAGGGATACTAACATTATTCTTAGCCCTTGTAGTGGTTTATTCGTGCTAGGGTGCAGGAAAATCAGACCTTCTAGGATGTATGCCATGATACTCTAGGTAAACCTTAACTGTTTGATCTGGGCATAATGTTTTGCCTGCTAAATTGAGTTTTCTTATAAGAATAGATTTCCTTCTTAAAGGATCCTCATTCTTGGCCAGGAATGACGGGTCGGGGGCAATAATAATTGATCATCAGTAGTTGGTGCGATATATCATCTCCATCTAAGAGAACCCAGTTTACAAATGTGGGGCTTCTGATGTTAGTGCAATCAGGAAGATTGTCTTTCGTAGTATGTCAGTTGTGGTTGTATTGGGTCCGTTGAATTGAGGGGTACATAAAAGTCTAAGTACCTTGGTCTAAGTACCTTGTTCAGGGACCAAGTAATTGGAAGTCTTTCTGGAGTGGGTCTTTGTAGGGTAAAAGACCACAGACAGGAAGTGAAAACTAATATACTAGAGTCAATCCCGAATCCATAAAGCAAGTGTTCCATTACTGCTGCCTTGTATGTTGTAACCACAAGACGTTTGTCTTCAAAAAGGTATATACAAAAATTAAAAAGTTCCTATAGAAATCTTGACTGGGCTCTCAGTATAAATATAATCTAACTATATGCTCTCAGTATTGATATAATCTAACTATAGCTTCCATACGGACTGGTATCACCAGATAGGAGATGTCCATAATTTTTGCATTATGTAGGTACTACCTAGGAATGTTGGGTGAGTAATATTCACGGTAGATATTTGAAAAATCCATACGTGAAGGTCTTGGCTCAGAAAGGAGGATGTGTAAACAAACTTTCCCTTCTACTTTCTGAGATAAGACAGCAGATGGTAATTGAATTTATTTTTTGCCTGTTGTTGAAGTACTAATAGGAACCAATGCCTGTCTGGCTAATTTGGGCTATTCAGTAAGCTGTTCCTTTACAAGTTAAAAGTTTGTTCAAAACATTTGAAATCTGGGACAATGAAGGCAAAAGATATATCGTCCTTCACTTGTTCCAGTCTTGTAGGAAGGCATCTCTTGGTGTTGCTTGACTGTCCGTTTGGAGATGCATAGACTGGGAGTTTGTGATTCTCATATGTGGCGAACAGGTCCACTTCTGGTTGTGGAAGCAGGTTGGCTATTGTCTGAAAAGAGTGGTTGTCCAACGCCCATTCTACTGAGGCTGTTGTTTTCCTTGATAGAGTCTGCAAGTCTAAAAAGTCTTAAGAGTGCCTCCCATAGGGTCTCTATAAATAAACTCTTAGCCACAAGAGCAAAAATTGTTTTGGACTCTAATGGAAGCCATTTGGTGGCAATATCTAGCAAGGTGGAAGAGGTTAAGATACTAAGGAGGTGGGTCCTAGCATGGAATTCTGATGAAGCTGTCTCATCTGATAGTCTTCTCACAGGAGTCCAAATTGCTTAGCTACACCTACCTATGTCAACAGTTAGTTTATAAAGGAAATACATAATCTCATTGTACCTCCTTCCCAAGCCTGCATAACCCATCTTGATATTTCTTACATTGCATAATGTTTTTCCTTGAGGAAACATTTATTTATTCTCTAAATAAAACAAAAACAGCCATTTGTAATGAGTGGATGTAAACAAAATCGTATCACCACCCTGGTGGCCTGTTGCTGGTAAACAACACAAAACCACCAAAATATAGTAATTTATTTTTTATTTTTTTTCTTCCTCTTCTACTATGGTTTTTTGCTTTTTTTATTTATTAACAAAGCACTTTTAATTTAGTAAAGTTAGTTTTCTCTTTTGTTTCTCCTTGTTTATGGTTACTTTCGCTAGAGAGATCGCTGAGGCAAAAGGTGTTGCTCCATAAAGGAAGAAGATACCATAAACAAAGCAATACAGCTGACCTGAGAGGAGCTAAGAGTTAGGGTACAGTATCCCATAAAGTAACAATTATTTATGGTAAATTTCATACAGAGTCCAAACCCATGTATGCTGACATACAAGAAAAATTTTTTCTCAAAAATATCCTTGTAAAATAGAGGTACATCTTATGTGAGGGTGAGTCTTATATGCAGGCAAATATGGTAGATACTTACAACAGGGGAGAAAATGCACACTTGACGCATCTCACCAAATATTATCAGTATCATCATAAGGGAGAATGCTGGAGCCTGTTATATTTTGCTCAGGAGTTTTGTTGTCTTAACTAGCCATTTTGTTGGTTCCAGTTGCATTTCTAATCTTAGACCTTGTTTGCGCAGAATTTGTTTCCACTCTCCTTGTTCAGTTGCAAGATACTGTACTTTTACACTTTGAAGTGTACATCACATCACTGACTTATTTCTTTAATTTCCTTTTTGGAATCATGCAATATGTCCATAACATAGTATTGCTGATCACATTTTAGGGGGCTGGCCAGTACCCCTATATATGGGGGTATAGGGCACAAAACACAAAATCATGATAAAATTCAAGGACCATCGTATGGCAATGGAGAATGCATATACAAAATATTTCGTCAAAATTCCTCTTACTTTCATAGTTACAGGGTAATTAAATTAGTAAACGTAACTCAATATGCCAAAAACATTGATCCGTACAAGAAAATGCAATATTTCTTCTATTATTGTAAATTTTTATAATTATTGTCAAACAAATTGTGAGCAATAGTATCTGTAGAGATTCCTTGAGTTGCAGGATGGAAGGTTCTTAGCTTACCACCCTTCAGTGCGAGCAGAAACATGACGGTATGGAGGAGTAATGATAGTTTATATTTGACAACATCTCCAAAGTTGTTGTGAGAGAGAGAGAGAGAGAGAGAGAGAGTGAGAGAGAGAGAGAGAGAGAGGTGGAAGAATGAATGGGAGTGGTTAAATGGCGGTCGGAAACATGTCTGTTGTGGCGCTCTGTAGAAAGTCAGTGGAAGTCTGTTACGAGTCGTAAGCAGTGAGGCGTCTGGTGAAGTTAGTGTCGGTTTTGACAGCAGTTATCCTTTGGTGGTTAGTTGTTTTGGTGTTATTTGTTAGATTTTGGGGTTGTGAAGTTGTTGTGCGTATGTCTGTCTGGTTGTGGTGAGGTTGAGGAGGTTGGTGGTGCATTTTCGTGTCTGTGAGTGGTGGTTGGGGCAGTGTGGTTTTGGCGGGTTGTTGTTCTTTCGGGTGTTGTGTTCTTTCGGCTGTGGTGTTCGCTGCAGTGATTTGTCGGGTTATTGAGTTGTTGTGGGTCTCAGATGGTTGGGTTGTGTTGGCTGTCGGCGGTGGTTGTGTGTCGGCTAGCCTATACCCCCCTATATCCGGCGGACAGCACAGCCTAGCCCTGAGTATTAGAAAGCCAGAGGTGTTTTGTGTGTTTTGGTATTTCATTAAACCAATTGTCCAGCAGGTTAAAGGTAACGTAAAGGGGAAAGTGTGACCATGGGAAATTTTGTTAGCTGGTACGATTAACGTAACTGTGGGGAGTTTAGATTGTTTTCTCTAAGCTTGTGATCCCGCCACAACGGTTACATGTTTGAGTTTCACCTCTGACATTCACTTGCTTTTTACATCTGTTTATCTTTGTTTTGGCAAGAATTTCATCATGCCAAAGGGGAAAAGACAAGCAAAACATCTCGCTAGCATACAGAAGAAGAAAATTTGCTTTAATAAGC
>NC_087201.1:101199392-101206892 GCF_015104395.2 Macrobrachium nipponense | reverse complement strand
TTATACATAATATACATATATATATATAGATATAGATATAGATATAGATATAGATACAGATACAGATACAGATACATATATATATATATATATAATATATATATATATATATATATATTATATATATATATATATATATATATATATATATATATAAGGGATTTTGACAAAGGAAAAATCTATTTCTGTGGGAAGAAGACCTGTGTTGCCCAGTGAAATGGTCCTGTAGCACGCATTTCTAGGTATAAATTGATGCTAAATATACCAGAGAAAAAGCTAAAAGGAATGCTGAGGTTACTACCCTCAGCTCGAACACCATAGGGCGTCGGTATAAGCACAGGGGCGAGTGGAGGTGCATTACCACAGGTCTTCTGCCAATTAGAAGATTCCCTTCAAAGTCCCTCTCTAGGCAAGTGCCGTTACAAGGACTACCACATCTACCTTCCACTCGCTACTACTACAACTCACACCTGGTGGCTTCATTCCTAGATTATGCACCCATGCTTGGGATGGTTACAGGGTGGGGACCAGGAAAAGAGAGAGGGATGGGTTCACCGGGCGTCACAGGTCTTCCCCCAGAAATAGATTTTTCCTTTGTCAAAATCCCTTTTCTGGGTTCGACCTGTGTCGGCCGGTGAAATAGTATCAGAGAATGGCCATAAAAGCTTGGAAGATACAAAATCAAAAGATATAAGGAACAATAAAACTTTAATGTTCTCCTAAGATTAAGTTTAATAACCAATGTAGAAACAAGTAAACTTAAATGTACTCTTAAAATTAACTTAAATGTACTCTTAAAATTAAGTTTAATAACCAATGTAGAGCCATAAAATACAATGGTAGGACAGGAGGAACCAATATGACCAGATTCATACTATTCTGGAAAACCATAGGTCACGAATACAAAAATGACAAATGTAAACTATGTACAAGTCTGGCAATGGATTGACAAGCAAACCAGCCCGGAACCAGGGGGAGATAGGTAGGGATTACAAGCGAGGCAGGTAAGAAAGAGTGAGTATCAAGGGAAATTTAAGCCGAAAAGAGGAATAGAAAATAGAGTTCTAAGACACTGTCATCTCGGGGGAGACGATTCTCCCTGCAGCCACTGCTGAAAATTTAAGGGCCTCTAAACTCTGGAGATAGTGGCGTCTAAATACTGCCGGAGATTTCCAACCTGTATATTTCTTCAGACCCTCGAAGTTCATGTTGTGAAAATAGTTAATCGAAGTAGCCACTGCTCGGATATCATGGATGTGAGGGACTGAATCCGGATTGGCTTGTTTAATAAAATAAAGGATTTGTGGTCTAATACCTTTTAAGGAAATGGTTCTGCTTTCTCTGTAATAAAAAGAGGACCTGAAGACTTTTCAGAAGTTCTGGCCAGATAAGACTTTAGTGTGATAATAGGACACAATGATGAGTCCTGTGTGAGAGGTATAATTTTCCAAGGAGCCCACCTGTTTTGTGGGTCTTCATTCTTGGCCAAGAATTTCCGATCTGGGGATAGTAGAACTTCACCCGATGGGAGGAAATCGATGTGATTTGGGTCTCTAGAGAGAGCCGACAGTTCAGATATTCTGGCGGCCTGAAGCCAGACTCATTAAGAATAATGTTTTTCTGAGAAGGGTTATATATGAGCATGAATCATTATCAACGTCAAAGGCCAATTTGAGTACATCGTTTAAAAACCAGGAGACCATCTGGGGGCGGTCCGTTGGTCTCAGACGGGCACATGCTCGAGGGATAGAAGAGAAGTACGAATCTGTCAAATCAATATTAAAGCCAAGCTGAAAAATCTTCCTTAAGGCAGATTTGGTTGTAGTAAGGTTACTAGCAGCTAGACCTTTCTCGAACAGGGTTCTAAAGAACGAAATTGCCAGATTCGTAGTCATCTTTTGGGCATCTGATTCTTTTAGAAAGATGGCCAATTTCTTTACTGCAGAATCATACTGTCTCAGTGTTGACTCTCTTTTATCCGATTCTATGAATAGGATGCTTAGTGGATCAATACTAGCATCCTTCTGCGCCACAAACTTCATGACATTTAGGACATTTAGAATTCTTGAGGAAGCTGACACAGCCCGAGTTTGTACTACCTGAGTCAGTTCTGGACAGGGAATCCGTCTGGGGCGGAGATTCAACTCTAGTAGAAGAGGAAACCAGTTAGGTGCAACCAATGCCACCTGTCCTGTGAAGGATCTGAGTTTGTGCAGGACTTTCATCAGGAGGTTTATTGGTGGAAATAGGTCAATTTTCCGCCAACTGTTCCAGTCTATGGACATCGCATCTGTGGCATGAGCTAGAGGGTCCAGGTTGGGAGCCACATAACACGGGAGTTTGTGATTGGACTCCGTGGCGAACAGGTCTACCTGGAGGCCCGGGATTTGATTGCAAATCCAACGGAACGACTTCATGTCCAAGGACCACTCTGGATAGTGAGTCTGCGATGACATTCCTTACTCCTACCAGGTGAGTAGCTGACAGGCACCAATGATTTTTCGTCGTTAAGGAAAAAATCGCAAACATTACATCATTTACTTTGCTCGACCTGGAGCCTCCTCTGTTTATGCAATGAACTATCACTGCACTGTCCGAGACTAATCTTACATGACTGTTTTTGACTGGAGCCAGACGTTTTATTGATGTGGAACTGGCGGAATGTATTCGGCCACGTTCCTTGAACCTTCTTGTACTGGGAGTAGCCCCCCCAACCGCTCAGAGAGGCATCTGTGTGGACTATCAGAGACAGTGGGGGAAATTGCAGTGGCACTGACTGGAGGGAAACTGCAGTGGCACTGACTTAGAGAGACTCTGGGGTTCCGTCCACGGACGGAGCCTTTTCTTCAATATCGGCGGAACCAGAGAGATCTTGTCTCTGAATTTGTTGTTGGCTCTCTTCCGCCAGACTCGACTGATATCCTACAGTCTGGCTTACAACAGGACGTCTGTTATTGAGGCAAACTGAAGCAAACCTAGAATTCTCTCTTGGGTACAACGAGAAGCCTTTTTGTTCCTGAGGAACTGTCTCGTAGCCTTCGCTATCTCTCTGCACTTCTTTGATGGGAGAGATAGCTTGTGTGAGTTTAGGTCCCATTGGATTCCCAACCATTGAAAGCGGGACGCCGGGATGAGGCGAGGACTTTCCTTGTTATCTGAAACCCAGATACTCTAGGAATTCTATTACTTTGGCTGTTGCTTTCCGACACTCCTCGTCGTTGGTTGCCCAAATGAGCCAGTCGTCTAGGTAAGCTACTAACATTACCCCTTGGGCTCTTAGTTCTTGCACTACTGTCTCTCCTAATTTGGTGGATATTCTGGGCGCTATGTTGAGCCCGAATGGCATGACTCTGAATGAGTAAGCTTGTTTTCCTAGTTTGAAGCCTAGGTATGGAGAGAAGTTTCTTGCTATTGGAACATGATAGTAAGCGTCTAAGATCTATAGAGGTGGTGATGACCCCACGGGGAAGTAAGGTCCGTACCTGCGAGATGGTCAGCATGCGGAACTTGTCGCTTTGAATGTATGAGTTGAGATGGGACAGGTCCAGAATCACTCTTCGTTTGTCTGAGTCCTTCTTTGGCACACTGAACAGAGGTCCTTGGAATTTCAGGCGATTGACTTTCTTTATTGCCTTCTTTTGGAGGAGATCTTTGGCATAGTCGAGTAGATCTGTCGTTGGAGCCTGGTGAAAACTGACTGGTGGAGGCCCTTTCTCCCATTTCCACCCCAGACCTTTCGATACTATGCTGTGGGCCCATAAACTTAAGGTCCAATGGTCCCGAAAGAGATACAGTCTCCCGCCCACCTGCAGGTCTCACTGGTTGGTTGTGGTCTTACCTACCCTGCCTCCCCTGAAGCCTCTGCCTCTAGAGCCACCTCTCTGCTGGAAGGCACCTCTGGCTCTGCTACTCCCTGTATGTTTATTGTAGCCCCGAAATGCTCCTTGCAACTCAGAGGCGTTGAAGGCTGGGGAGGCTACTAAGGCTGTTGAAGTCGAATGTTGCTGAGTCGGTGGACTCTGCACCAGGACAAACTGCTGCTGTGGCTGAGCCTTGGATGTTGAAGGCTTGCCGATCTGGGAGACAGAGACCGCCTGGACAACAGGGAAGAGGTTGGGACCCCAGATCGAAGCCTTTATAAGCCTGTTTGATTCGTGCCTTATGGAAACATTCGCGAAGACATGCTTCCTGCAGGCTCGCCTAGCCACTATAAAGTCATACAGGTCCGACTGGAAGGCCTGTAATAGTGACTCTGTGTGGACTCGAAATAGAGACTCATCTGCGAACGTCGTAGCAATCAACTCCGCCGAGGTGACTGAGTTAATCGACCTACTCAGCCTGCATCTTGCCTCAAATTCCGCTTTGACCATGGGGTTCGGAATTCTAGGTAAACGTTCAGTGAACAGGGCGGAGGTGCACACTGGGTCGAGCCTGCCCACCGTGAACGTAGCCGGAGCATCAATCAAAAACTCTATATCGCCGGGGAAGAGCAAGGAGGTAGCCTCTGTCTCTTTTAATTGAGGTAAAGGTTTGTCCTCTACCGCGGCTTGTAGAGTCAACTCCACCACCTTTGACGTGCAAGGAGTCGGAACTCCTTATGGGGCCACAAACATTGTGTTGACGCAGTCCCATTCTGTAAGGGTGCGGACCCATGCAGACTAGGCTTGGTCCCTAGGGTAGATGACTGTCTCCTTCGGGACTTTGTCTACCCTGACTAGCGCATCTTCGGCTAGTCTAGCGTAGCCCGGAAAGGGAAACTGAAGGCCCACTGGGAAGAACTCAAAGTCTTCTACTGGCCGGGTTCCGCAACCTTCGATTGTCAGTTTTCCGTCTGAGAACGGGGCATGCAGAGCTAACCGCCACGGGTTGCTGTTCTCGAATGGCGGCAGCTTTGATGCGTCCGGTACTGTCATAGACTGTGGCGTGGTCCCGGACTGGAGGATTCCGGAAACTAATTCCTCCTGGGCTTGGAGCCTCTGGGTCAGAGATAAGATCGATTGACCCAAGGTCTCCAGGCCTGAGGCATCGAGTGGACACCGACTCGAGTTTGGTGTCCACTACCTCGCTCATCTTCATCATCAGAAGATTTGCAAAGGCCTCCTGGTCAAAGCAGGACTTCGTCGGCTTGGCCTTGGAGGACCTGGCTCTCGACCCCTTGGGTGGGTGAGAAGCCTTGGAAGAGGAAGTCGACGGCTTGGGGGCCAAAGACGACCTTACAGAGTCTGCCGGAGCAGGCTTGGATCCCTTTGGAAGGGATCTTGTCTTCCAAGCCTTGACCTTGGGGATGACCGAGGCCGATCTATCCCAAGTGGGGGCGGGCTTGGTAGGAAAGCCCTGGAAAGAAGGGGAAAAAGAAGGAGTGGGGCTAAAAGGGAGACTACCTGCCTCACTTACCTACCTCCTGATCCTCGGTGGCCATCGGTTTGCGGTGGAGGCTTATGGCTGCGACCTCCTCTTTGACCATGTCACATAAGCCCTCTTGGTCCTCCGAGAGGGTTGTGTCTCCAGACAAATGCCCTCGATGATAGGATCTGCTTAGAAGCAGGAACAGCCGTCGAAGCTGGAGCTCCCGGGTAAAGGAGGGAGCACAGATCTTCAGACAGCACGTAGGGCTGTCCGGCCTTGGCGTTACTGCCAAATCTTCCCACCCGGGACTTCAGGGACGCTCTGGTCTCCGTCCTGAGCGACAAACTAGCCTGTAAAAATAATCGAATTAGGATCCCGTCCCGGAGGGGTTGTGTGTCAAAGAAATTTCACAAAGTTGACACATAGGAGAAATTTCACGGAAACGACGAGGCGAGAATTTTACTTAACGACTCGTCTGAGATGATGCTGACCATCTCATAGCAAACAGTGCAGGGGTCCGGATGCCAGACCAAATAATCGTCCAACAGGATGGCGCAGTTGGCATGAGATTGGCAGACCTCATGCCCGTACGGCTTAATCAAGGTAGCCGAACATCCCGCCACCTGGCAGCGGACCATCTGTAAGTTGAAAAGTCAAATGAGTATCATTACGTAGAGGCGCCGGAGTTAACCTCCGGCCAGATGGATGCACTTTAACCAGATAGTGATCCGTTAAGGAAATATTGGTTATCAATTTTCAACTCACTGAATGAATAAAAGAAAATCTCTGGTGTCTAGACCCGCCTGCCTCCGGAATCTGTCTGGGGCGGGATAGGTAAAGCTATAACCCGTGTATGGGGCCTTGATACGAGGCAGAACCAGGGGGGAGGGGGATAAGGTAAGACCTAAGCCTGAGTCTGATCGCATCGTAGCAGAAAAATGCAACGAATTAAATGTAGTCGCATATCTGAGCCCCGTACCGTCCCCACCGAAATGGGGAACATTTGATGAAGCAAAGACAGAAGATGGAAAACTGAGCGACGGAAACAATGGTACAATAAACTCCGGTATATTTTACCTGGCGAGTGTGATGGTATACCACACTACGTCGGAACCGATACGGGTCTGGAGACATACCTACAGAGTCTAACAAATTATAAATATAAATAAAATCTAATATGATCTAATGTAATCTCTTAAAGGCTTCGCCTACTCCGGAGTCTTATAATCCCGTTATCATAATAGTAAATACCGGCAGAGACAGGCTGATACGAGCAGAACAGGGGAAAAGGTAAAACCTAGGCCTGAATCTGATTGCATCGGGGGGAGAGAAGCGATTCTAAGGTAACTAGAAACGCAGCTCTGAGCCCAAATCCGCCCCCACGTGAGTGGGGAGGCGGAGACAACAGGGAGAAAAGACAACTGAGCGGCGGAGCAGTGGTACGTACAATCCGGTGTATAGCCTGCTGGCTGGTGTGATGGTAGACCCCACCTGACCAGCGGACGTACGGGCCCGGAGACATATAAGGAGATTACGCCAACTACTAGCAACCAATATCCTCCAACTAATCCCCCCTTGGAAAAGATAAATGATCTAGCGGCCGTTCATTGGTAGGATTACTTGCACCGCAAGTTAGTTAGGCAGCGCCAGACAAGACCGGTGCGGGGGAGGGGGGGGGGGTGTGGTCTGGAGAGAGTGGACAAGTCGTGAACGCCTGGCCACAGCAACCGATCAGTGACCACCACCTGGCACCCTAAAGGAGGCAAAGGCCAAGGCTATACACAACAAAACAAACATAAAATAATGATGAGGAATCACTGGAAGAATTGTGAAAGAGGAACAATAAGGGGGAAAGGATACACCCAGCAAGGACCTAGTCTAACCCTCTGAGACCGGTACGGATCCGGTCAGGTAGGCTAGCTCGGCCTCCAAGGACGTCATGACGTGGACGGAAGGAACCCAATAAACCCTCCAAAATCGAAAATTTCGATCTGGTCAGGTAGGAAGGGTCTAGGCCCAACAAACATGACATGAGAGGGACTCTCCATCCTGGACCGCTCTCCCAACAAGCACAGTAGCGCAGGCAGGGGGCGGTAAGGAAGGGGCCTAAAGGGTGGAGGGGCAGGGCTACTTGACCTACCTTCAAAAACCTAG
>NC_087201.1:101194392-101196892 GCF_015104395.2 Macrobrachium nipponense | reverse complement strand
TTAAGACTTTTTTTTTTTTTTTTTTTTTTTTTTTTCTTTTTTTCTGTATTGCATTTGATTGTTTTCATATTTTATCATTACGTTAAATTTATTGGGAAATTCCCATTTTTATTTGAATTGTTATAGGTTTTACATACATACAGTAATATTTTAAATCTCTCTTCTCCTTCTCTCCTCAACATATATTATTCCCTTGTTCAGTTTTCAAGTCAGCTGGGTGTGACGTCAACGCGGTTATGGTTTTTTATATTGAAAGCTAAATTTTATATTAAATGCTTCATACTGTTACTGATTTTGTTTAATATGGTTATCATTAAACTAAACATTGTAAATGAAAAAACAATGTTAATATAGTTAACTTGTAAGACCCAGTAGTCTGTCGAATACAAGTATAAACTAGATAATTAGTCTGTTCGAAGTACAAGCATTTGTTCGACAAACGATACAAAAATTTTCTAGAAAATTTTCGTTGGAAAAACGGAAAGTTCGACATAAGAAACGTTCGAATAATGAGGTACCACTATATATATATATACATATATATATATATATATATATATATATATATATATATATATATATATATATATATATACATATATATATATATATATATATATATATATATATATATATACATATATATATATATAATGTGTGTGTGTGTGTAGTCTGTCTGTTGTTTATAGTATATATAGTGTACGTTGTTATATAGTGACAAGGTAGAAACGGTGTGAAGTTATTGTTTTACAGAGATTAAAGTGTTTTTTATACCATATCTGTGACTTCTAACATCTAGCAGGGCTTTGGATGTATTACTCCGCATAAATGAAGTATTACTAATTATAGGTGCATACAATAGAAAGAATAATAAACTAAAAGGAGAAAAAATTAAATTGTTTAAAGTACAAAAGTAAGAGATCTCCAAGACTAAAATAACTGTAATTACATAGAGGTTACAGACAAAACTCGTAGAAAACATACACTAATATGACATTATAAAGAAGAAAAATAAAGAGTTCATTTAAAGATGCAAATGATATGTTGTGTGAGAGAGGGATAGCAGTTTCAGTTGGTGTGGAGGACAAAGACTACGACTAAACGCTGATTACATAATAATAGAAGAAAAATATATGATAATTAAAATTATCTTTTCACAGTTATTCAACTTGGCCCAGGCAGAGATATCATGTAGCGAAGGGTAGTTGTGTAAATTTAGAACAGAATACTTATTTGTTCAATTAAAGTACTATGCAGTTTTCAGCGTAATTAATTGCATTGGATGAACACCCACATGTAAGGGGAAAAATACATGACTATTAAAGATGCATCTTGGCACTGTTAGCTGAAGCTCAAAACTGCATTAGTATCGAGAAAGTGGGATTATACCCTACTTATAGGGGCAGCCTTAAGCTTCTCATAAGCACAAATGTTTTCTTCAATAAAGTTTTGTAAACTACTCTTTTACATGAGGTTCATTTCAGCAATTATGAGAGCGACAGAACTCATTTTAACTTCTACCACAACCTATCAGAACATGGCTGAACAAGATATGAATGACCTCAGTCCTGCATTTTGTAAATCATCTGTAGTTATTTACTGGTTCATGCGTAATACCAAAAATACTCTAGCCTCACCTTTGAGGTAGAGTATTTTCCTTCCTTAAAAGCATCTCATCTTTGTGGGACTAACTTCAATTCCACTACAAATGTGGGGCCACCCCTCTCCCCTACAAACAAAAACCAAACTCAGTAAGACTCCTAACCAGTCAAAATTTATGACTCCAATTGTCTAATTTTCCTTGACCTACAAAAAAATTAAATTTAAAAATTAAACATTTTTATTAAAATCACAAAATAAAAAGTGCAACATTTTTTTAGACACCAGGATTTTCTTACAATTAATCATGTCTACAAAAAATCAAAACATGGGTGGCAAGCAGGGAAGAAATGCTACAAAAAAAAAAGAAATATATATATTTTTTTATTTCTTGTAACATTTCCTTCCAGGTTTGGTGACCATAATTTTATTTTTGTAGACATGGTTAATTGTAAGGAAAACTCCTCTGTCTTAAAAAATTACTTTAAACTTTTTAGAACATTTTAATACAGGAGTATTTTTAAAAAATGATCTTTTTTATTTTATACTTTGTTAGTTTTGACAGAAAATGTAACTTGATTTATGATTATAACTAAAAAATTGAATGTAAATCCTATCAAGCCAAAGACGCTTTGAAAAATCTGTTGAGTTATTAACTTATTCTACAGAGTCAAAGAAGGTATAAAAAACCCGAAGTTTCATACAAATCTGGAGATACTGGGAGAGGTCACTGTAGGGTTACTGGAGGTCACTGCTAACCTACTGATCATGTAAAATTTTATTGTCAGCGTATTTGAGTAACCACACAAAATTTCAAGTCCATCAGACAAAGGGAAAAGGTTGAAAATTTTTGGTCCTTTATCTCTCATATAGTACCAGTAAGTCTACTTGATGTCCACAG
>NC_087201.1:100989599-101193892 GCF_015104395.2 Macrobrachium nipponense | reverse complement strand
CTTGGACGCCTTGAAGCGTCAAACCAAAGTCGAAAAATCTGCCTCTGTTGTAGAAGGGAGAGCGATACCCTATCTCTCGTCTTATACCATATGCCTCTTTTCCCAGCTAACCTTGCTGGAGGCATCAAAGACTGTCCTGACTAAGTCTTTCTTAGACTTCATCCATGAGTCTAAGGCGTGTAATGCCCGCTTCATCGAGATGGTGGGTTTCATTTCAGAAAAGACGAGGCTTCTTCGTCTTAGCACTAGAAAAGAGCGAGCGCGGAGAAGGAGGAGCAGCAGGAGTCAACTCGTCTCCATACTCCTCAAGAAGCAGGGTAGTCAAAACCTTATAGTTGGACAAGCCCTCTCTTCCATGATCTTCATCATCCGAGTTTTCCTCCAACTCGGGATATATCTGAGTCTCCGTTCTCCTTTCTGAACTTTCCTCTTCTGGAGGAGACAAACTCCTGATAGGAGAGGGGCTAAGGGAATGATACTCTTTCCTTTTTCCCGTTTTAAAAGACTTGGAAGGCGTCACAAGCTCCGGCTTCTCTTGAACTTTAGAAGACGCCTTGTATGACGCTTCCCGTTCTCCGAGCGTCATGGCTGACGTCTCTTGCTGACGTCTTGATGACGCTTCGCGCCTGGAAGACGCTCCGCTCTCTAAAGGCGTCCTACTCGGCGTCACAATATTGGACGGAGCGTCACGTCTAAGATCCGCTTGGAATGACGCTTCACTTCTAAAAGACGTCTTTCGTTTCTCTGCTTTACACAAAAACTCTCGTAAGCCCCGTTCTAGTCCTCGAACTCGAAGCTTCTGCAAGACGTTTAGCAGTTTCACGTCTGTCTGACGCTTCTCTTCGAGCAGGTGAGAGAGGACGAGACTTCTTAATTGGAAGCGTCACGTCCTTCCGACGGGGCGCTAAAACTCCCACAAGAGATGACAGTTGTTCCTGAACCGCCATAATTATCTTTCTTGACGCTTCTCCCACGTCTAGTGCATGACGCCTTTCGTCATCACTCGGGGAAGAAGAATGAAGGGGTACTTCCGCACAAGCGTCAGGTGACGCTGACGCCACCTTCGCTTTCTTAATAGCAGACGGGGCGTCATCTGAGAAGCGCTCTGGGCTCGAATCTATGTCGGGCTTCATATGACGCTTCAGCGGTCTCGATAAGTTCGACTCCTTCCACCCTCGTTTAGGTGAGGGAGAGGGAGAGGACGAGAAACACTCGCGAAGGACGCTTTTTCTATAGCGCCCTTGAGCCGCCTGCCATGAAGCAGAGCTAGCTGAAGGGACGTCTGACCGTTGGGGATTCCCCACGACCTCCTTAAGGCTTTCGACTTTCCTTCTCCTCTGGGCATGGGAGCTTGGAAGAGGTCTAGGCCTGGGAGCGTCGCAGGGACGATCAAACGCCCCCTCCACAACACTGAGAGAACTCACTTCACTGAAATGTTCACTATCACTAGCCTTACCTTTGGAGTCAGCCATCTTGGACTTCATGTCTCTAATAGTAGCTTTCAGATTGGCGATTTCCGATGCCGAATCCGAAAAAACACTCTGAGAATGAGATATATAGGGAGAATCTACATCAGTAGGATTAGAATTATCCGTGAAAGGCTCAATAGGCCTTGAACTCACACCTTTCAGTCGTCTAACTCTATCCCTCTCTAACTTCTTCAAATAAGAAGTCAAAGTCTTCCACTCTTCTGCATTCAATCCCTCGCATTCCTTACAAGTATTAATAGCAGAACACTGAACCCCCCTACATTTACGGCATACAGTGTGAGGATCAACCGAAGCTTTCGGTATCCTCACCCTGCAGCTACATTCACACACATTCTCACACTCACATTAGAATCAGACATACTGAGAAAAATCCAAGAGTTATTCCAAAAACAGTCCACAGTAGCGAATGCCAAAACAACGATCCAAATACGTCACCAAAAAGCCGAAAAACGTTGATCAAAGGTTGAAAATGAATCTAAGTCAGGAGGTAATAACAACAATGTTGATACCACCGGCGACAGAGAAAATATGATAGAAAACGGGGATGGTTCCTAGTCCTGCCGCCCAGGGCAGGCCGTAGATCACCTGACCTACCTGTAGCGAGTGGCGCGAAATTTGAATTTCTGTCGGGGACGACGGAGTCTATAGCTAAGTATATATCTGACAGGTAAGTTGATTGTATGAAAATGATATTGTTATTTTACAATAAAGTTTTGTACATACTTACCTGGCAGACATATACTTAGCTTACGTCTCTGACGTCACGACAGAATTCAAACTCGCGGCTAACGCGACAGGTAGGTCAGGTGATCTACCTTACCGCCGCTGGGAGGGCGGGTGTAAGAACCATCATACCTTTCTTGCCAGATTTTTTCTCTCTTATACCTGTCTCCTGAGGGGAGGCTGGGGCGGGCCATCAATCGTATATGTCTGCCAGGTAAGTATGTACAAAACTTTATTGTAAATAACAATATCATTTTTGTACATGAACTTTCCTGTCAGACATATACTTAGCTGATTGACACCCTTGGTGGAGGGTACAAGACAGAAAATAACAAAGAAAAGGTAAACAACACCTGTTGTAGGATAAAAATAACCTTGGTTCTTACCTGTTTAGGCTGAAGACTTCATAGATACTGTCTATTAGTCTGCATTGCCATAAGAGCTACAGCGAGGGCGTGACCTACAGCTGAAAAGACTCTTTGGGTCTACTAACGGGACTTGATATCCGCTTACTTAGTAGAATCCAAGTCGGATCATGTCAATGGGGGGGTTCGCCCTCTTCTATGACAGAACCTGTCCACTACCAACGCAGGGAGCTTCAACCAAATCCGATCACCTAACCAAAACTAACGTTATTAGCATTACGAAACGAAAAAAAGATGCCTACCTGCATCATTTTTCATACAACCATATGAACTCAATTACCAAAAAAAAACAAGGGAAAAAACTACTAAGGATATGTTCCAGCTCCCTGCCCCAGCACCGAATCCGCCGATACGTACGGGCCTAACGCGAAGCACTCGTCATACGTAATACTGACGTCTTTTAGGTAGTGGTTGGCGAATACTGAATTACATCTCCAGAATGTAGTTTTCATCAGATTCTGAAGAGACATATTCTTCTTAAAGGCCAAGGAAGTCAATCGCTCTTACTTCATGAGCCTTGACTTTTAGGATCTTGAAAATGTTCCTCATTACAGCTTTATGTGCTTCTTTACAACATTCTAATGAAGAAAGACAGCGCATTTTTCGACAATGGTCTGCTGGGGTCCTTTACAGAGCACCATAGTCTATCCTCAATGCCCTTAAGGGTTTTCTTCTTCTGAAGGTAGTATTTTAAACTCCTAACAGGGCAAAGAGTTCTTTCAGGTTCTTCCCCTACTATGGCAGATAAACCACGAACCTCAAAGTTCCTTGCCACGGATTTGAGGGGTTCTCATTTTTTTGCCAAAAACGAAGGAAGGAAGGAACAAACCACGGAATCTCCTTTGAAACCTACCCTTCCTTCTAGGGCATGAATCTCACTAACCCTTTTAGCTGATGCTAAAGCCATGAGAAAGAGAGCTTTCCTCGTGAGATCTTTGAAGGAGGCTAAAATGTGGTGGTTCAAACCTAGCGGACCTCAGGAAAACGAAGAACCACATCCAGATTCCAACTTGGAACTTCGCTCGAGGTTTTCTTGGAAGATTCAAAAGATCTTAAGAGATCATGAAGATCTTTGTTATTTGAAAGATCTAGATTCCTATGTCTGAATACCGCAGCCAGCATGCTTCGGTATCCTTTGATAGTAGATACTGCCAAACCGCATTTTTCTCTGAGGAAAACTAGGAAATCTGCTATCTGAGTCACAGAGGTACTGGAAGAGGACTTCTGGTTCCTGCACCAACGGCGAAAGACGTCCCACTTCGACTGGTAGACTTTAAGGGTCGAAGGTCTTCTAGCTGAGGCGATAGCCTTAGCAGCTTTTGTCGAAAACCCCTTTGCTCTGACAAGACTTTTGACAGTCGAAAGCCAGTCAGATTGAGAGCGGGGAGGTTTCTGTGATACCTGTCGAAGTGGGGTTGTTTGAGCAAATCTTGTCTCTGTGGAAGTGCTCTTGGAAAGTCCACCAACCATTCCATACCTCTGTGAACCAATCTTGGGCGGCCAGAACGGAGCTACTAGCGTCATTCTTGTCCTCTCCGAGATAGCAAATTTCTTGAGGGTTTGTCCTAGTACTTTGAAGGGGGGAAAGGCGTAGACGTCTAGCCCTGTCCAATCTAGGAGAAACGCATCCACTGATACTGCTCCTGGGTCTGAGATCGGGTAGCAGTAAAGTTCGATTCTTGCGTTCTTGCTGTTGCAAAGAGTCGATGTTGAGGTCTGCCCCATCTTCTCCACAGGTCTTGGCATACTTCTGAGTGGAGGGTCCCACTCGGAAGGCAGGAGTTGATTCTTCCTGCTCAGGAGATCGGCCCTGACGTTCCTTTCTTTTCTCCCTGTACGAATCTGGTGAGAAGACTGATCTTCCTTGTTTGAGACCACAGCAGAAGATCCCTTGCTGTTTCGTACAGGGAGAAGGAGTGCGTCCCCCCCACCCCCCTGTTTTTTGATGTACGCCAAGGCTGTTGTGTTGTCCGAATTGACCTGCACTACTGCATTTCGGACGTGGGGGTTCGAAGGCTTCAATGCCATCCAGACTGCCATCAAACTCTTTCTTGTTGATGTGCCAGGACACCTGATCCCCCTTCCAGGTGCCTGACACTTCTCTTGTCCCGAGCCGTCGCTCCCAACCTGCCTCCGATGCGTCGCAAAACACACATGGCTGGGGTTCGGCATGTAGAGAGACATTCCTTCACAAATCGAAGTGGATTGTTCCACCACCGAAGGTCTCTCTTGATTTCCCTTGAGATCTTGAAGGAGAATTCCAGATCTAGGGAGAGACGCCTCCAGTTCTGGTATAGGAAGAACTGTAGAGGCCTGAGATGCAACCTTCCTAGAGAAACGAATTGCTCCAGCGAGGAGAGTGTCCCCAGCACTCTCATCCACTCCCTCGCTGTGCATGCATCTTTCTCTAGGAAGGTCGTTATTTTCTCGTAGCAACGAGCTATCCCTCTCTGGCGACGGAAAAAAATGCCCGAAAAGCCAGAGAAGCTATCCGCATCCCCAGATAGATCCTCTCTTGACTGGGGATTAATTGAGACTTCTGGAAGTTCACCAAGAAGTCCCAGCGAACTTGCCAATGTAAGGGTCTTTTGAAGGTCCTCCAGACATCTTTCTTGAGACTCTGCTCTGATTAGCCAGTCGTCGAGATAAAGCGACACCCTCACTCCTCCAAATGTAGCCACTGCGCCACGTTTTTCATTAACCCCGTGAAAACTTGGGGTGCAGTTGATAGGCCGAAGCACAAGGCCTTGAATTGGAAGATGTTTCCTCCCATCATGAATCGTAGATACTTCCGTGAAGAAGGATGGATCGGCACATGAAAGTAAGCGTCCTGAAGGTCTAGAGACACCATCCAGTCCCCTGGATGAAGAGCCGCTAACACTGAGGAAGTTGTCTCCATGGCGAACTTCCTCTTTTCCACAAAGACGTTCAGGGCGCTTACATCCAACACCGGTCTCCATCCTCCTGAGTTCTTCGGAACTAGGAAAAGTCTGTTGTAAAAGCCCCGCAGAGCGGGGGGATCTTTCACTAGTTTCTATAGCCTCCTTCTCTAGCATGAGATCTACTGCTAGAGAAAGGGCTTGATTCATGATGGGGTCCTTGTACTTGGCTACCAACTCCCTCGGAGTTGTCGTCAATGGTGGTTCTTGACGAGAAGGGAATTGAGGTATCCTTTGCTGACAATCGATAGGGACCAATTGTCTGCCCCTTTGTGGGCCCAGACGTCGCAAATTTCAGTAGTCTGGCACCCACTGATGTCTGGAGTCCTTGACCGCTATTTCTTCCCTCTGACTGACTTAGAGAAGGTTTTACCTCTCTTAAAAGGTCTAGTCCCTCTGGTTGCAGAACCTCTGACAGCGGGTCCTCCTCGAAAGGGCTCCTGTCTCAGAGGAGTCTCTTTCTTGGTCTTGGGTTGGAAGACAGAGCGAGGTTTCCTGGCCGCCTGGGCTAACATGTCCTGAGTAGCCTTAGCTGAAAGGGCACTCGAGACATCTGGATAATTTTCTTGGAAACAGAAGCGGAGAGAGTTGAGCATACAAGAGCGAGGCCCTTTGCGCATGAGACACTGCCTTCGTGAGAAACGAACAGTAGACCGACGTTTCTTAAGCACTCCAGCTCCAAACAGTGATGAGACTTCACTCGATCGTCTCTCACTGCTTTATCCATGCAAGTGAGTACACAGTTAAGATCTTCAGGAGACAGAGCATCTGGGGTCTTGGTCTTATTAGCCAGAACACCTAAAGACCAATCAAGGAATTGAAAACTTCCAGACTCGGAACATTCCCTTCAGTAAGTGGTCAAGTTCGTTCATTCCCCACGTAGTCTTGGCGGACAAGAGGGCGGACCGACGAGCAGAATCCACTAATGAAGAGAAGTCCGAGTCCGCAGACGAAGGAGAGCGACGAGGCCTAAAGGTTCTCCTCTGATTCGTAACCGAGAATCCCAATCTGCCGGTCAGTTTAGACGGAGGGAAAGAAAAAAAAAACCCGTCTTCCCTTTCTCTTCCTTAGAAAGGAGCCATTCCCCAAAACCTCTCAGCGCCTTCTTCATGGAAACAGTAGGTTTCATCCTTACACAAGACGAAACCTTCGACGTCTTCGAAGTGGAGAATAACGAAAGAGGAGAAGGGGGAGCCACAGGAGAAAGGATATCTCCAAACTCTTGCAAGAGTAACTCTGTTAGTTTCTTATAGGAGGAAACTGAGGCGTCTTTTGGTCCTTCTTCTTCTTGAGGGGTCCTGTTCCTCCTGAGCTGAAGAGCCCTTCCTGATCCTTAGAGGCGCGACTATTCTTAAAGGAGTCTCTAGAGGGACGTTAGACGTATACGTCTTGGAGACAATGCTTCAGGCAAGTGTCTACTTGCCACATCCTTCTTGTCTGGAGGAGTGCGCTCCCAGATTCTTGAAGCCTAATAGGAGACAGGCGGCAGTCAGGTGCAGAGCGCCTGTTTGAAGAAGAACTTCTATCAGCTCTTGGCGCCTATCCAAAGGAGAGCGCTACCAGGCGAAACGGCGCCTGCCATGAAAGCTACCAGGCTCTTGGCGCCTGAACCGAGCGAGAGAATCTCTGGCGACGAGCGAGAATACTGGGTGAGCGCCTACCAGGAGAGAACCGACGCCTGCTAGGCTCTCTGCGCCTGACCCGAGGCGAGTAAAAGTCGGGAGAAGAGCGCCTGCCAGGCGAAACGCGCCTAACAAGCTCTTGACGCCTGTCCCGCGAAGGGCGCCTGTCCGATTTAGGGCGCTTGTCAACCGGAGAGTGGAGGCGAGACGAGGAGCGGCTACGAGGTGAGTAGTGCCTACTAGGCTCTTGACGCCTGTCAAGGGAGCGATCCTGTCTCGAGAAGAGTGTCTGTAGGGTGAGGATCTCCTACGCGCAGTTTGCTCCTTGTCCCGAAGGAGAAATTGTCTGTCAGGCGAATGTCGCTTAGACGCAGATGTGATCTTGTCCGAAGCAGAAAGCCTCCTGCGAGAATCCGAACGCACAGGTGAGCGCGCCGCTTCCGTCGAATAGCGAGAGTCAGGAGAGGGGAGCCTGGACTTCTTTACAGGAAGCGAGACGTCCTTCCTACGACGAGAAGACACGCAAAGAGAACCAGCCAGAGCCGAAATCTGCGCCTGAAGGTTAGCCAACACCCTTGCAGGAGAATTCACAAACTCGTGAACAGGAGACGAGGCTCGATCTCCGCTCGGGGAACGATACTCCGAGATCTCTTACGCTTCTTCGCTTCCACCTCAGGCTCTTCCGAAAAAAAACTTCAAGGGCTGGAAGGGCGGCGCAGGGAGCGTTCCAGGCTCTCTTCGAAGGGCGCGAGGCTTCCGAAAAGCTCCATCCTCTTTTAGAGAAGGCGAAGGCGACGACGAGAAGCACTGGCGCAAAATTTCTCTCTTGGAGCGATCCAAGGTAGCCTGGGAACGATCAACAGGAGCTACCGAGGGGACGCCTGACCGTTGGGGATGCTCCCTAACCTTCCTGCGGCTTTCGACTTTCCTCCTCCACTGGGACTGGGAGTCTGGAAGAGGTCTAGGCCTGGAAGCATTAGGGAGCCGATCAGACGCACCCTCCACTGCACTGGGTTCACTGCACAAACAAATCACTATTGGAATCACTCTTACCTTCTAGTTGCTTGATTTTTTTCCTCTCCATACTGCGAATGGTGGCTTTCATTGAGGCCACCTCCGAAGGCGCATCTTCGGCTTCGGTGCAGGGAGCAGGAGCTGAAACTGACAAGGAAGCTACTTCTAAAATAGGATTATCTACATCCAACTCGCTAATACGAGATCTACTACTGCTCCTGGAAGAAGCTTTCCTAACTTTATCCTTTTCAAGCTTCCTCAAGTAGGAAGACAAAGACTTCCACTCATCCTCATTCAGCTTTTCACATTCATTACAAGGGTTATTAAAAGTGCATTCATTCCCTCTACACTTCAAACATACCGTGTGAGGGTCTACCGCAGCTTTCGGTAGCTCACCTTACACTCAGTCATACAACAAACTCTAAACATAGCCGTTTTCTTAGTATCAACATCAGACATCATGAATCCAAGAAATTCCAAAGAAAATCCAAAGAAAAGTCCAATAACTGTCCACAAATCGCGAATGCCAGGCCAAAAGATCGGGTACTTCACCAAAAAGTCTGTAGAACAATCCAGGGCGAAAACGAGAAAAGAAGAATCCAACTGTCAAGAGGTACCGACAACACGGTGTGGTCGACACCGACGACAGAAAAAATCTGGCAAGAAAGGTATGATGGTTCTTACAACCCGCCTCCCAGCGGCGGGTAAGGTGGTAGATCACCTGACCTACCTGCGCGTTAGCCGCGAGTTTTGAATTCTGTCGTGACGTCAGAGACGTAAGCTAAGTATATGTCTGACAGGAAAGTCATGTACAAAATTGCATTTTTCCTAACTATAAAATCCTGAGGTCCTTTAACAATAGAAGTAGCTAGCGGCAGCTGGAACGGTCGTAAGCTTCGAACAAGGGGAGAACGGTAGTTAACTGCTGGTGCGCGACTGGGAGGTAAACAAATCACTTTTGCTTTTGGCCCAGGCGTCCTGACTTTGGCTGCACGGGGTCGCCCGAAGGAGACCGTAACACTCGGAAAACTTCTCGCGGACGAGAAGCCGAGCCGGTACCCTGGCTTAGCAGCAGCGCTAACAAGACCAGGCGAGGATGTACCAGCGGTAGCCAGCACATCCCAATTGGTCCCCGTCTTCTTCTTCTTCTCAGAGAAGGAGACGGGCCCTGTTCCCGAGGGAACGGAGGACCAGCAGAAGCACCCCCCGTCACACCAGAGTGAGACGGGCCCTTCGAAGGTCCCGAAGGAGCCTTCTTAGGGGGGGTAGGAGGCAGCCTTCTTCTTCTTCTTCTTGGAAGCCTTAGAAGTCGAAGGGGGAAGAGGCGGCAACAGTACGACGAAGAAGACGATGAAGACGACGACGACACTTCCTCTCTTCTTCGTCAGCTCTCTCAGGACGGACGTCAGGTCTTCCATCCACGGAAAAGTCGGGCCAATTGCCGAAGCAACAACGCCCCGACTGAACCTGTCCGGAAAGACCTGAGTCCGGGGCGCACCTCCATGACGAGACGCGACGTGGGCAGGGGCAGGCACGGCAGGAGCGGCAGGAACATCAACAGCAGGACCAGCACCAGCAGCAACATCAATAGGAGCGTCACGCACTGCGCGCCTCGTAGGAGCGGCGCGAGCGGCTGGGCCAGCAAACACTAGTGGCAGGTACGGCAGGATAGTCAGGCGTCACAGGCATCTCCAACTCAGCCAGTTTTCATCATCGGGTCGGGCAGCAGGTCCAGGGGAGAACTCGTTTGGACAGCGAAAGTCGGGGGTCGGGCAGGACATAGAACCAGGTGGAGGCGGCACGCCCCTCTTAGGTACGGCAGCAATCGGCATTTGGATTGATGCAGTGGGGGTTACGGACGCAATATGTTGCGTATAAACCACATGAGGAGGGGCGGCGTACGCTGGAGTAGACACCGTATTAGTAGGTCGTTGTCACTACACCATGAGTCATACTTGCCGGCCCCTCGCCAGTCGCTGAATTAAGCCCTGGATACTGGGAGCGCCCTGCAGTCCCAACGACGCCCACACCTGTCCAAGGTCGTCACTCACAGAAGGCACACCTGAGGGAGGAACAGTCGGGTCAGTTAGAGGGGCACCCTCACGCCTGGGGGAGGACGAACCCCACCCAGAGCGGACGGAAGACCCCGAATACAATTGAACATCCGGGTATCGAGCGCCCTCCTCCACACTCGACGGATCGAGTGAGGAGAAGGACTCCGAAACCCCCCCCGCAGGGGAAGGCGCAAACCGTGGGGGCTGAGCTGGGGGCAGGAAGGATGACGAGGTATCCATCACCAAAGGAGTTGCTGGAGAGCTTTCCGACGACTCCTTGGTCGATCTACGCCTCTTCCTACCCTCGTACAGCACCCACTGCGCCTCGGACCAATTCTTACACACATTGCATGGTTCGGTTCGGGTACATTCGCGCCCCCCACCGGCACCGATAACACAATTCATGGGGATCTATTTTCAAGAAAAGAGCGAAATCCGCCGCATTTACGCCCCTCCAGCCCGACCACACTCTACGGGCAACTGGTGGGCGCGGTGAAAGCTCTTCGAGATCCATAATTCAATCAATTCACAATATAGGGTGAAACATCACAGCAGGCCAAGCAGGCACCTACAATCAACACCTAGCCACCCTCCGAAAAAGTACATTATAACGCGTCCTGACACCCGAGATGGGCAATCAGTCGCGACTTGTTGTTGGTGAGAAACGGAGCTAAAGACCTCTACTCTCCTTTCGAAGTAAGTATTTTCTCCAAAGTTAGAAATTAAGGCCAAATTTTAAGATTTAAACAGAGGGTACTGCAAAATGGCGCCCACGCAGTGGAAATCTCACCCAAAAACGCTTTAGAAATTTTTACTTACAACTAAAAATGTTTCGAAGATTGACGCCATCTCGATGTTTACGGAGTCGCTTGTGTCAACAAACTTTCCATTTCCTGTGATAAATCCGCACACCACTTGTACCCACAGACGCTGGAGCACTTTTATCACAACAATCGAAACACGATTTCTCACCAACAACAAGCCAGGAGTAAAACAGCTGTTTTGGTAGAAGATGACGAGAAGCGTGCTCTTAGCTAATTTAAAAAATAAGTAGTAAAACATCAATATTTTACATATTTATGATGATTAATTTGAAAATATTCGTTATTGAAAAAGTAACTCGACTCTGACTCAAATTTAAGTAATTATTTTTCTGAATTAGAACGTTCTTTTAAGTTCTGTATTATGACGTCACGACATCTTGACTTTCGTACCTATTGTAAATAATTGCTATACTCAACTGTCATTGCAGAACAGTTTACCAGTTATTCATGCAGATTGTTATCAGCTATACATGTAATTGTTATAATCGTAATGCGCATATATATCTTTATTATTTACTTTTTGGATATATGAAGATGTTTTACTGCTGGATTATCGCCGTAGTGTGACGCAATCGTTTTCGGTCCATGGGCCTCTGTCTGTTTTCGCACCATAAGAAATTATGGGGCCGAATTTGCAATGACCAGAAAGTCGTTAAAAGAGGAAAGTTAGCATTGAGGGGCATATGTTTTGACTGAGAAAAATGACAATTTGTCGAAAATTGCATTTTTCCTAACTATACAAACCTGAGGTCCTTTAACAATAGGAAGTAGCTAGCGGCAGCTGGAACGGTCGTAAGCTTCGAACAAGGGGAGAACGGAGTAGTTAAAACTGCTTGTCCGATCGTCGCGCGCCGCGGCGACTGGGAGGTAAACAAATCACTTTTGCTTTTGGCCCATGCAAAATACGCAGAGTGAGGGGTGGCATGAGGAGGGGACTATATGTAAAGGACCTCAGGTTTGTATAGTTAGGAAAAATGCAATTTTCGACAAATTGTCATTTGTTCCGATACGTAATACAAACCCTCGGTCCTTTAACAATAGGAAGACTCACTTCTTGGTGGGAGGAATCTGAGTCTTTTGATGAACAGACTGGTGTTCGTCCATCCCTGGAATGCCTCCCTGGTCGTAAGAGCGAGGGAGGGATCCAAGCCTCTGTCCGATTGATCGGGGTGTGCACCGCAGGATCAATGGTCAGACCTCTGGGCCGAGTACTAAGAGAGAGGCAAGCGTATCTCTTCGTACCAGCAAGCAAGAACTTGTTCCTGTTTGCAAGAGGCAACAATAAAGTATGGTTGTCTCAAGCTGGCATCCACTTCCTCCCCCTTGTTGGAGGAAGTGGTGGGGGATATACGCTCCTATCCCTAGTGAAAGGGATAGGATGGGCTCTGTTAAGTAGCTCACCTGCATCTTGTCCTTATCCCAGCAGGGTGACGACCGTGTCCCTCTAACCCAGTGTTAGAGGGGAAGAAAAGATGGGAAGAGGAGCCAGTCACACTCTCATTCACCATCCATTCTTACGGTCCACACCAGGACTCGATGCTGTTCAGCCTGCGAGGGTCTGGGTTCGCTACACAACGTGTTGAGCAGCCACCACGGGTCCCAAGGAAAAAGATCCAAGGACCTGTGGGCAATATCCCGAAGGTAGAAGGAAGGGCATGTGGTCTGGTTGGACCAGACCCCTGCCTTCAGTACCTGCGCCAAGGAGAAGTTCTTGCGGACAAGGCAGCATCTCCTTCGCATCGAAGGCGGTGAAGTCCATTAGGGAGGGGGATTGTGAACCGACTCGAACCAATCGTCAGGGACCGAAGGGTTCTGAGTCTTCGCTACGAAGTTCGGTACGAAATCGAGCGTCACGGATCCCCATCCCCTGGATGCTTGACTTCGCAGGAGAAGTCATGCAGTTCCTCAGAGGAAAAGAAGGAAAATAGTCGTTATGACCTTATCCCTCTTCTCTACTTCGGTTGATGTCCAAGTTTACCCATACTGGTCTGTCCGTTAGCAACGAAGTCTCTCGCATCCTCCTATCCCCATGCAGCGAAGTTCTCGGTAGTGGATAGGACACCGACACTCCATGGTGGGTGTCAATGGTATGGGTACTGTGACAAGCTATTAAAACGAAGTAATGATTGCTCTTGTAACAACCGAACTAAGTCAACAGGCTAGTTCGTAACTGACTCGGCCGCTCTGACAGCTGCCGACTGACTGCGTTCGGTTAGGAGGCAAGTTGTCAAAGCTCCAAGTAAGTCACGTGACCTTCGCCTTTAAAGGGTTATGCCGAGAGACCCAAACAAAGAAAATAATGTATTTGTTTGTCACCAATGCCGGACAGCGAGGTGATGATTCTCTTAAGGCATGTGCCCAACAGGCGAAAGTCAATTGCCTTCTAGAGACCCGAGGTCCCTGAAGGTAAAAACATCTCATGGTTGTTGAATCTAAGCTAAGGAGAAACAACACTATGTACCGTTGAAGACGAAGGTAGATATTGAATGCAACCTACGTCTTCACAGACGAATCGAGAGAAGGATTCTCAAGATTCATAACCTGTGCTTACAAATGACTGAAAACGCTAACCGCTATTTCATTGCTGTCCGGTGAGAAGTCGTAGTTGCAATGAAAGCGGGGCGTTCTTCAGTAATGAAAACACAGGGGAAAGCCGCCTGAAGAACTGCTTCTCATGGGCTGAACATTTGGAAGTAGAGCTGTCAGGTCGGAGAGTTGGCAATGTCTTCTGACACATCTCGTAATTCGGGTTGTTAACAATGAACAATTGTATACCTACGAATACGAGATATTTTGAAGACAAACTCAGATGTCTGCAAAATCATTCGCATTATCGCAGTGCGATGCAGCGGGAGACTTGTACAGACTTCTGTTACCGTGCGGTAAACAGAAAGATGAAAGAGTCCAAGAGATATCTCTGTTGAAAATTCTCGCAATGTCGAAGGCGATGGAATCTAGCGTCACAGCAGTAGATGGGTCCTTCATTATTGCGAGAATCCCCGTTAATCAGAGACCTAAGTCCATGATTGTTGGGCAGAGATACGGTTTTCGGTAGTCAATCAAAGCAGGGCAGAGAGAGACATACATGACCGTGCATATCGGAGGCCCAGCTGATACTGAGCTGCTATCAGGCAGTTCAATACGCAGTAGTTGAGCCTGAGCTCTCGCTGACTCGTCATCCTGAGTTGCCAGTAATCCATTATTTCCACGAAGGAATGCGTTCGGCTAGAACTATACCGAGCATAAAAGATATGCTCGAGCAATTATATTTAGGCGAAACGAATTTCGTAAATATAACAGTTGAAATGGTGTTGTCGTGACAAAACCATAAGTATATAAAATTGAAACTGAAAACTCCTGGAGGTTGCAGGCAACCCCGAGTTGCAGTTCAATTAGAATACTTCTCTTATAAGTCGCAATCCGTAGTTTGTTCACTAGGATATGCGCCTACCCCTCGGACAATTCAACTGCTTAGTAGAATCATGTCGCGAGGTTAATATACGTAGTATATTTGTAGGATTCTGAACAACGATCTCCATCCTAAATTCTTTCCTTCAAGAAAACAAAATAAGGATTGGAGATCGACCACCTTCGATCTCTATCAAAGAGAGTGAAGGAGAAGTCTTCCTCGAAGGAAAGCTTCAATGGTGAACAGAATACTAAGACGATAGTTCAAGCCAAACTGGATATTCCCGTCCGATCTTCTCTAGTCCAGGTTGGTCGCCTACTGTGAGATAGTTTCTTCAGCAGCAGTCTTCTTCCCAATGCTAGAAATTCCAGGAATTCGAGCATAGGCGAGGTTCCCGATTATCGTGTATATCGGGGATTCTCGTCTCGCTCACTTTGGACCGTGGTCCTCGCGTAAGTGTTTGGAGATCGTAAAACTCGAACACTGAATGCGTTAGAAATTAAACGTAGAATTCTAAGCAGTCTGCGAAAACCCCCACCGAATTCGCCAAACGATATCGGCTGGTGGTCCTCTCGATTCCCGTAGAAATCGAGAATGGGGCAGGATTCCTCCTCAACGACCGGGGCTTACGTCTAGGTAGGACCCGAAGGTCCCCCGCCCCCCGGTAGCGCAGTCCCGAACGTGGGATCCTACAGAGAAATCTCTGTAGGATCCCGCCCTCCCCTTTCCCTCGTAACGTAAGGAGAGAGGGAATGGGGGAGGAATTGGATACTCGCTCGCCTTCCCAGTGGAACTGGAATAGCAGTTGGAGAAGAGTAGGAACAGCCATTCAGAGTCTGGAAAACGTATCGTCAGGAGAAAAACGTTTTCCCGACGGAGGGTTATGAACTCTCACTGTAGGTAAGGGTCTGCCGCCACTGTGAACGTCGTCTGGGTGGGGCTGATCGACACCTGACAGGAGAGAGCCGATACCGTCCTCCGACTCATTCCCAGTCCTCGTCGAGGTCGAAACCTTCTCAGGAGGACCGAAGGAGTATTCAAATACGGTGTCCGAAGACACGTAGAAACGCCGCTGTCGCAGTAGAGGAGGTGGAAGTAGCTTGATCGACCGGCCAGAACTGAGAGAGCCTTCTTGTCCGGAGACGAGAGACTCTGGTTCGAGACAGAGTCGGCAAGTTCCGATCGCGGCAGACCCACCGTCGGTTTGGGTTCCCTCTCGGGCCCCTCCCCAAAACGACTCGAGCAGGAGACGTGGGCTCTGCTGGTGGGAGCGGCAATCCTTCCGCAAGGTCATTATGCTGACGAATCAGCTTAATGACTTCTGCAAATTCCTCGTATCTCGGGAGTAACCGTGTCTTGCGGAGTAGGACCGTCCAGTCCCTCCAACAAGAACAGATCCCGAGATACTCCTCCTTCAGAAGGAGGAACAGCGGCAGACCCTGACGGTCGCCTCCAGCTACTTGCGCGTATGTCCTGGTCGGTCCTGGAACCGTGCCTGGTCCATACGGCGTCATAGCTGGGTCACGACGGCGGCACACCTCTCGTGATCGCTCCTCGGTACCTCGCTCCTCCCGGTATAGCCCGAGGAGGTTGAAGGTACGGGAGAGGCAGACCTGACGCTCCCCCCATCGCTCGCTGGCAGGACCAGCGTGCGTGGAGGGCTGCTGCTGATCGTCAACCCGCGGGTGACGGTCGAGCAGCAAGGCCTAGCCTTACCGCTCGCCTGGGGCGATTGGCTCGGCTGAGAACGTCGAGACCGATCTCTACGTCAGCGAGCTGCCGCTGGTCACCGTCTCCGCCCGGTCCATCGGGAGCGGCGGGACGGGTGACCTGCTAGGCTCTCTGTCGCGTCGAGACAGGCCAGCGTCCTCTCGGCGCGTCGAGTCGCTGGTACCAGCCGTGGCTGGTACCGGCGGCCGCGGGGACTTCCTTCCTCGCCTCAACCCACCGTGGGCTGATCAGCGACCGTCACGTCAGCCCGAGCAGCCATTGAATCGCTGCGAGAGCGTCCACTGGCCTGGCGAGAGTCGTGTGCACGACTCTCGCCGCAGTCTTCTGTTCTCCGCGCCGCTGTCTTGACGGCGAGCGAGCTCGTCGTCAAAACTTTGGCTGGACGGTCTTCTTTTGAAGAGCGTCCACTCGGTTTTTCTGCTTCTCGCGAACGAGAAGCGGCCGAGACGGAACCTGGTTTAGCGGCAGAACCGCTAGCACCAGGTGAGGACGCACCAGCCGAGGCTGGTGCAACCTCTGGTCCCCGTCGACTTCTTCTTTGCAGAAGAAGCGACGGGCCCCGTTCCCGAAGGAACAGGAGGGGACCAGCAGAAGAGCTCCCCAGCTCGCCTGAGCGAGCCGGGCCCTTAGAAGATCCCGAAGGAGTCTTCTTAGGGGGGAGGAGGCAACCTTCTTCTTCTTCGGCTGTTTGGCCTTAGAAGTCGAAGGGGAAGGAGAGGAGCAGACGACGAAGAAGACGACGAAGACGACGACGACACCTTCTTTCTCTTCTCTTCTTCTTCGCCCAGGCTCCGCAGGACAGACGTCAGGTCTTCCATCCAGGAGGGAGCCGGGGCAGTTGCCGAAGCAACAGGGCCCGACTGCACCTGTCCGGAAAGACCTGAGACTGTGACAGCATCACCAACAGCAGGAACAACAGGAACAGGTCCAGGAAACAGCAGGAACATCTGAAAGTGAATGAGCAGCAGGCCCCGATCTGAAAGGGAATGAGCGGCTGGGACAGCAACAGGTACGGCAGGCACGGCAGGTACCACAGGAGAAAAGCCAGGCGTCCTGTCGGCAGCTACCGTCATCCTCGGCACTGGCGGCAGGTCCAGGGGGGGGTACTCTTTGGGCAGCGGAAGTCCGGGGTCGGCAATACAAAGAACCCAGGTGGCGGTGGCACCGTCCTCTTTGGCACGGCAGGAATTGGTTCTGGATTGCATAGCCGTGGGTGTTACCGACATGACATGTGGTGTGACACCATGTGCGGTGGCATCTCATATGCTGGTGTCGAGATTGTGGTGTTTGTAGTGGTTACGTACCATGAGTGACCACTGCCGACCCCGCCAACCGCTGAATCAACCCCCTGTATGCTCGGCACTCCCTGCCAGTCCCAGCGACTCCCCACACCTGTCCGGTCGTCCTTCGCTGATGGCACACCTGCGGAAGCAACAGTCGGGTTAGTTAGCGGGGCTCCTCGCGCCTTGGGGGGAGAAGAACCCCACCCCAGAGCGGACGGAAGACCCCCGAGTACAACTGACGTCCGGGGGTAGCGGGCGCCCTCCTCACACTCGAACGGATCGAGAGAGGAGAAGGACTCCGCTACCCCCCCCGCGCAGGGGAAGGCGCGAAACGTGGGGGCTGGCCTGGGGGGCAGGAAAGAGGACGAAGGTCCGTTACCAAAGGAGTCACTGGGACTTTCCGATGACTTCTTGTGCCCTCGTACTAAGCACCCAACTGCGCCTCTGACCATGCATAACACGTTACACAGGGCTCGTTGCGGGAGCACTCTCGCCCCCGACAACGAGTACAAACCTCGTGAGGATCTACATCTACATCCAAGGTCGTCTCCCACGGATGTAGCACCTGCGGTAACATAGATAGATTAGTAAGAGGGGTTCCCTCACGCACGGGGGGAAGACATGCCCCACCCCGAACGCAAGGAAGACCCCAAATACAAAATACAATGAAGAAGCTGAGCGGGGGGCAGGAAGGAAGACGAAGAATCGGCTACCAAGGGAGTCGCGGGAGAGCTTTCCGACGACTTCCTGGCAGACCTCGCTTCCCCTACCCCCGCACAGCAGTGAAAAAGTAATATGAAAATGAAACAGAATACTGCCCTTAGCGATTCACTTCATAGAACTTAAAGGAGAAAAGATCAATTCCCGGTAAGAACGGAAACTTGATCCAATAATATGATGCTATCATAAAATATATATGCAAAATGAAACAGAATACTGCACTTGCGATTTCATTTCACATAAAAAAATCGTAAGGATCAATTCCCGGGTAAGAACGAAAATTGATCCAATTTAAATTTCATGCAATAAATAAATGAAAATGAAAAGAATATTGCAATTGCGAATCCACTTTCATTGCATTCTATTATACAAAATTAAAAGGCTCGTGCCGAGCGCAATCACACTCTCGGTAAACGAACGCACAGGGCAAAAATATAATGAAAAGAGTACTTACATTTTTCAATTACACACTTCGCCCAAATACATGACTCGGCGCGAGCGCGCCCGCCCTCGGCACCGAGACATAATTCAAGGGTTCAATTCATGAAAAGAGAGGAAATCGCCGCATCTACGGCGATAACTCCATGTTGGTTCATAATTAAGTAATGAAAATGAAAACAGTGTACTTACAGGTTCCATTTTCAAGTCAACAAAACCATTAGTAGAAAACACAATATAAACAACGCATACGACGATGAAGCGCAAAGAGCGATGACGAACACGTCCTTCACCCCCGCGGCCAGAAAGCAAAGTGATTTGTTTACCTCCCAGTCAACAGTTAACTACCGTTCTCCCCCTTGTTCGAAGCTTACGACCGTTCCAGCTGCCGCTAGCTACTTACCTATTGTTAAAGGACCGAGGGGTTTTTGTATTACGTATCGGAACAATACAAATTTATTCAATAGCTAGCTTGTAAAAAATACTTGGTTTATAAAAACTTGATTGATAACTAAGCAGCATGTCTACTATGGGTTTCAGAGACAGTGCAAGCACGTTTTTGGGCAATACCTATTTCTGTAACAACACTCGTACAGAACGAGATTTTGCTATAGTGCATTACACCCAGTGCCGTAATTTATAAGGGTATCGTGAATCACTAATCGTAAAGAATAACGACACTTGTCCTTGTACCAAGAGACAAAAACTCCATTATGCAGAAATGGATATGAACACTGTTGAATAAAGCTCCACCCCTCTACCCTCTCCCCACCCCCCCCCCTATCCACCGCCATCCCTTTTCTTCTTCGTTCCTTCCTCCGCCTTCCTTTCTCTCTCTCTCTCTCTCTCTCTCTCTCTCTCTCTCTCTCTCTGTTGCCATTCGGTATTATGACGTCACGACATCTTGACTTTCGTACCTATTGTAAATAATTGCTATACTCAACTGTCATTGCAGAAAACAGTTACCAGTTATTCATGCAGATTGTTATCAGCTATACATGTAATTGTTATAATCGTAATGCATATATATCTTTATTATTTACTTTTGGATATATGAGATGTTTTACTGCTGGGATTATCGCCGTAGTGTGACGCAATCGTTTTCGGTCCATGGGCCTATGTCTGTTTTCGCACCATAAGAAATTATGGGGCTGAATTTGCAATGACCAGAAAGTCGTTAAAAGAGGAAAGTTAGCATTGAGGGGCATATGTTTTGACTGAGAAAAATACAAATTTATTCAATAGCTAGCTTGTAAAAAATACTTGGTTATAAAAACTTGATTGATAACTAAGCAGCATGTCTACTATGGGTTTTTTGCAGAGACAGTGCAAGCACGTTTTTGGGCAATACCTATTTCTGTAACGAACACTCGTAACAGAACGAGATTTTGCTATAGTGCATTACACCCAGTGCCGTAATTTATAAGGGTATCGTGAATCACTAATCGTAAAGAATAACGACACTTGTCCTTGTACCAAGAGACAAAACATCCATTATGCAGAAATGGATACGAACACGTGTATAAAGCTCCACCTACCCTCTCCCCACCTCCCCCTCCACCGCCATCCCTTTTCTTCTTCGTTCCTCCGCCTTCCTTTCTCTCTCTCTCTCTCTCTCTCTCTCTCTCTCTCTGTTGCCATTCGGTATGTGTTGACCCTCCAAACTGGGTATAAGACTACACACAAAACGTTGAAATTGGTGAAATTAGGCTATGTATTGGAAGTATATATACTAAATATTAAAGCAATTTTATCATTATTGCATTACTATGACAACTAGAATTCATGAAAGTTTATAATAATGGAACGGCGTATGTGTGAAGCCTCCACTAATGTGGCAACGATGATTTTGCCATTCTTAGCATGCAAACATTAAAGCATGCAAACATTAAAGGTTACATTTATTTCTGGCATACGATTATTAAAGAAATTCAAAATACTAATAAAGACTGAAATCAATGAAAAGTGCTAGCAAAAACAAAAAAGCAAAAAAAAAAAAAAAACGTAGTCGTTCCTCTGCACTTTTCCGTATTCGTTCCTCTATGGTTTCGGCAGCCAGATGTACGAAAACGTTAGAAACATTTGATTTTATCTACTTTAGAAATATCTGTAATTTTTCGGGGTAATTTGGTTGCAAAAAAAGGGATAATATACATGAATTAAATCAAAAATTTTTAAATAACAAAGTAAATTTAAACTAATAACAAGTAAAGTAAACAGTTTAGGGAATAAAACTTTGCAGTTTCGTCCGTCTTGTCGTCGTCTGCTGTTCGAAATTGTGTTATGGCGCGCGCGTTATAGAAACCAGGAACAGCAACGGGTTTAAAGTGGCAATGTGGAGTTGAACTGAGACCAAAATGTGTATAATAACAATCAAATAAGCACTGTGGAGTTTCAGTTGTGATGGCAGTAAGGATAAAAACCGCCGATGTTACAAGGTAAGAATGAATTCAGTTCCAACCATAACCCCGGGAATAACAAGTTTCATACTTTCACTAATATAGGCAACAAAATGTTGTTTTATTGTGCTGATTACACCTGCAATCTTGAGTAAGATCAATAAACGTTACATACATACGCTAACATTGTTCAAATGAGTGCTGGGAAGGCTGGGGAAAGATGGTGGCCGTCACTGATGAGAACCGTCCATGCAAAACGTAGCCGCCATATTGGATTTCAAAACTGCCTTGAAAACATATTTTACGAAGAGCTCACATGCTTATTTTAGTTCGTATGGGGCTTTCATATATCACAATATGTTGACGAAACTTCAGTCTTTAAATGGTATGCTTAGAGTTGCAATTGTATTCATGTTTCACCAATTAAATATCGAGTGAATAAGACCCTCCGTCTACCGTGATGAGGGTTGGCCTGTCGTGATGTTTCACCCTAATGAAAATGAAAAAAAAAAAAAAAAAAAAAAAAAAAACAAAAAAAAAAAAGAGTACTTACAATTTCATTCACAACCACTAACAACCAGTCAGAAGAAATTGTAAACACATCCAAAGCACACGACGAAATAGCGGGCAGAGCGATGACGAGCACGTCCTGTCACACCACGGCCGAAAGCAAAAGTGATTCTTCACCGCCGCGCGCACGATCGGACAAGCAGTTAACTACCGTTCTCCCCTTGTTCGAAGCTTACGACCGTCCCAGCTGCCGCTAGTTACCTTCCTATTGTTAAAGGACCGAGGGTTTGTATTACGTATCGGAACAAATTTCGAGTTGTAAGTAACAATGTTGAATGCGTTTTGGTGAGATTTGCACTGTGTTGGACACCCTTTTCACTACCCTCTGTTTAATGCTTTAAATTTGGCCTTAATTTCTAACTTTGGAGAAAATACCTACTTACTTCGAAAGGAGAGTAGAGGTCTTTAGCTCCGTTTCTCACCAACAAGTCGCAACTGATGCCCATCTCCGATGTCAGGACGCGTTATAATGTACTTTTTTTGGGACTGTTCACGCTGATCGTACATGGCCCACTCTGTACCCTGCGGTTTTTTACCCTAGGTACTAGGCAAGTAGCATCAATTGCTTCATCTCTGTCAGAAGACATCTTGCTCGCTACTGGCGGCAACTTCTACCCAAAACACTGTCCTCGTGCAAACGCTTACTATCTTGGAGAGTTTACTTGCCGCTAGCTAGTACTTACTGGCGCCAGTGAACTACCTAGTATCCCCGTGTAGGGTAGGCAGGCTACGATAAGGAAGGAAGGAAGGGGAAAAATAAAACCAGTGGTTTGAGCTACCTAGGTAGCCTAGCCTAGCTACTTTGTACTACCTAGGTATCATCACTTCCGGTTTGGCGAGATATGTAATACATAACTAGTTTATGCGATACATTACCAATCGATAGAGAAGTAAAGCCCTGGAAATTGTTGTACCTGTTTGTTTCTCTGGTCCCGATACGTTCGTACTTCGCAAATTCAAGTTGGTTGGTTATAGGTCGAGGCAAATTGGCAATGCCTTTACAACGGCGCCTCTTAATCGTAAGAGTTATTTTTAATTGTTAAGCTCTTTAATTCTTTTCTCTCTTTTTTCACATCTTATTTAAGGTCTCTTTTCTTATTGTATTATGTTCTTCTCTAAATAGGAATTTTCCACAATATCATTTTCATTCTCTTCATAAGGTTGCTGAAGGTCAATTGATCTAATGCGTTCTTCTCTGTACGCAAAACAATACAAAAGAAAATGAAAATATCTTTTTCTGTATTAACACAAAAAGGACAACAGGTGTTCCCATTCTGGTGTCTCTTTGTCATATTTAAATGCAGTGAGTTGGTTCTGCCTCTAAAGAGAAATATCAAACCAAAAGTGTTGTCGTGAATTTCTTCATCTTTTATTTAACTTTTCCACTTTTTATATACATTTACGGTCACTATTTTCTAAGTCTTCCTTCCACTTAACTGTGTCCCAGATTCTGGCTTTGTCCTTAATTTCTGTTTTGGACATTCCTTCCAGTTTTCTTAAATTGATTTTAATTTCATTCATGTACTTTTCCACTGTTTTCCACCATTTTCTTCCCTTTCTTGCATATCTATAATTATTGTCTTTAGTAACTCTTTCTGTCCATTTATAGTATTGTACATAACTTAGCTTTCCACTTATAATTCTGCTTTTCATGGAAGATGCTCCTATCTCCCCTCTTAATGTGGCTACTACTGTACTTCTACAAGCTCCTAATATTTTTCTATAAACCACATTCTCTATTCTTTGCAATTTTTCTATTTCTGTATCTGTTAAATTAACTACATCGGTCCCATAGACTGATGGTAGAGCTACATTTTTCCAGTATGTTTTACCTATAAGTACTTTGTTACATCTTTTCCCTATCACTGAATAGGTTAGGTTTGTTAATTTCAGTGCTTTGTCCATCATTTCCTTTTTGTAGCTTAAACAGATTTCTAGTATCGTTTACCCTTATTCCTAAATATGTTATATTCTCCCTCCCTTTTATATCCTCAATCTCTTCTAGTTTTCCCTTCATATTGAAAATAATGATGCAGCTTTTCTCTTTATTAATTTTTAGCCCACATTTATTTCCTATATCTATCAAAATCTTTATATTTTTCCTTACATCTTCAACATTTCGTGCTAACTAACCCATCATCAGTGAAGAATAGTGTCCCTATATCTTAGATAATTCATTTTCGAATTCCCTTCCTCCTCCATTTTCCTGATTATTAAATATGTCATCAATATGGAAAGTGATGTAGAACTTATGCACCCTTGCCTAATTCCACTGGTAATTTCCATTTCCTGTTCAACTCCCTCCCCTAGGTCTTATTAATGTGCTATTCCCTTCGAAAAGCTCCTGCCTCTATGCTTTTTTTTTTTATGTATTTTGAAGTGTTTCATGACTTCGATCATAACTTCTCTTTTTACCGAGTCAAAGGCTTTACTGTAATCTATAGCTATTACTATTAAAGTTTTTTTTTTTTATTTCTATAGCTCTCTTCTACACAATATTGTAGTGTACGATATTATCTTCAATCCTACTCCTCTTGTGAATCCTGCTTGGCATTCGTGATATTCTTCATTCAATCTGATATATGCTTTTATTTCGTCTTTTATCAGCATCATGAATACTTTATATGATATACTTAATAAAGCTATTGGCCTTAGATCCTTGGCCCTTGGTTTCCTTTTCTTTTCTATTATTTTTGTTCTCGATTTCTTCCAAGATTCAGGCTTTTCTTTGATTTCTAGCATCTAACTAATACTTCTATATAGGTTTTGCTCTTCATTAATGCTTTGTAATGCTCAGGTTTGATTTCACCTGGCCCTGCAGCTTCTTTTGCTTTGAGCATACTTAGGCAAGCCATGACTTTTTCCTCGGTTATCAGAGGTTCCTGCATTGGTATTATCTTCCTTTTGCATTCGATCAATAGGTCCATGTGTACTCTTAGTACTTTTGGGAATCTATAATCTCCAATTTTTATGGAATTATCTACTTCCGCCATTTCATTCTCATATTCCATCCTTTTCTCTTCATTCCAGATTTCCTTTATTTCCTTTTCGTGTTTGCTGTATATGGTTCTCCAATTCCCTAATTCGTACTTTGTTTCAGCATCATTTAGCTTGCTTCCCTGTTCATTATATAAATGTATAACTTCTTTTGTTGTTTTTTGCCTATTTCTTAACTTACCAATATTTTCCCAGAGCTCTTTGTTTTTGTTTCTTCTTATTTTCTTTTCATAAATAGTTATCTCTTCTTTTATTAACAGCTGCACTTCTTTTTTCTTTTGCATATATTTCTTCTCTAGGCTTTCCTTTATGACATTGTCTCTCTCATTTCTTCTCTTCCTATTCAGCTCTTTCCTTTCCTTTCCTTAATTTTCTTAGTTCTTCATTGAGCCAGGGTTGCTCTTCTACTTTTTCCTCCATTAGCATCTTTCTCCTATATGTTCCCACTAACTTGTCTTCTGCTACTTCTTTTATTGATGAGTCCATTTCTGAGATTCTGTCTATGTCTTAATCTATTAAGATCTCTTCTAGTTTTTGAATAGTCATTTAGGCTACCTTCATCTGTTTTGAAGTATTTGACTTCCTCTCATTTACCCTTGTTGAGATTCCTGTTCTGTCCATCGAATGTCAAGTTAATGGCAATTAGCTTTTGGTCAGAGATATCAATTTCCTTTTTGTCTTCATCAACTGCCATCTCCTCAAAATTTTTATAGAACTTCTCATTGGCTAAAGCAAAATTTATTACACTTTTCATTTGCATCCTCTCCCATGTGAAGACTTTAGTGCATCTGTCATCTCCATTAAGTAGTATTAGCCTATGTTCATTCAACCATTCTAGCATTATTTCCCCGTTTCTGTCTGTATTCTGGTGGCCTATAAACCTACATGGCCATTAAAATCTCCTAATATTGATAATGATTCTTGGTTATTTATGTTTTTAATAATATTTTCGCATTCAAATTTTATTGCTTTATCTCTATTTTTATCCTCCTCTGTATTTCCTACTGATAAGTATAAAAACAAAATATGAATAATATTATTGTATATTTTGCATTTAGGATACAATAAATCTTTGCTAATGGTCTCCACCTTGTTTAACTCTGTGTTATCACTGTTTCTATATAGCACCATTAACTCTCCTCCTTTTTTTGTCTTTCACATCCCTCATATTTTCTATTTTATTTATACCTTTACTTAATACTAATCTGTAGTTTCTGATGAGTTTCAGTTAAACAAAATGTCTTTTTGCGACGATACTACTGAATACCTTCTTAGCTATGAAATTGGTTGTAAACAGAGGGAACACGATAGATTGTGCAAATATTATTCACTCATTAGGTCTGAGGTACTCGACTCTCTTTCCATCATTGATAGGTTCATTTTTATCCGTCTTTTTAACCAAAAGTATTCAAAGTTTTTTAAATGCATGCAAAACAGACATGCTAAAAAATTGGCCAATTTAGGTGTCTTGCTTCCTAAATTCCATAATACCGTTTTTAATTTCTCACAATATGTACTTTCTAAAAGGGAAAAATTTCTCCTGTCATTCGTGTTAGACTTCTGTTTACTAATTATAAACCCAATTTTTGCCAATTCTTTCTACCCTTGGAAATACTATTCCAACGCTTTAAAAGACTCGATCTATGTAAAGATAGCTCACGCCTACAATATGAACTAATGGTAGCCTCTCATAATACGTTTGCCAAATTAAAAACTAACTGGGCTCTCTTTTTCAAGGAGGATTTCGAGCTACTTAAGAATATGTCAAAACGTGAAGATATCATAGTTGTTAGATCTGATAAGGGAAGAGGGGTAGTTATTTTAGACAAAACAGACTATTTGAATAAAATGAACACGATACTCGATGATCCCACCAAATTCACTAAAATTGGACAACCCAACTATCAAGAAATTTACCGGATAGAAGACAGGATCAATAGATTTTTAAGGTCTCTCAAAACTGAAACTTATGATGATCTTTTTTCCAGCGGATCCTCCTTTGGTATCCTGTATGGCCTGCCTAAGATCCACAAACAAGGGGTTCCCCGCCGCCCTATCCTAGCCTCCTACAATACGCCCATCTACAAGCTTGCTAAGTTTCTGGTACCTTTATTGGAGCCGTTGACCCGGAATGAATATACCTTAAGAAACTCCGAAGATTTTAAAACTAAGATCCTCTCACAAGATTCAGATTTGTATATGGTCAGTTTAGATGTAGAATCCCTCTTTACTAATGTGTCTGTGAGGGAGACCATTAGTCTTATTTTAACCAAATTGTTCCCTACACCTGACTTTATATATTGTAATTTTAATTATGAATGTTTTAAAACACTTTTAGAATTAGCCGTGCTAGACACGGCCTTTGTTTTTAGTACCCAGCTTTTTAAACAGATCGATGGGATGGCGATGGGGTCTCCCCTCGGCCCCACCTTTGCCAACATTTTCATGTGCTCCCTGGAGGAGCAAGTAATGGAGGTGTGCCCCGTGTCTTTCTGTCCCTTATTTTACACCAGGCATATAGCCGACACATTCGTTCTATTGAAAAATCATTATGATGCTGATAGATTCTTAGATTCTTAAACCTAGCCAACAACTTCCATAATAATATTAATTTTACTATTGAAAAAGAACAAGACGGTAAGTTGGCTTTCCTTGATGTTTTAGTAACTAAGGACAATGATCATTTTAACACGACCATTTTTAGGAAAAGTACATTCACCGGACTCGGCTCCAATTTTTATAGTTCTTGTTTTATTAATTTTAAAATTAAGTCGGTTCATACCTTAGTACAGGGCCGTCCAAGTTGTTTAGTCTGAGGGCCACTCTTGAAAAAACAAAATGTCATGCGGGCCACCTGTGTATTTATGTATGTGTGCTTATGTATATAAGTGTATGTGTGTGTATACACACACACATATATATACATACATATATATATATATATATATATATATATATATATATATATATATATATATAGATATATATATTATATTATTTTTATGTAATTATCAATTTGAAAATGACAAGGACTTATTTCAGAGGAATTCAAAGGAATATATTTTAAAGAGGGCAAACAAGAGTTTATTTAAATCAAACAAAGGTAAATTTTGTGGGAATGCTGATAATAGCTTGACTTAATTATTTTAAAAAACTCAGGGTGAAAATCAATGAGAGCACATCTTAATTCGGACTCTAGATTTATTCACTAATTGAGGATCGTAATGTTGACTTTAATAATTTCATGTATGAAAAGGTGCAATGTGCTCTCACAGAGCCAAGTTGAACCAAACATTGACAATAGTTTTGACACATAATCAGAAATGTGTGGGTAATCATGTGAGCAGGATATTTGTGTCCCAAAATCGAATTTCACATCTTGGTGGGCATAATTAGTTTTCATTTCAATTAATTCTTTTTGAAACAAAGGTACATTGATTTTCCATACAGCTGACAATTTACACACATCTCTATGACTTATTTTCTCTCGTGGGCCACTTTTGGCCCACGGGCATGGGGTTGGACGGCCCTGCCTTAGTACATCGGGCTCTATCTCTAACTTCTAATTGGCTCTCTGTTCATTCTGAAATTCTCTTCCTTAAACAGTACTTCCATAACAACTGTTTCTCTGCCCATCTAGTACTTAAGGTTATTAAGAAAGTTCTTGATAAAAAACTTGCACCCTTAATACCTATATGTAGCGTACCTAAACTTACTATATGTGCAAGCTTTTGCTTTTTACCCACCAATCAAAACTTTGCTAAACAGTGTGCTAAAATTATTGAAAAACATATTGGTGCTCTAAATATTAAACTAATTCCCAAAACTCTTAAAACTATTGGATCTTTGTTTCCCTTCAAGGATCGGCTCTGTCCCTTGATGACGTCGGGCGTCGTATATAAGTACAAGTGCCCCGGATGTAGTTCCAGGAATTACGTTGGTTCGACGTGGCGTCTCCTCAAGGTCAGGGCCGATTATCACATGGGCGTGAGTTATAAGGGCTGCAGATTGTCTAATCCCGAACTTTCCAATATAAGATCCCACGCTAGAGGTTGTAAGACATCGATAAAATACAACAACTTCAAAATAATTGGTCAAGCCAAGGAACCTGGAGAATTGCTTCTCTTGGAAAGTCTATGCATAAAAAGAATTGTACCTACGTTAAATTGCCAATCATCGGCTGTTTCCCTGTTCATAGCATAACTGGGCTGTTTGTTTATATTTGTCCACCTTCTTTTCTGTTCTTGTGTATTCTTTTAGTGTACTAGTTTGTCTCTGTCATTTTGAGAGATGCGCCTTGCTCTTCATTTTAAGTTTGTTTTTTCCGACTTTTTTTTTTAATGATTTTAGTTTTTGTAAGGATCATTTTAAGCTTCCTTGGTTTTTAATGAGTAAATGTATTAAGTGTGATTCAGTATTTAAGTTTGACTTAGTGTCCATTTTAAGTTTTCTTATGCTTTATGTATGTTTCTTTTAATTATGTGCCCGGATGCTCCTTATTTATATATATGTCCTGATGATGTGACCATGGGTCAAGAAATGCATTGACATTAAATTTATCTAATGGATGAGTATATGTTCGTGCACCCTTTTCTTGCCTATATATATATATATTACATATATATATCTATATATATATATATATATATATATAGATATATATATATATATATATATATTACGGTAAAATACACAAAAAACAAGTAAATTAAAAGTGTGGAAGTCCAGTAGCTTGTGATAATGGAAATATTTTCTAAAGAGTGTCGAGGCAATAAGGAACACCCAGAAGTATACTTCTCCCAGGAGACATTACCAAATGCCAAGGAGGTTAAACTTCCTTGACAGATGAACGGATTAAAAGGGGTAAATGGGAAGGGTAGGCCTTTAAAAACTCAAGAGAATACATTTGGCAACGTAGGGGACAATGCCTAAATTGCCATGAAGGAGCAGATAGTTTAAGATGTGTTAAGATGAAGCTGCTGGCAGCGCCTGACTGCCGCCCATATAAGTGATGTCATTGTCCACATCACTAGCTATCTGTACTTCCTTCTGCTGTGAGTCAGTTGCAATGAAGATACGAAACCACACTGAGTATCATTTCCTGATCCTGCCTAGCCTTAGATCCAACATGGCGTAGTGAATGAAGAAATAGGACCTACAGCCATACCCATAGCACAGCATGGCACCACCGCTAAGACGACTCTCATTTGCATCCCCTAGGGGCAAAATTGTAAGGACAGGAATCTCAGGAACCGGTGTCAGGATATCGCCGGCTTCAATGCTGCAGGCTCCCAAAAGTTACAAACCCAGCAACAAGCCATCCAGAATCTTCAGGCTGAGGTAACAGCGTTGTCACTCTGGGGTAGCAATGTCCCCCAACCAAGGATCCCTTTGTCAGCAGCTCCAGAAAAGTGCGAGGATGAGGTGTCCCCTGCAGCCTTCAGGTATTGGAAATAGTCAATGGAGTGTTGGTTACAGCTATGGAAGTTGAAACCTAACAAGGCTGTTCATCACATAAGGCTACAATGTGTCCTGATATTGCAATGTGTCCTTGATTCTAGATATACTGACGCCCAGCGAAGTGCCCTCTCTACTGAAGGGGCATTCAATGCGGTTAAGCAATTAGTGGTAAAAGCTTCTAGTCAAGCAATGCAGTGGCTAGAGTTTTTTGATTTGGCTCTAGAGCCTAGTGAGCCCTTTAATGATTTTTTAAATTAAGTGTACACAAAATGCTACCAATTGTGCATTCACATGTCCTAATTGTAATCATGATTTATCTGAATATATGCTATTGCATAAGCTCATGGTAGGCCTAAGTGATAGTGCTCACAAGGAAAGTATTTCAATCATGTAATGATATTCGTGATATTGACTCCCTCAGAGTTATGTGCAGTGCGTTCGAGGCCGCCTGTGACGACGCCCTTCATAATAGGGCATGGCCAAGCAGCTCCCCTAGAGCAGCTGCTGCCGGAGTGTGTGAGGAGGAACCCGAGGTGGCAGCCACCCTTAGTAACTGTGACAGGAGTGCCCCTGTGAAAGTACAATCATGCCCCTGTGGTAATTGTGGCATTTGTCATACCCCTGGATATTCCTCATGTCCCGCGAGAAACATGACATGTCACAGGTGCACCAAAACTGGACGCATGAAGAAGTGTTGCAGAGGGTAAAGAACCAGGAAAAACATCATTGGTCCAGCAGCGGAGTCGGACATAGTGAGTGCAGTGATCGCTGTTGTTGTAGCAGCAGAGGCAAGGTTGCGGAACGGGCGTCCCAGCAACCCATATTCTTGTTGATGTATACTTGGCCAACTCAGGAGAGTGGTCCAGTGTACGAGCGGTGCCAGACACTGGTGCCCAGGTTTGTGTTGCGGGACCCGCTATTCTTGTGATGTTGAACATGAAACCAGCTAAGTTGGTTGAAGGGAGGATTGCGAGACTTTGTCAACCTGCATCTGAAGTGTTTAGCGTCGATCTTGTAAGGGAGAAGGGAATATGTAAGGGAGAGAGAAAGCTAGAATTCTGAGGTCGACAGGAAGAAGGGATCACAATAAATGGCAAACATAGAAGAAAACAATGAATGGGATAAAAAGCTAACATATAATATTATATAATTATCAACTAAATACATACGATACTCAACTTAGGCATTAAATGGTGTATAAGAGACAATAAGTACATTCGTTGCCGGTGTTCCAAGCAGGGGTCTTCAAATTATTTGAATATCGAACCACTCTTGCAGTATATGAGAATGGTGAATGGCATCTAATCTTGAAGGTCAAGCCGTAGATCAAGAACACTGAACATTTACCAGGAGAGGAATAGCATATCCAAGAGGAGAACGTACGACGTAGCTGGACTTCAAGGTACGTCATGCTATCTCATATATCCTTCTAAGCACTGTCCATTATTTTCAGCATGACTTGGGCGTGAATTATTTACAAGAGAATCATAAAACCTCGCTTGACTAGGGTCCCACACCTGTCAATACGGCTGAAAAGACACGGAAAAGAAGCAATTACCCAACTGTGGCACGTTAAGCTATAATTAATGTTAAAATAAATTTTTTCACTGCACTGATGGTTGATTTTACAATTCTTACGTTTGTTGTGTTGGTCAAAAGCAGACTGGTTGAAGTAGAAAAACCACCACACGAAGTAAAATTTTGAATAAAGAAAACCCAAGGAATCAAGAAATAACAAAATTCCAAGGATTCCAAAATGCCCTGCCCTCTAGCGACTAGAGTTATATGCTAAATTTTATTTTATAAGAAAATTTCTAAATTTCCTTTACATACCCCGGCACTAAGACAAATATAAGTCATTATATTTTATATTAAATTCTATTAAAAGATTTCTCATTATACCAGCATCTACTTAAGAAATCAGCAAAGATATTGTCTATTCCCTTAATATCACCACAGTATATTTGTATTGCTGTAAATATAGGTGACCAACGTAACAATCTCCCATTCTTGCCTTTAAAATGTTCAAGGTAAGACAAAGGTCTGTGGTCACATTCAACAATGAAATGTTTACCGACAAGGTAATATTCAAATTTCTTAATGGCAAAAACCAAACTTAAACATTCCTTTTCAATAACTGAATAATTTAGTTCGGATTTATTTAATTTTCTTCCAGCATAGGTTATTGGATGGGGAACGTTATTCCAATACTGCAGTAAAACAGCTCCAATGCAATTCTGGGAGGCGTCACTGTGAACAACAAAAGTTTTTGTTATGTCAGGTAATCTTAAAACTAGATGAGATTCAAAATAATGCTTCAGGGTGTCAAACTGCCGTTTAAGGTCAATAGATAACTCAAATTTATGGGGCTGGTTTTTCTTTAGTAAATTTGAGAGGTCAGAAGTAAGTGATGAAATATTAGGGATAAATCTTTGATAAAAATTGCAAGTACCTAAAAAGGACTTGGAAAGTTGTTTCTTTGCACTTAGGATAATTAATTTCCATGATTTTACTGCACTTATCTGGATCTGGATAAATACAATTCTTAGAAATCTTAAAAACCTAAGTAGGTTATGGAAGGTAAACCAAAACGACATTTCGATGGCTTAGCAGTTAAACCATGTATCTCAAGTGAAGTTAATACATTATTCAAAATCTGAAGGTGTTCTGGCCAGTCCTTTGTGAAAATAAGTATGTTATCAAAGTATAAACTTATTCCCTTGACACCCTCAAAAACTCTTCTCATAAGTCTGATATACGAAGCACAAGCAGTAGATAACCCAAAAGGCATCCTAGTGAATTGCATCAATCCTTTAGAGGTCTGGAAAGCAGTATATTGACGGCTATTCGGATGCAAAACAATTTGGTAGTAAGCTTTAGTAATATCTATTTCTGAAAAGTAAATGGCACCTGTAAACTTAAAGAAATCTTTATTAATTAGTGGCATTGGCTCACAATCAAAGACAGTTATTGAATTCAATGCACGGAAATCTAGTGCTAACCTATAAGTCTCATCAGGTTTCTTAATCATGACAACCGGATTACAATAAGGGGAATCAGAAGGTTCTATGATACCTAGCTTAAGTAAATTATTAACTTCAGATTCAAATTCATTACTCAAATGGACAGGAACAGGGTAAAGCCTTGATTTTAGAGGTTCATTAGTCTTAAGTCTAATTGTATGCATAACCGTAGAAGTACAGCCAGGGATATCTGAGAAAATCTTTCCAAATTTACTTAAAAATTACTTTTAATTCTGTAATCATTGGACTAGTTAAAGATTCACCAAGTTGGTAAAGATCTTTAGAAGTTTCAGAACCCACTGTTGGTAGTTCTGTATCAGAAGAATCTTCAACAATACAAAAGTTAACCATCACATTAGATGATGTAACCTCTTCTAGCACTTCTCTAGATGATAAACCATCAAAAGTATTCAAGCAAAACATAGATCTTCTAACATACTTCTTTAAAAGATTAACATGGAAAACTTTAGCTTTTCCTTTAACATCCAAAACATAATCTACTTTATTTAATTTTCTTAGAACTTTGTAAGGACCTTGCCAAGCTAATAACAGCTTGTTATACGTATCCGGCAGCATTACTAGAACTTCATCACCTGTAACAAAAGATCTATTAGAACTATGAGCATCAAAGTAAGTTTTATATCGTTTCATAGCAACTTTTGTATTTTCTGCTGCAATTTGAGCAGTCTCTTCTAGTCTCGAACAAAGATCAAGAAGAATTTGGTAGCAAGTTTGCGTATCATCCGAAATCTTTCCATTTGACCACAATTCATGCAATATGCCCAATGGACCTCGAGCTTGGCGCCCATATAAAAGTTCAAATGGAGAGAAACCGCTAGTGTCTGTAGGAATCTCTCTCATTGCAAAAAGAGCACAAGGAAGAGACCTATCCCATTCGTTAGGTCTAAGATAGCATAACTTCTTTAAAATAGATTTTAGGATGGAGTGCTGTCTCTCTATTTTTCCGTTAGCCATCGAATGGTACGGGGTGGTAAACACAGGTTTTATACCAATTAGCTCATACACCTTACCCATCAAGTCTGAAGTGAATTGAGCCCCTCTGTTGGAAACAATGACTTTAGGAATTCCTACCCTAGAGAAGATGGTCACTAGTGCCTCTGCTATATCTATAGAAGTTATATTTTTTAGGGGGACTGCTTCTGGAAAGGAAGTAGCATAATCTACAAGAGTTAATAAATAAGAGCAACCTGAAGATGATCTTGACTTTATAGGCCCAGCGATATCCACTGCTACTTTCTCAAAAGGTACGGAAATCACAGGCATTTTAACTAGTTCTGCCTTTTTTTTTAGCCTACCCTTTGAAGCAAACCTCTGACATACATCACAATTCCTACAAAAGTCATAAATATCAACAGTCATGCCAGGCCAGAAGTAAAGTGAAGAAATTTTCTGATAAATTTTCTATGAGAAAAATGGTCTGAGAAGGGGACTCATGAGCTACTTCTAAGACTATATTCCTAAGCTGGTTAGGTATGACTAGAAAAGACTTGCCCGCAAGTTGACTATTAGTCTAGTCTAAGATTTTCTTTAATAAAATGTTATTGTCATATTCAAAAGTGTACGTATGATTTTTACGAGTGAAAACTGTACCATCCTTAGCCTGATCCCTAATATCCTTCAAAGTAGCACACTCTTCTTGATATTTAACAAAATCACTGTTATTAACGTTTAAATATTTTACAGCAGGTAGTAACAAAGGATGTACAGGAATTCTTTTAGATTCCTTACTAGACTTAGATCTGGTGACTACAGATACTGAATCGCACTTTTCTCTCGCAGCATGGAAAGTATCTTTAGAATCTGGCATAGTAGCTCCTTTAACATTACCAATCATAACCGAACAACAATCAATAGGTGCAACTACTACATCTGTCCACCCCATATAAAATTGACAATCAAGAAACGCTCGAGTAACAGGAAAATCATTTTTCCGCCCTAGGTAATCAGAAACTGTACATTTAGGTAGTTTATCAGGTTGGATATTTGGAAAAATTTTGTCTGACACCATGATGCAAGAACAACCTGTATCTCTCAAAATTGTAGAAACATTAAGTCCATTAACTTTACCTGCACAGAAGGGGTCAAGATTACGATCATTACCTGTTAAACACCTTTTAATTACCTCCTCTGCTTTGGAAAAATATATGAGAAATACAGTAACTCAGAATGTGAACTAATAGTGGTAGAATTTGAATCTGAAAAATTAATGAATATAGTAATATATAGACCCCCTAATACTAAAGTTTGACATAATAATAAGAAAAATTGGATGATCTATGTAGAAATCACAAGGACTGGACTATTCTCCTATCTGGAGACTTTAACTTTCGTTTCGTAGACTGGAAAGAACTAATAGGAGATTGTGGTTGTATTTATACATATAAAAAAGAGTAATAGTAGTGCAGAAGATAAGAGGCAATTCGAAAAGCTATTAGATATGCTACTAGAATACATCATTCAACAAATAAATTACCTGCCAACAAGAAAGGAAAATACTTTAGACCTAGTATTTGTGAACGAGGTGAATTATGTTAAAGAAATAATAGTTTATAATGCCAGTATTTCATACCATAATGTCATAGAATTAACAGTCCATTCCAAAGCAAGTGAAAACAGAGATAAGCAAGAAATGAAAAAGTGGGAAGGATATGGAAAATACTTCTACACTAAAAATATAAAATGGTCAGAAATAAATGAAGAATTAAACAAAGATTGGGATAACATTTTCGTAAGTGATGACATAAGGGTAAATACGGAGATATTGTATAAAATATTAGAGAAAATAGTGGATAAATATATACCGAAGAAGAAAAGTAAACATCAGTCATGCATACCAAGAGACAGAAGGATCTTGTTCCAGAAAATCAGAAAGTGGAAAAAAGGTCTTGCAAAAGAAAAAAATGCATGGAAAGTTATAGAACTAAAAAGTTAGATAGAAAATGCAGAACAAAAGATTATACAATCAAAAGAAAATGAAAAACAGGACTTGGAAGAAAAAACCCTAGTAAATATCAAGCAAAACCCCAAACTAGTATACTTGTACGCAAAAAAGATGAATAAAAGAAGAATAGAAATAGGCCCTCTAAGAATTGAAGGGAGATTAACGAATGAAAAAAAGGAAATATGCAACATATTGGCAGAACGATATAAGAGAGAATTCACCCCTAGAATTGATAATGAAGATAATGATATAGAAGTAAGGGACGAAAATAGTGAATGTTTAGCTGACATAGATATTAATGAAGCTGATATTGTGCAGGCTATTAATGAAATTAAAAATGGAGCTGCTACAGCTGATGGTGTCCCTGCTATTTTGTTAAAGAAAGTAGTTCATTCTATCGCAAAGCCACTTGCAATATTATTAAGACAAAGGGTAGATACAGGCAAGATTTATGATGAGCACAAATTAGCATATATTACCCCCACTTTCAAAAGTGGATCAAGACTAGAGGCAAGTAATTATAGGCCTGTGAGTCTAACATCACATATTATGAAAGTGTATGAAAGGGTAATGAAGAAAAATATTATGAAACATTTAATAAAAAATAATTTGTTTAATATAGGACAACATGGTTTTGTACCCGGAAAAAGTACACAAACCCAACTGTTAGTCCACCGTGAGAACATATACAAAAATATGAAAAGCGGAAATGAAACAGATGTGATTTATCTAGACTTTGCAAAAGCTTTTGACAAGGTAGCTAGACCATAATATATTAGCAAAGAAAATTAGAAAACATAATATAGTGGATAAAGTAGGAAGATGGTTAAAAGAATTTTTACACAACAGAAAACAGATAGTTATTGCAAACGATGAGAAATCGCATGAAGCTAAGGTAATATCTGGTGTGCCACAAGGTACGGTGTTAGCTGCATTACTGTCTGTTATTATGATTGCAGACATAGACAGTCTTAATTTTTGGCTGAGACCTTGTCACCTTGTATAGCCTACATACACATCAATTTTAGCCCAGCCTAAAGGTTTGCTCACATGAAAACCCTTACAACTAAAGCAACTCTTCCTAGAGTCGTAGGTACTACCTACCTATTTCAAATCCCCAGAGAATGCAGAATTATTCCCTACCTAGACTAGGTACTTTTCTCTCATACTGCTATAAAAATGATAGAGAAAGATAATGGCATAAGCTGCTATCACTTACCTATGAGCCCTGGCTTTCTCACGTCGTCGCTGACATGCACTTGAATTTAAATTTAATTCAGCCACTTCAAGCAGATGAAATTTGTGCGGCCCGCCAATTTGATTTTGCTCCTGCAGAGACATCTGGTGGCAGTATTTAGTAACCATTTCCCTCACAGTTCAAATTTCTCGATCATAGATAAATAGCTATCGTTTTGGGCTTATATAAACACATTTCAGTACTCTATATCCTGTTGTTTGCTCACCAAATAAGGACGAATGTTTAAAACAACAAATCTTAAAGAAAGTCTTTCTGAAAAATGGAAAAAACTTTAATTTCCCTCGGAAGGTGAAAATGAGGTTTGTACATGTTTTTGTACACTATAATATTACGATTTTTGTGCATCACTATATTTCTGCATGTGACAGGTCTAAAGTCATTGATAAAACGCATAATTTACTGATATATCGAGTTACAATATCATTGACGTCCTAAGTATGTGAAAAAAACGTTAGTTGAAAGTTTGTGAAACACTCACCTAAAAAGTGCCATCGGGAGCCTGAGATGAACAGCGTATTTGAAGCTCACGAACGATCGCTTCTGGGGGGTTGGATGCACATCCACTGCAGTGCATGTGTATGAAATTCCGTCATATAATCTTATAGCCCCTAGAGCTTGATGAAAATGTCCTTATTGTAAATTAATAAATGTCTGTGCAAAGATAATTAATGTTGGTGGTATGACATCACAAGATACAGAAAAACTCACCTGTTTGATTATACTGTCATTATAGTTGTCTATGACCCCTTTCACACGAGTGGGGGCTTTTCCCGTACGGGAAACCCGCTCTGCCTAGCAATCAATGACGTTTTATGAGGCGCTTCACATGAATCCCGAGCGGCAAAATTCCGACGCGTCAGAGATTCACCTGCCGCATCGTATGGCGCCAAGTGGTCTAGAATACTGGAGAAGGCCATGAAAATGTTCAGACGAACGGTTTTTTTTTTCTCGTGCGGCAGAAATATACTTACTGCAATTTCATTTACCTTCACCTACACTTAGCTCACATTCAGGGCAACAGCTTCTTTAGTAGGAATGGTGATCTCATAAGAGTCTTGTCGTCTACTTCCATCTTGCAACTTGCTCACAGTTTCTTCAAACGGAGGAAACGACACGTGAAAATAATTGAAGAACTTTTCTTAATCACCTTTCAGGTCTTAATATAATGTATAGAATGCTCCTTGAACTATCCTGGAACTATATATTGGGTGGGTCCACCATTTACGCTATCTTTTCTTTTTCTAACACCCTGTTCATTAAATACAGACAAGTCACCCTATGTTTGACGTCCTCTATCTTAAGCAAACTACAAGGTGAAGTGAGCGGGTTTTTCGAAAAACGATATCTGCGCGACAGCCGATGGAGCCGCAGGGGGAAAACCCGTGTGAAGACACGGCTTCGACACCCTACTACGGGCTGCCGTATGAGGAAGACCCCGTGCTGGTATAAGGCCAGCTTAATCAAAACAACTGATACCCTAACGAGCGGCAATTTTCCCGTGCGGGATATGGTCGCTCGTGCTGTATAATAAGAATTTTATTCTGGGATTGCTGCGCAGTGCTTGTCAGTATAACAGTAATATTAAAATAAAATCGTGGTCAGAATCGCATCAAATGGGATAAAATAGAGTTAGTATTGTGTCTTTTGCTAGGGATGAAAGTTTTGCGCAAAGCCAATATATGCGTATATGAGCTCTCGACACAGTTGCGTTTTTGCGCAGTGATACATTCGCTTGTCATTCACGCGCCAATTGCGATTCGATTTGCAATTGCGTGATCGCCGTTGTGTCCTTGGGAGTCGGTGCGTCCCTCACTGTCGAAGGTTAGTTTACCATAAATTGACGATAATGTCGTATTATGCCACATGATTGTGATTGAGAGACAATGTAGGACTTTAGCCTAATATTTTCCTTTGACTAAGATGTAATGATTGGTCTTGACACGTAAAGTAAGGAGCTTGGTACTTAAGCAGTGCCTACCTCCTACGTAGTACCTAACTACCTACCCATCTAGCTTATGGTGCAGGGAAGCCTACCTGCCGAGTTCCGCCCTTGAGTGACCGTTACAGTCCGAGCCTTTCTGCGCAAGGACTGGGTTTTGGTGTTGGGTGTGTTGCATTGCAATCCCTGCTTGCTGCTTGTACCTATCCCAGTTAGTACTAGGCTAGGTGGTCTACAGAAGTAGCTGGCAGGCATTGCCAGTAGGTAGGCAGTAGTAGTAGGCCTAGCTGAGTTTCTTAATGGAACAGATGGTGGTGTGTTTGGTAAAGGGATCAGTAGTCAAGTACCCGGTCTTAATACCTAGTACTGTTTTGGCATACCAATTTATACTAGTAGCCTGGTATTTCTATATACTAAGCATTCTGCGTCGTTACACGACTGTACCAACAGGTGTGATGTACCGACGTAATATAGAGTTCAAAGGTAAATAACATTATACGTAGTTACCGAAGAAATATTACTTTAAAATTCTTGTTCAGGAGGTAAAACTGCACACAAAAGCCACAAGTGCCATAGTCTATGTTGCTGCGGAATAATTGTTAGGCCTATATTACCTAGATCTACGCCTACTTTGGTAGGTATCACAAATTCACAGTTAACAACATTTTGCCGAGTATTGTTATCTACTACTACCTAGCTATATGGGTACTAGCTAGCCTGCATGTACTACCTAGCCTATATTTGGATTTGTTAGAAAATGGCGTAGGGGAAACATCCGAGTGGACTAGCTGATCCAGTCTTGCCTGCTTGTTGATCCACCCTCCAAAAAGTAATACCTATAACACGTCATGACACCGGAGATGGGCACCAGTCATGAGTCATCGGTGGTGGGAGCAACACCTCAAGACCTTTACTCTCCTTTCGAATTAAGCAAAAGTACTTTGTTCCTACACAAAATAAGGTAAACAACCGCTGACGATCCATCGTCATCGCGCTGGCCAGGCCTTATTCACTCGATATTTAATTGGTGAAACAAGAATACTATTACAACTTTAATCATACCATTCAAAAGATTGAAGTTTCGTCAACAACGTGGACTGGCCAACTCACTGGCTACCATGGCTAGGCCACCCTCCGTAAAAGTACTTTTAAAACGTCCTGACACCAGAGATGGTTATCAGTTATATAATGTGAGGACCAGAGATTAAGACAGGTAGCTGGGTACTGATGATTTATTTACAGACAAACTGAGTTGACATAGACAGGTGCGGACGGATATGTAGTGCAGTCTCGCACCGCAAACAGAAATGACTCCGAGACGGTAAATTTGTGTTTTCTTACAGACATTCATTTAGATATAATAAAGCGTACAAATAATGGAATTGCATGTGTTATACATCGGCGGAAAGGCCGCGGAACGCTCTATCGGATGGAAGTAAGAACAACGCGACTTGATGATTGGTTACAATGAAAATAGGGAAAAAGTGTTGTCCTTACAATAAGTTGTTGGTGGTGATAACAGGAGCTCAAGACCTCTACTCACATTTTGAAGTATTTTCTCCAAAGTTAGAAATTTTTAAGATTTAAATAGAGGGTAATGAAAAGGGTGACCAACGCAGTGCCCACAACCCCAAAACGCTTTTGAAGTTTTTACTTGCGAATCAAAAAGTTTAGAAGATTGCGCCATCTCGATGTTTGCAGAGTCGCTTGTGTCAACAAACTTCCCATTTCCTGTGCTAAATCCACACACCACTTGTATCCATAGACGCTGGGGCACTTTCATCACAACAATCGTAACCTCGACCTCTTACCAGCACTTAGGAGGAAACACCAGTGACTACCAACCCTTATCACGGTGGACAGGTCTTATTCACTTGATATTTAAATGGTGAAACAAGAATGCAATTACAACTCCAAGCATACCATTCCAAAGATTGAAGTTTCGTCAACATAATGTGATATATGAAAGCCCCATACGAACTAAAATAAGCATGTGACGCTCTTTGTAAAATATGTTTTCAAGGCAGTTTTGAAATCCAATATGGCGGCTACCTTGGGATGTACAGGTTCTGATCAGTGACAACCATATTTCCCAGCCTTCCGAGCACTCATTTGAACAATGTTAGCGTATATATGTAACGTTTATTGATCTTACTCAAGATTGCAGTTGTAATCAGCACAATAAAACTACATTTTGTTGCCTATATTAGTGAAAGTATGAAACTTGTTATTCCCGGGGTTATGGTTTGAACTGAATTCATTTTTACATTGTAATTGGTGGGTTTTATCCTTACTGCCATCACAACTGAAACTCCACAGTGCTTATTTGATTGTTATTATACACACTTTGGTCTCAATTCACTCCACATCGCACCCTAAACAAGTTGCTGTTGTTGGTTCCTAAGCGCTCGCACCACAAACACATATACGAACAGCAGACGACGAAACTGCAAAGTTTTATTCCCTAAATATTTTACTTTACTCGTTGTTTAGTTGTTCCGACACGGGATACAAACCTTTCGGTCCTTTTACAATAGGAAGGTTACTAGCAGCAGCTGGATAGGTCGTAAGCTTTCGAACAAGGGGTTCGGTAGTTAACTGCTTGTCTGACAGTGCGTGCGCCGCGCGACTGGGAGGTGAAGAACCACTTTTGCTTTCGGCCTGCTGGTGTTTAGACGTGCTCTTTATCGCTCTCTGCCCGCTTCATTGTCGTTTGCTTTTAGGGTAATTGTGTTTTCTCTTACTATATGTGTGTGTGTGTGTAAAAGTGAACTGTAAATATGCATATTAATTTTTCATATACACTTTGTTTATGATTATGGATCAAGGATCGATGTAATCTCGCGCCTCCTATTACCCGACGACTGTGCCCGGGGTTGAGGGGCGTAAATGTGGAAAATTGAGATTTTATACATTCAACTTACCTGTCAGATATATACTTAGCTATTTGACTCCGTCGTCCGACAGAAATTCGAATTTCGCGCACACGCTACCGGTAGGTCAGGTGATCTACTTACCTGCCGCTGGGTGGCAGGACTAGGAACCATTCCCATGTTCTATCATATTTTTCTGTCGGCCATACTGGCAACATCGTTGTGGGTATCTCCGGCTGGATTCGTATTTTGCATCGCAATTGATCTTCGTTTGGACTTCTTGGTGACGTAATTGCATTGATTGTACTGGCATACGCGATTATGGACCGTTTTTGGAATTTGATTTGGATTGTTCAACATGATGTCTGATTCTGGAAGTGTGGTGAGAATGTGTGTGAATGTGGGGTGTAAAGTTAGGATGCCGAAGGCATCGCTTGATCCTCATACTATTTGCAAGAAATGCAGGATGTTTGAATGTTCTTTTGATAATACTTTTAATGAATGCAAGGATTTGAGTGCGGAAGAATGGAAATCTCTAACTTCATACTTGAAGTTGGAAAGAGACAGGGTGAGGAGGTCTTCTTCCAAACCTTTGCCTAGTTCTGTATCTAGCGGGGTTATCAGTAAATATTATACCCCTCTTTCTCCTTTTTTACTGCCCCCATCTAATGTACCTGCTCCTTTATTAGATCCCACAGATTCGGCATCTGAGATTGCGAATCTTAAAGCCGCCCTTTGGAAAATGGAAACCAAAATGGCAGCCATTGAAGGTAAGCAGTGTGATTATAGTGCTGTGGATAGTGATATAAGTGTCCCCAGTGCTGTGGAGGGGGCGTTTGATTGTCTCCACAATGCTCCCAGGCCTAGACCTCTTTCAAGCTCCCAAGCCCAGAGGAGAAGGAATGTCGAAAGCCGTAAGGAGGTTGTGGAGGATCCCCAACAGTCAGACGTCCCTTCGGCATTTTCTGTATCGCCACAGAATGCCAGAGAACGCTACAGAAAAAGCGTTCTGCGTGAGTGTTTCTCCTCCTCGGAGAATTCTTCACCTAAAAGAGGTTGGAGATCGGCGGATCTTTCTCGCCCCCTGAAAAGACGTTTGGATGAACCCAGGATTACTTCGAGTCCTGAGCGTTTTCAAGAGGAGGACCATTCAGTAATTAAACAAGCAAAGAAGGTTATTCCTTCTCACACGGACTTATGGGAATCGGTTAAAGACCGATCTTCTACTCCTAGGGTAGACGATAATGAAAAAACTAACAGAATCCTTCGCACTATGCAGGATTCCATCACTTCTCTGGTGGGAGTTCTGTCAAGAGACCCTCCCAGAAGGAAAGACGATTTCCTGCCTATTAAGAAGTCTAGGCTGTCGAGGGTTCAGACTCGCCATCAAGATTTGTCATCCTCGGATTTGGAATCGGATTCATCAGCCTTGCATAGGCCGAGCAGATCCGTTCTCCTGTCAAGCGCAAGGCGCCAGACAGGAAAGTATCTCCTTTTTATACATTCAACTTCCCTGCCAGAATATATACTTAGCTATAGACTCCGTCGTCTCCGACAGAATTCAAATTTCGCGGCACACGCTACAGGTAGGTCAGGTGATCTACCGCCCTGCCCTGGGTGGCAGGACTAGGAACCATCCCCGTTTTCTAATCAGAATTCTTCTGTCGCCCGGACCATCAACATTGTTGTTGGTTCCTCTCGATTGGTTTTTCTTTTTTCACCGGCAATTGATCTTCTTGACCGACTTTTTGGTGACGTATCTGGATTGTTGGATTGGCATACGCTTTTGTGGACTGTTTTGTGGACTTGATTTTGGAATTTTCTTTAATAATGTCTGACTCTGGTATGGTTGTGAGACGTTTGTTGTGAATGTAGGCTGTAAGGTGAGGTTGCCGAAAGCTTCGGTAGACCCTCACACGGTATGCAAGAGGTGCAGGGAGTATGAATGTTCTTTTACAATACTTGTAAGGAATGTGAGAACTTGAGTGAGAACGAATGGAAGAATCTAACTAATTATTTAAAAAAAGTTAGAAAGAGAAAGAGTGAGGAAGGCTTCTCATAGAAGTTTAAGTAGTTCTAGATCTGAACTAATTCCAAGCTTGGGATCTTCCCCAAGGGTAAGTATTAGCTACTTCTCCTCCATTGCAGCCCCTTCTCCTATTGCAGAACCTGTAGATCCAGCAAAAGAACTTGCGGATCTAAAAGCAGCCTTCAAGTTGATGGAAAACAAAATGGCTGCCATACAAGGTAAGGCTAGTGATTTTTCAGTGGACAGTGATATGAGTGTCCCCAGTGTAGTGGAGGGGGCATCTGGTCGGGCTCAGCAACGCTCCCTAGGTCTAGACCTCTTCCAAGCTCACATGACAGAGGAGAAGGAATGTCGAAAGCCGAAAGGAGGTTGTGGAGAATCCCCACCGATCAGGTGTCCCCTTCGGCGGTTTCTGTGACACCCAGACTGCCAAGGACCGCTATTGTAAAAGCGTCCTACGTGAGTGTTTTTCGTCGTCGGGATCTTCATCACTGAGACGTGATTGGAGAGATTCAGATCGATCTCGGCCTCTCAAGAGGAGTTGGAAGGCTCCGAATATTGACTCGAGCCCTGAAAACTTCCCTGAGGAGTCTCCATCGGGAGTGAAGAAGGCAAGAAGAGCCATTCTTTCAACCAGAGTGAGAAGGAGGCAGGAGGTGGAGGCTATGGACTCCTCCCCACCCTCCTCCTTCCCCTCCTTCCAAAGAGGATAAAGAGGAGGCTACAAAGAGGTTCATGATGGCGATGCAGGAACAGAGTTTCGTCGTTTTGTAGGAGTCCTGTCAAAGGAGCCTCCTAGAAGGAAAGACACTTTCCTTCCTATTAAAAGATCCTCCAGACTTATGGAGGTATCTGCCTCCAGGATCGATACTCCTACTCGAGGTGAGGTTTCCACCAGTACGAACCTGGATGAACCGATCAGACGTCTGGCACCGGCCAGGAGTGAGGAGTCACCCAGGAGGCAGGAGCCAAGAGCCAGGAGTGAGGAGTCAACCAGGAGGCAGGAGCCCAGAGCCAGGAGTGTAGAGGCATCCAGGCAAGAGGCAGGAGCCAGGAGGCAAGAGCCTGGAGGCAAGAGGCAGGAGGCAGGAGCCAAGAGGCAGGCAGCCAAGAGGCAGGAGTCAGGAGGCAGGAGCAGGAGTCCAGAGTCAGGAGGCAGGAGGCAGGAGTCCGGAGTCAGGAGGCAGGAGTCAGGAGTCAGGAGCCAGGAGGCAGGAGTCAGGAGGCAAGAGTCAAGAGCCAGGAGGCAAGAGTCGGGGACTCGTTCCTGGAGGTTATGACTCTTCTCCAAACTAGGAGCTCCTCTTCCTTCAGAACATAGGAGGTCTTGGAAGGACTCTCCCTCCAAACGTGAACTTTCTCCTTCGTCTGATCGAGGGTTAGACGAGTTGTCTGATGACGAACCTCCCTGCTAATGAGGGACTTTCTAGTTATAAAGTCTTAGCCTCATTGTATTACTTCAAGAATTTTGGAGATTCTCTTAGTCCGGCGGCTCCTCCTTCTCCTTCGCTCGCTCTTTTGAGCTCGGCTACGGACAAAATCGTCGGCCTTTTTAAAAATGAAGCCTGCGATATCTATGAAGAAGGCACTCCATTCTTTAGATTCTTGGATGGACAAGAAGAAGGAGTTAGGAAAGACGGTATTCTGCATGCCTCCTTCCAGATTGCACGGAAAGAGAGGTATTTGGTATGGGACAGGAGAGACTATGGGTCTTTCTCTACCTGCCTCTGCAGATGCCGACTTTTCCAATTTAGTGGAGGCCTCTAGACGTCACTCCTTAGGATCGGTCAGAGCGACGTGGAGCACTTCAGAGTTGAACCACTTTCTAAAGGGACTTTTTGTCACTTTAGAGGTGTTCAATTTTCTGGATGGTCACTCGGAGTTCTGGCCAACAAATCTAAGGATCCGGAGTTTCTGAAAAACCCAGAAATTCTCCATAGCGTCCTGTCCTGCATGGACAAGGCAGTACAGGACGGTTCAGGGTGGGTGAAGTGGCTTCCCTTTTTGGTGCTGGTCTCCTGAAAAAGAGATCAGTTTTTGGATCCCTATTATCGAAAGGGGTTTCTCCGAGCCAGAGGACTGCCTTACTTTTCGCCCCTCTATATCGGATCATCTGTTTCCTTCTCAGTTAGTGAAGGATATATCTCGCTCGCTAACTGAGAAGGCGACACAAGACCTACTAACGCAAACGTCCAAGAAAGGACGCCCTGTAGTGTCGACGGTTAAGAAGGACTCTCGTCCTCCTCAGCAGCCCTTTCGTGGAGGTGCAGCGGCTCGTCCCCCTGCCAGAAAGAAGAGCTCTGAAAAGAGAGGAAGGTCTTCATTTAGGCCCTTCAAGAAATCAAAGTGACTTGTTGCTCCTCCAAGCACAGTGGGCGCCAGACTCCTGAACTTTGCAGGAGTATGGGCAAAAAAGGGGAGCCGACCCTTGGTCAGTGTCGGTCCTGAAGAAGGGATATGTAATCCCCTTCGACGACAGCCCTCCCCTAACATCTACGCCTCGGGAACTGTCAGCGAGGTACAGAGACCCGTTAATGAGAAAGACTCTCCTTCAAATGGTGGAGCAAATGTGGGAAAAAGAGGCCATCGAACTTGTGCAGGATCCACACTCCCCGGGATTTTACAATCGCCTTTTTCTAGTGCCAAAGGCATCGGGGGGTGGAGGCCAGTTCTGGACGTAAGCGCTCTGAATCGCTTCGTACAGAAAAAGAAGTTTCGCATGAAAGGCAAACGTCCGCCTCTGTAATGTCGGCTCTTCGTCCAGGAGATTGGATGGTCTCTCTGGACCTGCAAGACGCATATTTCCACGTTCCCATTCACCATTTGTCAAAGAAATATCTTCGCTTTGTAATAGGAGACAAGATCTTTCAGTTCAGGGCTCTGTGCTTCGGTCTGTCTACAGCTCCACAACGTATTCACCAACCTGATGCGAATGTAGCAAGATGGCTTCACCTAGACGGGGATGATACATCTCCCTCTACTTGGAGCGATCTGGCTGATCAGGGCCAAGTCGAAGATTCAGTGCTTGGAGGACTTAGAAGTAACAAGGAACATGATAGATTCGCTAGGGTTGCTCGTCAACCTCGAGAAGTCACAAACTGATCCCCAGCCAGAACTTGGTCTATCTGGGGATTCAGATGGATTCTCGGGGTTTTCGGGTATCCATCCTTCGCGAGAAAGAATCGCTCGAGGTTTGTCGAGAATCTCGAGCTTCTTAGAGAGAAAGAACAGCTCAGCGAGGATTACCTGAGCCTTTTAGGGACCCTGTCCTCACTGGAAAAGTTCTTCTCGCTAGGGAGACTTCACCTTCGCCCTCTTCAGTTTTTCCTCAAAGAGGTGTGGAGTGGAAGACGGGTCAACTCTCGGACATCTTCAACTTCCACAAGAAGTAAAAGATCATCTGAAGTGGTGGATCCCTCCGCTTCAAAAGAACGAGGGCGTATCGCTTGCTCTGCAGAACCCAGACCAAGTGTTATTTACCGACGCTTCGGAGTCGGGATGGGGAGCGACGCTAGGAGCAAGGGAGGTGTCAGGCACCTGGACAAGGAACAGGTGTCCTGGCACATCAATTGCAAGGAACTTGTGGCCATACACCTAGCCTTAAAGTTCTTCGAAGAGATAGTCAGAGACGGGGTGATACAGATAAACTCGGACAACACCACGGCTCTGGCTTACATACGCAAGCAAGGAGGCACGCACTCTTTCTCCCTCTATCAGTTAACAAGACACCTGTTAACCTGGGACGGAAGAAAGAGGCATAACTCTCTCACAAGGTTTGTTCAAGGGATCAAGAATGTGAGAGCGGACAGACTGAGCAGGAGAAATCAGGTCCTTCCCACAGAATGGACTCTACACGAAGAAGTGTGTCGAAGTCTTTGGTCCCTGTGGGGGGAGACCTCACATAGACCTGTTTGCGACGTTCCTCTCCAAAAGAATAGAGATCTTTTGCTCTAGTGGAAGATCCGAGAGCCTTCGCAATAGACGCGTTTCTCATGGATTGGTCGGGTGTGGACGCATACGCCTTTCCCCCGTTCAAAATCCTGGGGGAAGTGCTCAGGAAGTTCGTAGCTTCGAAGAGCACGAAGTTGACACTCATAGCCCCATTTTGGCCAGCCCAGGAATGGTTCACGGAGGTACTGGAGTGGATAGTGGACTTCCCCAGATCGCTTCCAAAACAGACCAGATCTACTCAGACAACCCCACTTCGAGAGGTTTCATCAGAACCTCCCAGGTCTCGCTCTGACTGCCTTTCGACTATCGAAAGACTTGTCAGAGCGAGAGGCGTTTTCTCGCAAGGCTGCGGGCTCGATCGCTAGAGCCCGCAGAGCTTCGACGAGAAGAGTATACCAGTCAAAGTGGGAAGTCTTTAGGAGGTGGTGTAAGGGTCAGAAGCTGTCCTCCTCCAGTACCTCATATAGTGAATATTGCCGATTTCCTCCTCTTTCTGAGAGAGGAATCACACCTATCTGTCTCGACAATAAAAGGATACAGAAGCATGCTGTCTTCAGTATTCAGGAATCGAGGCCTGGACATTGCTAACAACAAAGATCTACACGATCTAATTAGATCTTTTGAGGGACTTCGAAAGCAGCTACTCCTAGAACACCTAGTTGGAATCTAGACGTGGTCCTGAAATTCCTTTCATCGGATAAATTCGAGCCTTTACATCTGGCGTCCTTCCGCGACGTCACTAGGAAATGCTTGTTCCTGGTGGCTCTCGCTACAGCCAAGAGGACGAGCGAATTACACGCTCTGGATTCCACGGTGGGGTTCAAAGGAGATGCTGCCATCTGTTCTTTCCAGACAATGTTTCTGGCAAAGAACGAAAAAACCCGTCAAAACCGTGGCCCAGAAGTTTTGAGGTAAAAGGCCTATCTAACCTTGTAGGCAGAGAGATAGAGAGATCTCTCTGTCCAGTGAGAGCTCTTAAATATTATTTAGAGAGGAAGAGACAGATGGGAGCTTGTCAACAAGGTCTTTGGTGTGCGGTGAAGAACCCCAAAAGACTCATGTCCAAGAACGCCTTGGCTTTCTTTGTGAGAAGCGTTATTACGGACGCTCACAAGAACTGCTCGGAGGAATCCTTCGGTCTTCTAAAGGTCAAGACTCATGAAGTGAGGGCAAGTAGCAACGTCTTTGGCGTTCCAAAAGAATATGTCTCTAAAGAATATCATGAGACTACATATTGGAGGTGCAATTCAGTGTTTGCATCTCATTATCTGAAGGATGTGAGAGTGACCTATGAGAAGTGCTTCTCGCTAGGTCCTTTTGTATCAGCAGATACAGTACTGGGTCTTGGAGCAAAGACTGATCCTTAATTTTGTGTTTTATCGTACATAAACCCTCTTGTCAGATATGTGCTTGGTTTTCTATAAGCAAGCTCACTACTGTCGCACGGGAGCAGAGTGTCATTGCTGGTAGGGGATCAAGGGTATGTATGACTAGTAGGGGAGTACAAAATTTTTTTTTTGTATATTTTGTAATGAAAGTGTAATTATGTTCGAGTTTTTGGTTGTTTGTAAGGAGTTCGGGGATAACTCCTTACAATCTTAGAACTAACATGGATGTTAGGATCAGGTGATCGGGATCGGTTTTGTGCTTCCTTGAACAAGGTGTATTGTCATGTTAGTTGGAATAGCACCCAATGACAAAGGCCTTTAGGCTCTGCCGAGTAAGTGGATAAGACCCCATTGGCAGACCCACAAGAACTCTTAGCCATAGATCAATATCTCGCTGAGGCTCTTGAGGCTAAGCAGACTCCAAGGCAGTAGCCGCGAAGTCTTCAGCCTAATAAGGTAGGAACCAAGGTTTATTAATACCTACAAACATATGTTGTTTACCTGTCTATTTCAGTTGTTAGCTGTCTCTTACCCACCACAATGGGTGCTAATCAGCTAAGTATATATCGGCAGGGAAGTTGAATGTATAAAAAATGATATTGTCATGTTACAATAAAGTTTTGTACATGCAACTTCCCCGGCAGATATATACTTAGCTTATGTCTCTGACGTCCGACAGAAATTCGAATTTCGCGGCACACGCTGCAGGTAGGTCAGGTGATCTACCCCCCTGCGCTGGGTGGCAGGAATAGGAACCGTTCCCGTTCTAGAACCAGATTTTCTCTGTCGCGGTAGTGTCAACATATGTTGTTGCTACCTCCTGACTGATTTTCGTTTTTCATCGCCATCGATCTTCTGGGCTGTCTTTGCAGGGAAGTACTGGGTCTTTGGTTCGGCATACGCTTTTATTAACTTTTTAATGAATTTGGCTTCGAAAATTTCGAAGAATATAGACGTGTAACTACCGAAATTTTCGGTAGACACTACCATAGTTTGCAAGAAAGGGAAATATTAATATTTATCATTAATATGTGTAATAAGTGTTAGAATTGATTGAGGAAATATACTGACTTCCTACTTTAGGGAGTCAGTAAAGCATGTAACTAGATACGTTTCTTTTAAAAGTTTTTAGAAACTCGTACTAACGAGCAATTAGAGTATAACAGTACTAGTAGTTTTGCATCCTCATCACCTTCTTACTTCGCAGAAACTTCAAATTCATAATTGCAATTTGAAGACAAGGATTGTGGCTCAAAATGCGAGCTATTGAAAGGTAAGAAGTGATTACTAGTGTTCCCCATTGCAGTGGAGGGTGCGTTGATCGGCTCTGTCTCGCTCCCAGGCCTAGACCTCTTTCAAGCTCCCAAGCCCAGGGGAGAAGGAATGTCGAAAGCCGTAGTAAGGGGGTTTCAGAGAATCCCCACCGGTCAGGCGTCCCCTCGGCAGGTTCTGTAGAGCGTCCCAGACTGCCAAGGATAGCCATTGAAAAGGCATCCTTAAAAAAGTGCGCTCTTCATCACATCCGAAAAAGACGAAGAATGTATATGTTTTGATGATCTAGCGCGTTCTCTGAAAACTAAGAGAACCACTGAGCAAGAGCCAGCCAGGAACTTAGGAAGCCGCGTTCCAGCAAGCTAGCGTGAGCCACGTTCCAACAGCCAGCAGCGAGCCGCGTTCCAGAAAACAGACTAGCGCGAGCCGCGTTCCTACAACCAAACGCGAGCCGCGTTCTAGAAAATTTTTTGATTCTGGCGCAAGGCGCTTCAAAGAGACGAAGCGCCAGCCTGGCGCAAATTGCAACAGAAAAACAGACGGCTAGAGCAAGGAGCCTTATAGTTACAGTGGCAATCAGAACGATCCTTCCATTGAACGTTTCCGGGGGGCAAGAGGCTCTTTCTAAAAGGGGTCTAGTAGGCGCTCGGAACTATCAGGGCGCACGGGACCTTCCACACAAGCGAACGTTCCAGGAGCGAGTCTCCTTTCTAGCGTGCGGAACATTCCAGGCGCGCGGAACTATCCAGGCGCTAGGCGCAAGGAGCCAGGCGCCAGAATATTCCAAATCTTCTTAAGGAGAGAGAGGTCAGTCGCGAGGCTCCTCTTTGAGTAATGCGGACACACTCCTTCATTCATGCTCTTCCCTCGTTATGAAGAGGCAAGCGCTTTGGAGTTTTCTTATAAGAATCTCATCGACGTTTGCGTATGATGGCGGATAGGAAATATCTACTTCCTTCCGTAAACCCTACAGACGAACAGGAATTCTGTCTCTTCCGCGATTTATGAGGAAATCACGAGATTTAAAGAGTTCCTGGATTAACTTCCTTCCTTAAGGAGATATATATACTCTTTCTATCATTCTATTAACGAAAAGAACGAAGACAGTAAAAATTTTTCCTTTATCTGCCTCGGCAGGGAAAGAAGGTAGTTGAGTATCTGCTGTATGAGAATACGATACGGCAAATCACACATACCGTAGTTACTTCTTTGTAGAGCAACTCAATTATCAGTATCCTTCCAGGAATTTCCTAGGAAGGACTACGCTTAAAGGGATTGTTAAGACAACAATACTTAGCTTCTAGATTTATCGAAGTCTTGTTTCGCTTAAATATGCATTAATAAGAACTTCCTGAAGTTCGATAATTTTGTAAGATTCCTTTATTTAATGGAGTAGCTGGCAACTCTGGAAGAGTAAGGCCAGACGGCTAACGGAGACTGCTATCGCGCCTTAGAGACCAACGCAGTAACATGTAGGTGTCGGTCATGAGTGGTTGGTTACATGTCTTCTCTCCTGCGGGATGGAATAACTAACCGTGTCTCCCCTACAATCGCGGTTTTAGCCTCTGATTGAGGGGATAGTTAAGCAAACATAAATAAAATATTGTCTGCCTTTTGCTAAGAAGCTTTCAATAAGAAAGATATTACAACCTTTCAATGCTGTTTACCGTAGGTAACATTATTAAAGGATTCTAACGCAGCGGAACTCTATATTATATGATGCTCTCATGCTTACGAAAGCATGGCTTATTAGAGTACATGCTTAGTGAGAAGATGAATGTAGTAGAAGAGAATTCACTTTAAGACTACGGTATGGTCAAGTCTTATGCGCCATACCGAGGTTAACTACAGAATTCCTAGTATCCTTACAAAGGTTTCCTAGATTAATGCTGTTTACCACAATGTGACAGTATTATAAAGGAGTCTAATACGGCAGAGCACGAAATAATATAATTCCTCTCATCCTTTCGAGAAACGCACACAACCTTTTTAGAATCGGATATTGCTCAAGAGAAGATGGGTGAGTCGGATGGGAAACATTTCTCTTAGTGGCAGAAGTTGTTTCCCTGAATGGACTATACTACGTATATAAAAGTTTTTTCTACTAAGAACGGAATTAACACGTGAAGGATGTCGGGTACCATAAGGGCACAGATGTTCTGGCACATAACCTTAAAATGAACTAGAAGGAAGCGCCAGCCTGGCGCAAAGCGTCAGAAGCGCCAGCCTGGCGCAAATTGCGCCAGAAGCGCCAGCCTGGCGCAATGCGCCAGAAGTACCATCCAAGATATTTTCTCGTTTTAGCGAGTTATTAACCTAAGAGTCCAGTAGTGGTTGGTTTGGTGTTTTGCTTCTCACCTCGGTGGTCGCGGGTTCGATTCTCGGCCATTCCATTGAGAGTGAGAGATGTGGATTTCTGGTGATAGAAGTTCACTCTCGACGTGGTTCGGAAGTCACGTAAAAACACCATACAAACAAAACAAACAAACCAGTAGCCTCTCGGAGGCTCGGTAACGGCAAGATTCGTTCCTGATTTCGTTACCCATTTAATCGGAAAGGGGTCGCTTACAAGGAATGATGAAATGATTTTTTTAATCACTTAGGCCAATTCCACGACTCTCTCATATCGCAAAGAGCATCGAGAATCTCTTTTTCGCCCTCTGTCGCGTTAACAAAAGAGAACCTATTTGGGAACAGACACGGAACGTAACGATCCTTAAAGGTTCGATGCAAGATTTTGCATGTCCGTGAAAACCTTCTCGATCGAAAGATAATAACTGTTAACGTATGTCTAACATTTATTGAAAAGAGTTGTGAGAACCTGCGGAAAGTCTTCTTCATAGATCTCTTTGTAAGGTAGAAGACGAACAGGCTTCCTTTAGACTGCTTCTTTTTCCTCGAACCAAGAGAGGTAGCAATATAAGACATCTTTAAATTTAAAGAAGGGGAATAAAACTTTAGCCTTTTTTCCCACCCCTAGTTATAAATTCTTAACAGATATTAAGATAACTGGGCGTCAAAGGAAGAGAGGATGTATGCCTCATTTTGGCCTTAGAGAGGTTGGATTCACAGAAGTCACGTTCTTCTCACAGCATGTTTCGTAAGGCTTTTCCAAGAGTATCTGGATATTCTATCAGAATCTATTATAAATAGACCTATAAAACCTCTCCACTCTGAGTCTGTCCGCGTGGCAGACTGACCAGAAGTGGACATGAATGAGAGGTTTTTTCAAGGTAAATGACAATAGTCATGGCTAAGACATAGAATTGCTGCAGATCGTGCTAGATGGAATGAGGAAACTGTCCTCTTCCGATACCTCTGTGAACCACATAGCGAGGTTTTTTCTTCACTTTCAGAGGGAAGAATCACCTATGTATATATCTGCTATCAAAGAACGCAGTAAAAGGCCATACTCTGTCTCTACAAGGGGAATTAGAGATAACAGAGGATAAGATCTTCGGGATTTATACGATACCGCAAATACGACAAGAGTAGGATATCATGTACTTCGAATGGGATTTTTTTTTGTGGCCACAGATTCCGTGTTCCGACAAAAATGGAACTGCTCCTCATCAAACTTCTTTGAGGAAGTTATGAAGGAATTCTTTGTTTCTCTTAGCCCTAAACGACCAAGAAGACAAGTGAATTTTTGTGCATTGGAATCTCGCATCAGATTCAATGGAGACTCGGCAATGGGTTCTTGCCAGCATAGTATGTCTGGCAAAAAGAACTAAATCCCTCTATTCCTGACGCAACGCTTTCAGATAGAAGTTTAGTTGCCCCAGGCAGGGTACTTACATTTTCATCTACAGAAGAAGAGATGGTTTAAAACGTTTGCCTACAGAGTCTTCGGGGGGTGTGATGAGGGCTCAAAATGCTTCCCAGAAGGTAGTCAGAAGAATACAATAAGAGCTAGAAATCAGGGTTCCCCCCAATTTCAGCTCAGTCTCTCCTTCGACTTCCAGACTCCTTCCTTCCTTCGGGCAAGGATAGGGAAGATTCTGCAACGAGGAACCTCATCAACATGTAAGAAGAGATCTCGTTAGCAAAAAAGAAGTGTTCACGAAGGATCCTCCTCGGAGGAAGACTCGTCTCTCTCGTATTGTTAGATATCCTGTCGTTCTACTGGGTGTAGCTGACTAAAATCACCTCCCCTTGCCAGGGGCCAAAAGCTCAAAAGGGGAAGAATTTCTTCCACCCTTCTCCAGTCTCCTGATAAACTATGTGGTTGTTCAGGACTCTCGGACAATGTAGCGCCAGCCAAGCGCCAAATGCCAATACAGGCGAAAAACGCCAGAGGCGGACAGTTCCAAGGAACTCTGTCATGGCCGGATACTGAGAAGGAGCGGGCCTCCAACCTGGCGCAAATGCGCCAGAGGCGAACAAATCGGACAGATATAAGAGTGTCCGATGTGGACATCGCCAGACAGCTAGAGACTCTTCCAAGCTCGAAGCTCCAGCAAGTGTGGAGGAGCCAAGCCAGGCGCGAGGCGCCAGCCAGGCTCTAGGAGCCAGCCAGGCTCTAGGAGCCAGCCAGGCTCTAGAAGCCAGCCAGGCGCCATCAGGTGCCAGGCTCCTTCAAGGCTAGGCTCCAGTCAGGATTGAGGATCCATCCAGGCGCAAGGCTCCTTCCAGTAAAGAGAAACCTAAAGCTCTGTCATGTAAGAGGGCTAGTCCCCATTGATATGATACAGGTAAGGCTCTGCCATGTAAGTGGGTCAGCCCCCATTGGCACGATCCGAGAAGGCTCTGTCGTGTAAGCGGGCTAGCCCCCATTGACATGATCCAGAAGGGTTTGTCAGTCATAGGTCCCTACCTCGCTGAAACTCTTGAGGCAGGCAGACTCATAGACAGTAATCATGAAGTCTTCTGCCAAGCTCCAGGCGCAAGGCGCCAGCCAGACGCAAGGCTCCAGCCAGGCGCGAGGCGTAGCCAGGAGGGAGGAGCCAATCAGGCGCCAGCCAGGCGCAAGGCTCCAGCCAGGCTCTAGGCGCCATTCAGGCGCAAGGCTCCAGCCAGGCGCGAGGCGCTAGCCAGGCTCCAGGCTTCACCCAGAAGAGATCTATATCAAAGAATGCCCTGGCCTTCTTTGAGACAATGTGATCTCCTAAGCACTTGACAAGTGCATTGATGATTCCTTCAAACAGCTGAGAATTAAAAGCGCATGAAGTGCGAGCTTTTCTGTATTCTTGTTCTTCCTTAACAATATGTCATAAGGACATATTAGCTGTCACATACGGGAGATGCAACTCTGTGTTGACTTCCCATATCCGAAGGATGTCAAGATAACCCACAAGAGATCCTTCTCTCTTGGTTGATACGTGTCTGCGGATACATTGCTGGGGATAGGGAGCCGATACTGATCCTTAACTAGTGAGTTAAATTTTAGTTAACGTCGTGTTTTTTTCTTTGGGTTGTTTGAAAGGAGTTTGGGGATAACTCTTTTCAACTTAAGCACTAACCTCGTGTTAGGATCAGGTGATCGGGATCGGTGTTGTGCTCCTTAATTATGCCACTAGGCATAGGGATATTGTCATGTAAGAGGCTCTGTCGAGTAAATGGATAAGACCCCACATCGACAGACCCACAAGAACTCTTAGCCATAGGTCGCACATCCTCGCTGAGGCTCTTGAGGCGAAGCAGATTCCTAGGCATTAGCCATGGAATCTTCCGCCTGAACAAGTAGGAACCAAGGTTTTATTTATTTATTACCTACAACGTATGTTGTTTACCTGTCTATTCAGTAAATAGTTGTCTCTTACCCACCACCAAGGGTGTCAATCAGCTAAGTATATATCTGCCGGGGAAGTTGCATGTACAAAAATGATATTGTTAGAATACAATAAAGTTTGTACATACTTACCCGGCAGATATATACGATGAATGGCCACCCAGCCTCCCCTCAGGAGACAGGTGGAAGAGAAAATCTGGTTCTAGAACGGGAAACGGTTTCCTATTCCTGCCACCAGCGGCAGGGGGGGGGGGTAGATCACCTGACCTACCTGCAGCATGTGCCGCGAAAATTCGAATTTCTGTCGGACGTCAGAGACATAAGCTAAGTATATATCTGCCGGGGAAGTTGCATGTACAAAACTTTATTGTATTCTAACAATATCATTTTTATACATACTTACCTGACAGATATATACGATTAATGGCCCACCCAGCCTCCCCGCAGGAGACAGGTGAAGAGAAGAATTTGATTAGAAAACGGGGATGGTTCCTAGTCCTGCCACCCAGGTCAGGGCGGTAGATCACTGACCTACCTGTAGCGTGTGCCGCGAAATTTGAAATTCTGTCGGAGACGACGGAGTCTATAGCTAAGTATATATCTGTCAGGTAAAGTATGTATAAAACTTTATTGTAACATGACAATATCATGTTTTTATCATGAAGCGCCAGCCAGGCACGACTGCGCCAACGAAACGCGTAGAGCCATTCCAGGCGAACGAGACGCCAGACAAGAGCAGTCGAGTTTTCTAAACGCGAAGGTCAGCCAAGCGTGAAGCGCCAGCCAGACGCGAGTCGCCAGTCAGGCGCGTCAAGCATTCCAAGCGCGAGACGTCAACCAGAAGCGTGACGCCAGTTTGGATCGAGGACGCCAAGAAGGCGCGAGATTCCAGACAGGCGTGTGACGCCAGCCAGAAGCATGACGCCTCCCACAGGAGCGAAGGCGCCAGGCCAGAGCTCCAGGACGCTGCGAGGCGCGAGACGTCAACCAGAAGCGTGACGCCTCATCGGAGAGAAGCGCGAGGACGGGCTCCGAGGCAGCGTGACGTCCAACCAGAAGCGTGGCGCCTACAGGAGAACGATGCGCCAGGCAAGCGCGAGGACGCTGCAAGGCAAACCGCGACGGAGCGCCAGCCAGCGTCGGGACGACGCCTCCCAGAAGCGCGAGCGTCATCAAGACGCGAGGATCATGACAGGCGCGAGACGCCAACAGACGCGTGATGCCTCCAAGGTTTTAAAGCGCCAGCCAGGCGCGAGCAGCCTACCAATGCGCGAGGCGCCGACTAGGCATGACCCAGTCAGACGCGAGGTTCTTACTAGTTGTGGGGACGTTATTGTTTCTATAGTCCTTCCCCTACTAGAAGCATTTCTCCTAGAGCTACTTCTCTTGATAGAGAATCGATCAGAAAGAGTGATCTCCTTCTACCTTGACCTTGAAGAGGTTTCCTGAAGAAGAAGTTTTCGACCAACGCCCCCCCCCCCCCCCCCCCCCCCCCCCCCCACCAGGGACTGTGGCAATTATAAAGTTTTAGCTCGTTACTCTTAAGGGGGGGGGAGTTTGGGGACCATCTTGGAGTCCTGCGGCTCCTCTTCTCCCGAGTTTGGGGATCGCTGTTTTCGAGCACTTTTTTGAACAAAAAACCCTGAAATCCTCGGCTTTCTTAAAGATGAAGCCTGCGATCTCAATGAGAAAAGCCTCCAGTCTTTGGATTCTTGGCTTTTATCTAAGAAGGAAACACTTAGAACTGTTTATTGCTCTCCTCCTCCAAGCTGACAGGGAAGAGAGGCATATGGTATAAGACGGAAGAGGCTATGGGCTTGTTGCTACCCTCGTCTGCAGATTCAGATTTCTCGAGTCTTGTAGAGTCAGAGAAGACAGTCTCTCAATTCGGCAAAGGCGTCCTGGAGTATGTCGGAATTAGATCAGCACCTTAGGGAATTTTTCACGTCTTAGAGGTGTTTAACTTCTTGGATTGGTCACTTGGGGTGCTGGCTAAGAAGACGAGTGAGCCAGATTTTCTTGATCCAGAAACTTTGCACATCCAGAAACTTTGCACAGTGTCCTATCTTGCATGGATAAGGCTGTGCAAGATGGTTCTGGTGAGTTAGCGGCACTGTTTGGATCTCGAGTTTTAAAGAAAAGATCTCTTGTTCCGATACGTAATACAAACCATCGGTCCTTTAACAATAGGAAGTAGCTAGCGGCAGCTGGAAACGGTCGTAAGCTCGAACAAGGGAGAACGGTAGTTAACTGCTTGTCCGACAGTCGCGCAGCCTTTTGCTTTCGGCCCGCGGGTGGTGAAGGACGTGTTCGTCATCGCTCTCTGCCCGCTTCATCGTCGTATGCTTTGTTTTATATTGTGTTTTCTACTAATGGTTTGTTTGACTTGAAAATGAAACTGTAAGTACACTGTTTTCATTTTCATTACTTAATTATATGAACCAACATGGAGCTATCGCCGTAGATGCGGCGATTTCCTCTCTTTTCATGAATTGAACCCTTGAATTATGTCTCGGTGCCGAGGGCGGGCGCGCTCGCGCCGAGTCATGTATTTTGGGCGAAAGTGTGTAATTGAAAAATGTAAGTACTCTTTTCATTATATTTTTGTTTTGCCCTGTGCGTTCGTTGCCGAGAGCGTGATTGCAGTATTCTTTCATTTTCATTTATTTTATTTGCATAAATTTTAATTGGATCAATTTTTCGCTCTCTACCGGGAATTGATCCTTACGATTATTTTCTGTGAAAGTGAAATCGCAAGTGCAGTATTCTGTTTCATTTTCATATATATATTTTATGATAACATATATTATTATGGATCAAGTTTCCGCTCTTACCCAGGAATTGATCTTTCCCCTTTAAGTTCTAGATGAAGTGAATCGCAAGGCAGGGCAGTATTCTGTTTCATTTTCATATTACTTTTCACTGCTGTGCGGGGGTGGGGGAAGCGAAGGTCTGCCAGGAAGTCGTCGGAAAGCTCTCCCGCGACTCCCTTGGTATCCGATTCTTCGTCTTCTTTCCTGCCCCCCCGCTCAGCTTCCTCGTTGTATTTTGTATTTGGGGTTGGGGGTTCTTCCTTGCGTTCGGGGTGGGGCATGTCTTCCCCCCACCCCGTGCGTGAGGGAACCCCTCTTACTAATCTATCGTGCTACCGCAGGTGCTACATCCGTGGGCGACGACCTTGGACAGGTATGGACCACCGCGGTCGGCAGGGCGGGTGCCTATAGCATACCACGGGCGGTGCTGCCAGCGTCTAGCGATGGTCTGGGGCTGGTCTCCACTAACTACCATCGGCCGCTGCTATGCTGCCTCCACCCCCCCGCCTGGTCTACACTCCCCACCCATGCTGTGTCGGTGACGCCGTCTGCTGCTACTAGGGAGGCCGCCGCCGTACGAGGGGGGTTGCCGCCGCCGCCTGTTTTCTTCGTGTTGCCTGCCCCAGACTTCCGCTGTTCCAGCAGCTGCCCCTGGACCGCCGTCAGTACCCAGGTTCCCGCTGGCTGCCGATGATTCTACGAGGCGATCGCTGGCCTGCCGTACCTGCCGCTGATGTGACCGCGCTGGCTTGGCTGTCCCTTCTGGTGCTGCCGCTGCCGCTGTTCCTGCCCCCTCCTGAGCTGGTTGCTGTTCCTGTCGCTCCTGGTTCCTGAGCCTGTCCCTGCTGATCCCTGCCCACGGTGTTTCTTCCCCAGTCCAGGTCCTTCCGGACAGGTGCAGTCGGCCGTGTTGCTTCGGCAATAGCCCGCTCCGGACTGGATGGGAGGGACCTGACGACTGTCTGCGTGAGCTGACGAAGAAGAGAAGGTGTCATCTTCGTCTTCATCGTCTGCTGCTGCCTCTTCCCTTCGACTTCTAAGGCCCCATAAGACCGAAAGAAGAAGAAGGCTGCCTCCCCCCCTAAGAAGTTTCCTTCGGGAACTTAATAAGGGGCCTGTCCCCACCCCGGTGGACGGGGGGGTCCTTCTGCTGTCCTCCTGCTCCTTCGGGAGCCCGGGGCCCCATCTCCCCTTCCGTAAGGAAGAGATAGACGGGGACCAGAGGAGTATCGGTAGCTCTGGTATTTCCTCGCCTGGTGCTAGCGGGCGATGCCGCTACGCCAGGTTCCGGCTCGGTCTCTCTTCGAGGGAGATCCCGAGTACGCCCTCCTCGGGAGACCGTACAGCCAAAGTTTCGGCGCCAGAGTTCGCTCAGCGCCAAGGACCGCGGCACGGAGCAGAAGGCTGGTGAGAGCCGCTCAGGTGACTCTCGCCATGGGCCAGCGGCCGCTCTCGCAGCGACCAGTGGTAAACCCGGATTTCCCCCCTAAGAAGACTCCTTCGGGACTTCTAAGGGCTCGTTCCACGCCGTGGGACGGGGGGGGGGTTGGGGTTTCTTTCTTTCCGGTCCTCCTGCTCTTTCGGGAACAGGGTGTTCCGTCTCCTCTTCCAGAGGAGAAGATCGGGGACCAGAGGCGTACCCGACTACCACCAGTACTTCCTCGCCTGGTGTTTGCGGCGCTGCTGCTACGCCAGGTCCGGCTCGGTCTCTCTCCGTTTGCGAGAAATTCCGAGTATACGATCTCCCGCGGAGAGCGGTTATAGCCAAATTTTGGCGCCAGAGTTTCGCTCGTCGCCAGGACCGCGGCACGGAGCAGAAGCTGGTGAGAGCCCGCTCATGTGACTCTCGCTAGGCCAAGCGGCCGATCTTGCAGCGACCCAGCTGGTAACCCTGGTAGACGTGACGGTCTCGACCAGCCAACGGGCTGAGGCTGGGGAGGTACGGTCCCCCCTGACCAATCGGTACCAGCCTTGGCTGAGGTACCAGGGCGGTTTTGACGCGCCTGAGACGCTCACTGTCAGTCACCGCGAAAACGAGACCTCTGCAAGTCACCTGACCCGGGGCTGCTCCCCACAGGGAGGACCGCGCGGATAGGGCGACCAGCAGCAGCTACGTCTGACGTACGGGGACCGGGGGGGGGGTCGACGTGCCTGTTCGAGGCGGGCTCGCACAGGTGAGCAGCACGACAGCTGCAGATCCGAGGGCCATTTGGACCGCGGTTGCGGTGATCGGCTGGCAGAACCCCCCACGTCGCTGGGGGGGGGGGGGGGGGGGTCCTGCCAGCGAGCAGTCGTCAGTGTCAGTCTGTCTCTAACCAATACTTAAACTTCCTTCGGGGTACGCCCGGGAGAGAGCGAGGGTAGCTAGAGTGATCGTGAGGGGGAGCCGTGCGCGCTCACGATCCGTCACGACGCCGCGACGTGCCAGGTATGGTCGTTAGGACCAGCCAGGACGTACGCCGCAAGTGATTGGAGGCGACCGTCAGGGGGGGGATGGGGGGGGTAGCGTCAGTCTGTCTCTCGATACCTTCAAACTTCCTCGGCATACGCCAGGAAGAGCGAGGTATATAGACGGGATCGTGAGAGATGCGCCGCTCACGATCCCGCACGACGCCGCACGTGGCCAGGTATGGTCTTAGGGACCAGCCAGGACGTACGCGCAACTGATTGGAGACACCGTCAAGGGATCTGTTGCTGGTCCTTCTTCTGAAGGAGGAGGGTCTTGGGAGCTGGCTCTTGTTGGAGGGGACTGGACGGTCCTACTCCTCAAGACGCTGTAATTCCCGAGATTCAGTGTAACTTTGCCCAGGTTATGCACTGATTCGTCCAGCACAACGACCTGGGAAGGATAGCCGCTCCACGGCTTCAAGTCGTTCTCGAGCCCGAGTAGGAACCAGATAAGAGCTTCTCGACCTCGGTTCTGAACCAGGAGAGCCTCTCGTCTCCGGACGAGAAGGCTCGCTCAGGTCTAGCCAGTCGGGGGGGGCAAAAAAAAAAAAGCTACTCCCTCCCTCTGCCTTTTCAGAGTATTACAGCTCTTCCCCCCCCCCACCCACCCCACCCACCCACCCACCCCACCCACCCACCCCTTCCGTCCTCCTGAGAGGTTTCGATCTCGACGAGGATGGAATGAGTCAGAGGACGGTTTGGCTCTCCTGTCAAGTGTGTGATCAGCCCACCCAGACGAAGTTCACAGTGGTGGACAGATGCTTACCTACAGCACGAGTTCGTGACCCTCCTCGGGGGGAAGGGGGGTGGGAGGAAGGCCGGCGATGCGCTCCTACTCTTCCTCCAATGCTAGTTGTTCCATTGGGAAGGCGAGCGAGTAATCCAATTGTCCCCATTCCCCATCTTTTTCCTTACGGCTGTACGAGGGAAATGGGAGGGATCCTACAGAGATTTCTCTGTAGGATCCCCCAAGTTGGGGGACTGCGCATACCGGGGGGACCTTTCGGTCCTACCTGACGTAAGTCCCTCCGGGTCGTTGAGGAGGGATCCCTGCCCCATTTTCTCGATTTCTACGGGAATCGAGAGGACCACCAGCCAATATCGTTTGACGAATTTCGGTGGGGGTTTTAGCAGAGTGCTTAGAATTCTACGGAATTTCTAGTGCATTTCAGTGTTCGAGTTTTTTACGATCTCCAAACACTTAGGCGAGACCACGGTCAAAGTGAGCGAGACGAGGAATCCCCCTCCCCGATAATTGTTACACGATAATCGGGAACCTCGCCTATGCTCGAATTCCTGGAATTTCTAGATTGGGAAGAAGGACTGCCTGCTGAAAGAAAGACTCTCTCACAGTAAGGCGACCAACCTGGAATAGAGAAGAAACGGGACGGGAACATCCAGTGGTTGGCTTTGAACTATCGTCTTAGTTATTCTGTTCACCATTGAAGCTTTCCTTCGAGGAAGACTTCTCCTTCACTCTCTTTGATAGAGATCGAGGTGGTCTCGATCTCCAATCATTATTTTGTTTTTCTTGAAAGGAAAGAATTTAGGATGGAGATCGTTGTTCAGAATCCTACAAATATACTAGTAATATTAAACCTCGCGACATGATTCTGCAAGCAGTTGAATTGTCCGAGGGGTAGGCGCAAATCCTAGTTTACTCTACGGATTGCGACTTAGACGAGAGTATTCTAATTGAACTGCAACTCGGGGTTGCCTGCAACATCCCAGGAGTTTTCCAGTTTCAATTTTTTATATACTTATGGTTTTGTCACGACACACCATTTCAGCTTTTGTATTTACCGAAATTCGTTTCGCCAAATATAATTGCTCGAGCATATCTTTTTATGCTCGGGGTGGTTCTAGCCGAACGCATTCCGTCGTGGAAAGGATTTACTTGGCAAACTCAGGATGACGAGTCAGCGACAGCTACTGCGTATTTGAATTGCCGAGGCATTTCAGTACCAGTTGCCACTGGAGATGCACGGTTGGTTATGTCTTTCTCTCTCTTTGATTGAATTACCAACCCGTATCTCGCCCAAACAATCACGGACTTAAGTCCTCTGATTAACGGGGATTTCTCGCTACATGAATGACCATCTACTGCTGTGACGCTCGAATTCAATCGCCTTCAGCATTGGGAGAATTTCAACAGATATCTCTTCGAACTTTCATCTTTCTGTTTACCGCAACGGTAACAGAATTCGTAAATAGTCTCTGCTGCATCGCACTTGGCGATAATGCGAATGATTTTTTGCGGAATCTGAGTTTGTCCTCAAAATATCTCTTACAAGTATTCGTAGGGTGTGCAATTATTCATTGTTCCACCCCGGATTAGCAGTGTATTGAAAGAATCGCCTACTCCCACACCTGCCAGCTCTACTTCCAACGTTCAGCCCATGAGAAGCAGTTCTTCAGGTGGCTCTCCCCTGTTTTATTACTGAAGAAACGCCCCGCTTTCATTGCAACTACGACTTCTCACGGACAGCAATGAAATAGCGGTTAGCGTTTTTTTCAGTCATTTGTAAGCACGGTTATGAATCTTGAGAATCCTTCTCTCGATTCATCTGTGAAGACGTAGGTTGCATTCAATGTCTACCTTCGTCTTCAACGGCACATAGTGGTTGTTTCCTCCTTAGCTAAGATTCAATAACTATGAGAATGTCTGCCTTCAGGGACCTCGGTCTAGAAGGCAATTGACTTTCGCCTGTTGGGCATATGCCTTAAGAGAATCATCACCTCACCGTCCGGCATAGGTGGCAAACAAATACTATTTGTTTGGTCTCTAGGCATAACCTTTAAAGGGCGAAAGTCACGTGACTTACTCGGATGCTTGAACAACTTGCCTCCTACCGAACGCAGTCAGTCGGCAACTGTCAAGAGCGCCCGAGTCAGTTACGAACTACGCCGTTGACTTAGTTCGGTTGTTACAGAGCAATCAGTACTTCGTCTTAATAGCTTGTCACAGTACCCATACCATCGACACCCACCATGGAGTGTCGGTGTCCTATCCACTACTGAGAAATTCGCTGCATGGGGATAGGAGGATGCGAGACTCTTCGTTGCAGACGGACAGACCAGTATGGGTACTGGACATCACCAAAGTCGAGAAGAGGGATAGGTCATGCGACTATTCCCTTCTTTTCCTCTGAGGAAACTGCATGACTTCTCCTGCGAAGTCAAGCATCCAGGGGATGGGGATCCGTGACGCTCGATTTCGTACCGAACTTCGTAGCGAAGACTCAGAACACTTCTGTCTCTGACGATCGGTTCGAGTCGTTCACAATCCCCTCCCTAATGGACTTCGCCTTCGATGCGAAGGAGATGCTGCTTTGTCCGCAAGAACTTCTCCGTGGCGCAGGTACTGAAGGCAGGGGTCTGGTCCAACCAGACCACATGCACCTCCTTCTACCTTCGGGATATTGCCCACAGGTCCTGGATCGTTTTTCCTTTGGACCCGTGGTGGTCTGCTCAACACGTTGTGTAGCGAACCCAGACCCTCGCAGGCTGAACAGCATCGAGTCTGGTGTGACCGTAAGAAGGATGAGTGAATGAGAGTGTGACTGGCTCCTCTTCCCATCTTTTTCTTCCCCTCTACCTGTGGGTAGAGGGACACGGTCGTCACCCTGCTGGATAAGGACAAGATGCAGGTGAGCTACTCAACAGAGCCCCATCCTATCCCTTCACTAGGGATAGGAGCGTATATCCACCACTTCCAACAAGGGGGAGGAGAAGTGGATGCCAGCTTGAGACAACCCATAATTTTATGATTGTCTCTTGCAAACAGGAACAAGTTCTTGCTTGCTGGTACGAAGAGATACGCTTGCCTCTCTCTTAGTACTTGGCCCAGAGGCCTGACCATTGATCCTGCGGTGCACACCCCGATCAATCGGACAGAGGCTTGGATCCCTCCCTCGCTCTTACGACCAGGGAGGCATTCCAGGGATGGACGAACACCAGTCTGTTCATCAAAAGACTCAGATTCCTCCCACCAAGAAGTGAGTCTTCCTATTGTTAAAGGACCGATGGTTTGTATTACGTATTGGAACAAATGACAATTTGTCGAAAATTGCATTTTTCCTAACTATACAAACCTGAGGTCCTTTACATATAGTCCCTCCTCATGCCACCCCTCACTCTGCGTATTTTGCATGGGCCAAAAGCAAAAGTGATTGTGCTGCGCGACTGTCGGACAAGCAGTTAACTACCGTTCTCCCCTGTTCGAAACTTACGACCGTTCAGCTGCCGCTAGCTACTTCCTATTGTTAAAGGACCTCAGGTTTGTATAGTTAGGAAAAATGCAGTTTTCGACAAATTGCATTTTACAGTTCCTTCTGATGAAAAGGAGTTTCTCCTTCTCAGAGTCCGCTCTACTTTTCGCACCTCTGTCAGAACATCTGTTTCCTTCATCGTTAGTGAAGGATATTTCGAGATCCCTGTCAGAAAAGGCTACGCAGGACCTTCTAGTGCAATCTACAAAGAAGATTAGACCTGCAGTTCCGGCTCAGAAGAAGGTGGCTCGTACTCCAGTGGTGCCCTTTCGTGGAGCCCCTCGACTCGATCAACTTCGAAGAGAAAGACCCTTCGACAAGCGAGGGAGGTCTTCTTCTGCTCTTTTAAAAAGAGCAAGTAGCAGCCATGTCCTCCAAGCACAGGTAGGGGCCAGACTTCAAAACTTTGTGGAGGCCTGGTCCCTTAAGAGAAGCAGATCCCTGGACTGTCTGTCCTACAGAAGGGTTACATCATTCCCTTCGTAGACAGACCTCCTTTAGCAACATCTCCGAAGGATTTGTCGACGAGTACAAGGACCCTGGACTGAGAGAGAGACTCCTTCAGACTGGTGGTGTCGATGAGGGACAAGAATGCAATAGAGCTAGTGCCGGATCCATTCTCCCCGGGGTTTTATAATCGCCTTTTCTTGGTTCCAAAAGGCTTCGGGGGGATGGAGACCCGTTCTGGATGTAAGCATTCTGAACCGGTACGTGGAGAAAAAGAAGTTCTCCATGGAGACTTCAGCTTCGGTTCTGTCAATCCCTACGTCAGGGAGATTGGATGGTATCCCTGGACCTTCAGGATGCTTACTTTCATGTTCGATTCACCCATCGTCAAGAAAATACCTAAGATTTGTTGTACAAGGACAAATCTTCCAGTTCAGGGCCTTGTGCTTCGGCCTATCAACGCTCCTCAAGGTATTACATATCTGATGAGGATTGTGGCCAAATGGCTTCATTTAGAAGGGATCAACATCTCAATGTATCTCGACGATTGGCTAATCCGGGCCAAGTCAGAGAAACTATGTTTGGAGGAACCTACAGGACTACTTTGAACCTAACAAGGACGTTAGGATTACTCAAGAAATCAAGACCGGTTAGGAATTATCTTTTGGAAATCGAGAAATCTCAGATGATCCCCAGTCAGAACTTAGTCTATTTGGGGATTCGGATGGATTCTCGGGGTTTTCGGGCTTTTATCCATCCCAGGAAAGGATTGCTCGGGGGATTACAGAAAATCTCGAGCTTCCTAGAGAAAGAACGGAGTTCGGTGAGGGAATGGTTAAGTCTTCTGGGAACCCTTTCCTCACTAGAACAGTCATTCTCTAGGAAGGACTCCACCTACGCCCTCTTCAGTTCTTCCTAAGAAGAATTTGGAGTTGGAAGAACGGGAAACAACTTTCAGACACTTTCAGAATCCCTCTGGAAGTAAAGAATCATCTGAAGTGGTGGATTTTTCCCTTGGAAAAGAACGAGGGCTTGTCTCTAGAGGTTCGGAACCCAAACCTAATCTGTTCTCAGACGCTTCAGAGAAGGGATGGGGAGCGACTCTAGGGACAAAAGAAGTATCAGGCCAATGGAGGAAGGATCAGCAAGACTGGCATATAAACTCCAAAGAACTTTATGCTGTTCTAGCCCTAAAAGCCTTCGAGACAGAAGTTTTAGGTCAAGTGGTACAGGTCAACTCGGACAACACCACAGCGTTGGCCTATATCAAGAAACAAGGGGGAACTCACTCTTTTTCTCTGTTCCAGATAACAAAAGAGCTGTTGTATTGGACACCCCCCAGATGCTGAATCCTTGCGAGGAGGGGGGGTGGGGGGGCTTAGGGTTCAGCAGCTGGGCCCTGATGCCTGTTGGGAACTGCTTTCTCGCTGGGCCTTGGTGCCCAGCTGTTGATCCACTAAATAAGTCAGCTCTTTTCCTTTTACTAAAATTTTTCATCCTTCTGCTTCCTCCCCCTATAAGGTACAGATTTTATGTTGATGACTTTTGGATTGGTTTTGGACATGATTGGACTACTCATTGGATTTGGTGGAGGTGAGGATGGTTGGCATGCCACCTCACCCGTAGAACTCGAGTACCTAACGTGGTCGAGCGAGGGAAACAAAGTTTATATGTCAAAACATAGCTCTTAGTGCTGGGTTCTGATCTACGACGGATCATGACGCCTTAAGCACTGTTGGGTGGGGTGTATATCGGGGTGGTGTACCCCTAGGGCAGCCCTGTATGGGATAACACTGTCCTCTAAATGTGGCTCCATGGTGGGGGGTGGGGGGCTACCTGGACGAATCATCAATTGTACGTCTATGGAGACACCAAAAACCTTCTGTTGACGACTGGGCAAGGATAAGGACAAGGAAAATTTTGGTAATCCTCTATTGTGACTTTGGAGCCTTTTTCAAATGAGCTCCTGTTACAAACATTTTTGTATGTAAAACCAGTCCCTTTAGACTGGAATTATGATACCTTATTTAATGAATTTTGTAAATTTGGAAACGTAAAAGAATTACGGAATAGACTTGGCAAAAATATGGTGTGTTTTGAATTTTGGATATTTTTCAACAACGAATCAGAAGCTCACAGAGCCTACAGAGAGTTTGGGTCAGACTCTATGAGTGTTGGACTTGTAGAGGCGGAAGAGGGGTCCCTAGGCATCTTGAGATATATAGACCACCAACTGAAACTAAAGATTCAAGTAAAATAAGTAAAACCTCCAGATCACCAGACCAGCTAAGTGGTTGATCATTACAAACACATGGTGAGAGAGGCAACCTCTTCAAGGTGAAAAGGTTGGTAAGCCAGAAGATCGGCAATGTTGGGAGCCAGAAGTAACTCGCTTTGGGCGTAATAGTTTTTAGTCATGCCAAGACCAATGTTCAATCAGTAATGCTCCTAATTAAAGCTTAATCCCGAAGATATGATAAAAGAGGTAAAACCTCACTATAATTTTAGTTATGCAAAGGGTGTCATCTTCAATGAAGATTACATGAAATGGACGAAGAGGAAATTTTGGGAGATGTGTCCAGACGTGGTTTGGAAGGTTTTCAAGGTGCCCCGCTCGTCTGATTATTTTGACATTTGTAAGTCCTATTTTGCCATCTGAAATTGTTCTTGACAATGAAATTATGAAAGTTCGTCCATATAGACCGAGAGTGCTCCAGTGCTTTAAATGTTTTGGCTTTGGACACTCCTCAAATATTTGCACCCCAGAAAATAAACTTTGTGGAATCGTGTGGCAAGCCTGAGCACGAGGAATGTTCTGAACCGGTTAATTTGTGTGAAACTGTAAGGGTGACCATCGAGCCCGAGATAAGAAATGCAGTGAATTTAAAAAAGAACAGGAGGCATTACTAAATCTGTTGCTGAACACATCAGTGTGGGACAGGCCAAGAAAGCTGTTGGGAAAAGAAAACTTATTCAGATGCCTTGAAGGCACAACAGCCGGATATTGCTACTTCTGGTGCCCCTTCTGGTGGTGCTCCCCAGGGGTCCCCTAATGGGGTTTCCCATGCCCTCTCTGGTGGGGCTCCCCGTGCCCCCTCTGTTGGGGCTCCCCGTGCCCCCCCTGTTGGGGCTCCCCGTGCCCCCCCCCCCTTGGTGGGGTTTCCCACACCCCTCTGGTGGGGCTCCCCACGGCCCCCCTAGTGGTGCTTCTCATGGCCCCTCTGGCGGGGCTCCTCATGTTGTAGAGAGGACTGGTCAAGCCAGGGGACCCTGTTGGTTCAAGGGTTCAAGCCAGATCTCAATTGTTGACGACTTCTCTCTGACAGGGACATTACCTGACATTGAGCCCTCACTGATCCTGTCATTACTGTGCACCGTGGAGATGACGGTGAGGAGATAGAGGCCCTCTTATTCGTCAGAAGAGGGCCCTTTCTCCCTCTTCGCCTCATTCTCGGTCAGTTGGCCATCATAGGAAAAATAAAAGCAAAACTGGAAGGGCAAGTGAAGGCCCATCATCTAAAAGATCTATAACACCCAGATCTAGATCAAGTAGTTCTGGTAAACTGATAAGATCTCTCTCACCAGGACTCAGATTCCTAAATTGGTAGAAAATTTTAAGATCCCATCTTCTAAATAATGGCTTCTCATGCAATGGAACATCCGTGGCTTTATACCAAATAGAGAGCAAGTTCGGGTTCTGTTTAGGAACATAATCTATCTGCGATGTGTCTACAAGAGACAAAGTTGGGAGAGCACACTCCCAACGTGGGTTTTAATTATTCATTTCATAGGTCTCCACCCCTGATAGGTGTACGTGCTCAGGGAGGCACAGGCATCATAGTCCGTAAGTCTGTTAATCACGAGTTGTTCAGTTGAACACTGTGTTGCAGGCTTGTGCAGTTCAAATTTTTCAACTATAAATGGATCACAATTTGTTCTCTCTACCTTGATCCATCATTGGAAAATAGATTGCAGGATGCGCAGGGAAATCCTCGTCAGCTAGAATAACCGATCTACAGACTTTAATAGGCCCAGCTTCCTAAACCCTTCATTCTGATGGGGGATTTTAATGCCAAACACACCCTCTGGGGAGAGCCAAACTGCGACCTTTGGTGGGGTTTAATAATAGAACAGCTGCTTGACTTAAATGACATCACTTTAATGAATGATGGTTCCCTACAAGACATGATGTTTTTCATAATTCTGATTCAGCCATTGACCTCACTATCTGCTCTTCGTCTTTGAGGTTAGATTACCAGTGGGTAGTAGACCAGAATGATCATGGCAGGTGATCATTGGCCATTCACTTAAAGTTTATGAAAAATATTCCATCTCCATGTTTACCAAAATGGAAGGTAGGGGAGGCTGACTGGGGATTATCAAAAAAACTACTGAAGTTGATCAAGATATAAAAGATTTTCAGAGGCCCAACATCTGCTTATGAGTATTTAATCAGTATATTGCTGTGTGGGTGCCATGCTGTATTCCCCGAACTTCTGGTAAGCCTCGGCGTCCTCTAGTACCTTGGTGGAGCGATTCATGCGCCTTGAGCCGAAAGATAACAAGAACTTGCTACAAGAGATATCGTAAATTTCCTTGCTTGGTCAATAAAATTATCTATAAAAGAGCTCTTGCTAAGCAAAAGAAAACATTTAAGCAAGCAAAGAGGGAATCGTTTATCAGATATATAAGTGAATTAAAATATGATTCCCCTATGTCATTAGTCTGGAACAGAATCCGAAAGCTGCAAGGGAAATTTTCTCCACCTCCCTTGCCTATATTGAAAAATTGATGGCTTCCTCATATCTGATTCTGGAGAAGTTGCAGAAACCTTTGGAGGCATTTCTCCAGTATATCTAGTGCCCTACATTACTCTCCTGCATTCAGGAATATTAGGGACGGTACCACGGTTGTTCCTGCTGTTAGTTTAAATTTAGAGTCATATAATCTTCCTTTCACCATGAAAGAATTGGATCATGCAATCTCGTTGTCTTCCCCAACATCTCCTGGAGAAGATGATATACTGTACTCAATGATTTTTAATTTGCCTGGAAGTACAAAACAATTTCTTTTAGACATTTTAAACAGTTTTTGGCTTTCAGGAACTTCACCAGAGTCTTGGAAGATATCGATTATTGTACCTGTTTTAAAACCAAATTTTCTTTTAAAGATTCCTTCCTTCTAAGAATTATAGGCCAATTGCTCTAACTAGTTGTGTTAGCAAGATTTATGAGAGGATGGTCAATGCTCGACTTGTGTGGTATTTGGATTCAAAGAATCTTTTATCTAATCGGCAGTTTGGGTTTAGGAAAAATAGAAGTACTTCTGACCCTTTGATGTTCCTTACTCGGGAGATACAGAATGCTTTTGCTGTGCAAAACCAGACTGTTGCAGTGTTCTTTGACCTTGAAAAAGCCTACGACACTACCTGGCGAGGGGGTATCCTTTTGCAACTTGTAGAGTGGGGTGTGTGGGTTTTAATTTTTTTGTTCTATTGTCTGAAAGATTTTTTGTCAGAACGTTACCTGAAAGTAAGAGTGGGCTCTTACATTTCTTCTGCTTACCCTCAAGAAGAAGGGTTACCTCAGGGAAGCGTCCTTAGCCCAACGCTCTTTAATGTAGCCGTCAACGGCCTACTAGAACAAGTTCCTGTCGGGGTGCATGGTCTGGCCTTTGCTGATGATTATGCAATAATCTGTAGCAAGTCTACAGCTGTCGAAGCTTGTCAAAAGATCCAGACTGCTATTAATGCTTCAACATTATGGGCCAGTGCTAAAGGTTTCAAATTTTCACCAGAAAAAACCAAAGCTATACGATTTTGCGATTAAGAAGAGTGGAAGAGATCCCTACGCTGTTTTTAAATGATTCGATTTTACCTTATTGAAGATAGCATTAAGTATCTAGGTATTACTTTTGATAAGAAATTAACTTTTGCTCAACATGTTAATGAAGTTTTATGTAAAACGTGAAGCTTCGTCTTAATATTCTTAAAGTGTTTCTAATTAATTGGGGGGCCAGATCGAATCACCCTTTTGAGGATGTACCAGATTTTATGCCTAAGCAAAATTGATTATGGTTGTCAAATTTATGGTTGTGCATGCAAGACAACACTGCAGAAATTAGATGTTGTCCATAATATGGCTTTAGTATTTGTACGGGAGGCCTATAGAACTTCTCCAGTAGAAAGCCTATATGTTGAGTCAGGTTTTCCCCCACTATTTATCCGTAGGGAGGAATTAGGCTTGAGAGTCATATCAAGAGTACTTACATCAAAGCTGAACCCTAATTATAAGTATGTTAGAGAACCAACTGATAGAGCCCCAAATAGACCTAGACTGCCAAAGCCGCTTGAAGTTCGACTAGCAAGCTCTGCCAGGGAGGTGGGATTACTACCCCCTGCAGTAGCTGAAATTTCACCCTCAAAATTTCCTCCTTGGAATAGGCCACACTTAGAAATCTGCCCAATTAGGGACAGCAGGAGTATCAGCTCTGGTGATCAGTTGAGGGCAAGTTTTTTGGACCATGCTTTTTTTGAAAATCATGGTGATTCTCAATTTATATACTGATGGTTCGAAGGGTTCTGATGGTGTTGGTTGCTCTGTAGTGACTAGTGATAATATTATTAAAAGAAGCTTCCATCTAATTCCTCTGTTTTTACAGCTGAACTGCTGGCAGTTTTGACTGCTCTTAAGTATATTTTTTATAGTTCTTGTACTAACAAGGTTTTTACCATTTTTACCGACTCTTTAAGTGTTTTATCTTCTCTTAAAAGCCTAGTCTCTTGCAACCCTTTAGTGCAAGAAGTACAAGATTGGTTTTATCTTTTAATTAATAGAAGAGGTTTTTTCTGTTAGGTTTTGTTGGGCTCCGTCCCATGTTGGAATTGTTGGGAATGAGCGAGCCGACGCTGCTGCTAAGGCTGCAACTAGGCTAGGCACATTTCCAAACATGGGCGTCCATGTTTCCGATTTTAAAAAATACCATTCGATTTTATTGTAGAGACCAGTGGCAGGCCCACGGTCTACTTTAGATAATAATCTTAAATTAAAGTCGATTAGGCCTTCTGTTTGTCCTTGGCCTCATAGCCGGATGGATAGAAGGTCTGAGATAGTTTTAGCTAGATTACGTATTGGCCACACTAAATATACTCACGGGTATCTAATGATGAGTGAGCGGATAGGCAGGTTCCTCGCTGTTCCACCTGTAATGTGGATTTGACTGTGGTGCATATTTTGGTGGATGCCCTCATTTTGAAACCAAACGTAGAGCTTGTTTGCTAGCAAATAAGACACTTGCCGATATTTTAGGTGAAGGTGCTCAGGCAGAGCAAATTATGACATTTTTAAAAAAAATATTGGTCTTTTTTACGAATTGTAATTATCTTTTAATTGTTTTAGGTTTCTTGTTTGGTTTTTATGAATGAATGATTTGTATGTTAGATCGGTTGTGTGTATGTTTCTTTGTGTGATAGCGAGTTTTTTTATTCTTAAGATATATATGCGCTGAATGGCCCCTCGGCTCCGGCGCTTGGCTATGTGCCAAAAACTTTATAATCTAATCTAATCTTGTATTGGACAAAAGAAAAGAAGGTGACTCTCCTCACAAGATTCGTGAAAGAAGAGAAGAACATCAGAGCAGACAGGCTAAGCAGGTTAAACCAAGTTCTCCCCACAGAGTGGACCCTTCACATTCAGGTGTGTCAAGCTCTGTGGTCCCTGTGGGGCAGTCCGCATATAGACCTATTTGCCACCTACCTATCCAGAAGGATAGAGAACTTTGCTCCTTAGTGGAAGACCCGAGAGCGATAGCGGTGGATGCCATGCTGCTGGACTGGTCAGGCCTAGATGCCTACGCCTTTCCCCCCTTCAAAATGTTAGGAGTGGTTTTAAGAAAATTTGCGGCGTCAAGAGGGACGAGACTAACACTCATCGCTCCCTTTTGGCCGTCTCAAGATTGGTTCACAGAGGTACAGGAATGGACGGTGGACTTACCCAAGATCTCTTCCACACAGGAGAGATCTTCTCAAACAACCCCATTTGAGAGGGGTACCATCAAAACCTCCGCTCTCGCTCTGATGCCTTTCGACTATCGAAACGACTTGTCAGAGCGAGAGGCTTTTCAAGCAAAGCTTCAAAAGCAATTGCTAGGGCCCGGAGATCTTCAACTATTCGGGTCTACCAATCAAAATGGGATGTTTTTAGAAGATGGTGTAAGAAGAATAAACTGTCCTCCTCCGATACCTCTGTGACCAACATTGCTGATTTCTTGATTTTCCTTAGGGAAGAATCGAAATTATCATTTCATACAATCAACTTACCTGTCAGATATATACATAGCTAAGACTCCGTCGTCCCCGACAGAAATTCAAATTTCGCGGCACACGCTGCAGGTAGGTCAGGTGATCTACCGTCCTGCCCTGGGTGGCAGGACTAGGAACCATTCCCGTTGTTTCTATCATATTTTTTTTTTTCTGTCGCTTGGAATGTAAACAACGTTTGCAGTTTCCTCTGACTTGATTTTTGGATTTCATCGCCATCGATCTTCTGGGCTATCTTTTGCAGGGAAAGTACTGGATCTTTTGGGTTCGGCATACGCATATTAATTGTTTAATAACTTTGGCTTCGAAAATCGAAGAATTGTTTACGTGTAACTACCGAACTTTTCGTAGACACATAGTTTGCAAGAAGGAAAATTTTAATATTTATTCATAATAACGTGTAGTAAATGTTAGAATTGATTGAGCTAACTTCCTCTTGAGGAAGTAAGGAAAGAATAGTTACGCTTCCTTTAGAAGTTTATATAGCTCTCGTACTAACGAGCAGTTGGAGCATTAACAATACTAGTAGTGTGGTATCCTCATCTCCTTCTTACTTCACAGAATCTTCAAATTCATATTGCAATTTGAAGACAAAGGAATGTAGCTCAAAATACGAGCTATTGAAAGGTAAGAAGTGATTTTAGTGTTAGTGCAGTGGAGGGTGCGTTCTGATCGGCTCTGTTTCGCTCCCAGGCCTAGACCTCTTCCAAGCTCACATACCCAGAGGAGAAGGAAAGTCGAAGCCTACGGAGGTTATGGAGAACTCCCCACCGATCAGGCGTCCCCTCGGCAGGATCTGTAGAACGTCCCAGACTGCCAAGTTTGCCATTGGAAAGGCGTCCTAATTAGTAGAGGGTGCGTTCGATCGGCTCGTCTCGCTCTCAGGCCTAGACCTCTTCCAAACTCACAAGCCCAGAGGAGAAGGAAAGTCGAAAGCCTTACGGAGGTTATGGAGAATCCCCACCGATCGGGCGTTCCCTCGGCAGGATCTGTAAAAGTCCCAGACTGCCAGGGATAGCCATTGGAAAGGCATCCTTTAAAAAGTTGCGTCTTCTTCCGTTTCTTCATCTACATCCGAAAAGACGAAGAATGTACATGTTTGGAGTTCGGACGATCTGGCTCGTTCTCTGAATAAGAGAACACTGACTCACTGAGCGAGAGGCTGAGAGCCAGCCAGCAAGCTAGCGCAAGCCACGTTCCAACAGCCAGCAGCGAGCCGCGTTCCAACAGACTAGCGCGGGCTCGTTCATACAGATAAAACACGAGCCGTGTTCCAGCAACTGAGTGCGAGCCAGCGTTCCAGAACTTTTTTTCTTGGCGCAAGGCGCCTTCAAAGAGAAAAACAGACGGCTTAACTGAGGAGCCTTATAGTAGAGTGGCAATCAGAAGGATGCTTCCATTGAACGTTTACTGGCAGAGGCTCGTATAACAAGACTAGAGGCGCTCGGATCTATTAGGCGCACGGGACCTTCCACGCAAGCGGAACGTTCCAGGAGCGAGTCTCCTTTCTAACGTGCGGAACATTCAGGCGCGCGGAACTATCCAGACGCTAGGCGCAAGGATCCAGACGCCAGGCGTCAGAAGATTCCAAAATCTTCATTTGAGAGAGAGGTCAGTCGCGAGATCCTCTTTGAGTTTTTTTTTTTTTTAACTTGAGCAACTTTCCCCTGGCAAATGTGCAAGATGTCGCAACAGGCGGCCGTTGCTTTTGTCAGAAGGATTCGGATACTAAGAGAAGCCCTTTTCATTATTCAGAAGACTCCTGTGTTAGGCAGTTCCTCTCAATGCGGACTCTCCTCCTTCATCCATGCTCTTCCCTCGTTTGAGGAGGCAAGAGCTTTGGGAGTTTTTCTTAATAAGAATCTCATCGACGTTTGGGTATGATGGCGGATAGGAAATATCTACTTCCTTCCGTAAACCCTAGTGATGAACAGGAATTCTGTCTCTTCCGCGATTTATGGAGGAAATCACGAAGATTTAAAGAGTTCTGGATTAACTTCCTTCCTTAAGGATAATATATATACTCTTTCTATCGTTCTATTAACGAAAAGAACGAAGATAGTAGAAGGTAGTAGAGTTTCTGCTGTATGAGAATACGATACGGTCAAATCATAAACACATACCGTAGTTTACTTCTTTCTGTGCAACTCAATTACCAGTATCCTTCTACGACTTTCCTAGGAAGGACTACGCTTAAAGGGATTGTTTAAGACAAACCACCTACTTAGCTTCTAGATTTATCGAAGTCTTGTTTCGCTTAATATGCTTTAATAAGAACTTCCTGAAGTTCGATAATAATTTTATAAAATTCCTTTATTAAATGGAGTAGCTGGCAACTCTGGAAGAGTAAGCGGGACTGCTTTCGCTGAGAGCCTGAGACCAACGCAGTACGCCTACGCCAGTTACTGTCAGTACCATGTAGGTGTCAGTCATGAGCGGTCGGGTGTATCTCTCTCTCTTCTGCGGGATGGAATAACTATCTGTACTCTCCCCTACAATCGCGTGGTCTTAACCTCGGATTGAGGGGATAGTTAAGCTAACATAAAATAAAATATTGTATCCTTTTGCTAAGAAGCTTTCAATAGAGAGATAGTAAAACAAACCTTTCAATGCTGTTACCGTAGGTAACATTATTAAAGATTCTATCGCAGCAGAACTTATATTATGTAATGCTCTCAGGCTTTACGAAAGCTAGCTTATTAGAGTACCTGCTCAGAAAGATGGATGAGTCGGATGGGAAACTCTCTTTGGGGCAGAACCTTGTTTCCCTGAATGGACTATACTACGTATATAAAGCTTTTTCCTACTAAGAACGGAATTAAACATGTGAAAGGATGTCGGGTACCATAAAGGCACAGGTGTTCTGGCACATAACATAAAAAGAATTAGAAGGAAGCGCCAGTCTGGCGCAATGCGCCAGAAGTGCCAACCTGGCGCAAAATTTGCGCCAGAAGCGCCAGCCTGGCGCATTTGTGCCGAAGAGCCAGGCCATCCAAGATTTTCATCGTTTTCTTAGCGAGTTATTAACCTAAGAGTCCAGTAGCCTCTCGGACACCAAGCTCGGTAACGGCAAGATTCGTTCCTGATTTCGTTACCCATTTAATCACTTAGGCCAATTCCACGACTCTCTCATATCGCAAAGAGCATCGAGAATCTCTTTTTCGCTCCTATTCGCGTTAACAAAGAGATCCTTCTCGATCGACGATAATAACTGTTAACATGTTTAACATTTATTGGAAAGAGTTGTGAGAACCTGCGGAAAGTCTTCTTCATAGATCTCTCAGTAAGGTAGAAGACAAACAGGCTTCCTATAGACTGCTTCCTTTTCCTACTTCTCCCCCGATTGAAGATGACGTGGGAGAAGCTTCAAGGAAGATTATCTTGGTGGGAGTGCTAGCGCCTCGTAGGAAGGACGTTGCGCTTCAATCAAGAAGTCTCGTCCTCTCTCCCCTGCGAAAGGCGAGAGGCGTTCATCGCAGACGTGAAGCTTCCAAACATATCGCAGAGGCTTCGGTTTCGATGAGCGAGATCGGGCGAATCTTACTGGAAGACACGTAACGCCAGAGAGACATGAGACGTCGTCTAGACATGAAGCGTCATTTAAAGCTGCTTTTAGACGCGAGGCTCCAACCAAAATTTGGCGCCAAGTTAGGACGCCTTTTGAGAGCAGAAGCTCGTCTTCCAAGGCGCTAGGCGTCATCCAGACGTCCAGGCAGCACTCAAGCGGGAGGCGTCAGCCAGGACGCTTGGCGGACCAGAAGCGTCATCCATTATGGAGAGAAGCCTGGGCTGTTGTCGCCTTCCAGGACTATTAAAGCGAGGAAGAGGAAGGAATATCATTCCCTTAGCCCCTCTCCTATTAGCAGTTTGTCTCCTCCAGAGGAAAGACGTACTGAATTAGCAGCGGAGACTCATCTAGACCCCGAGTTAGAATAGCTAAACTCGGAAGGAGGAGTACTCAAGGAAGAGAAGACTGTCGAACTATAAAGTTTTGACAGCCTGCTTCTAGAGGAGTATGGAGACGACTGACTCCCTGCCTCCTCCTCCTTCTCCGCGCTCTCTTTTCTCGAGTGCAAAGACGAAGAAATCTTTGTCTTTTCTTAGAATGAAGCCCACCATTTCGATGAAGAGGGCTCTTCAGTCTTTAGACTCTTGGATGAAGTCGAAGAAGGAGTTAGTTAGAACGGTCTTCTGCATGCCTCCAGCGAGACTAGCTGGTAAAAGAGGCATTTGGTATCAGACGGGAGAGAATATGGGTATTTCTCTTCCGTCTACGTCAGAAGCGGATTTTCGACCTTAGTTGACGGCTCACGTAGACAAGGTTTGAACTCTGCCCATATAACTTGGGGCATTTCAGAACTGGACCATCTCCTCAAGGGACTCTTTCATGTATTGGAAGTTTTCAACTTCTTAGATTGGTTCCCTTGGGGTGATGTCCAAGAAAGCCCATGATTCTGAAGGACTCGAACCAGAAGTTCCTTCTGTGTATTTGTTGTTTCTTTTTAAGACAAACGCGGTTCAGGATGGCTTGGTTGAGATCTCCTCTTTATTTGGAGCAAGGTCTTCTTAAAAAGAGGACAGTATATAGTGCCTTTTTAACCAAAGCGGTCTCCCACGCTCAGAGGGCAGCGCTTCTGTACTCGTCTTGTCTGACTTTTGGTCTTTCAGTTAGAAGGACATTTCTCGTTCATTAACTGAGAAGGCGACTCAAGACCTTCTGACGCAGTCAGCAAGGAAGAAGAAACCTGCAGACAGCCCCAAGAACACTGTCATTGTCTGATGAGGAGAAAGACTGGGCCTACAACCTGACACAGATGCGCTAGATGCGAACATATAGGACAGATAAGAGTGTCCGATGTGGAATTTGCCAGACATCCTCGAGACTCTACCAAGCTCGAAGCTCGGCAAGTGGGGAGGAGCCAACCAGGCGCGAGGCGCCAGGCAGGCGCGAGGTACCAGCCAGCCGCGACTCCAAGCTGCAGGGCGCAAGGCGCCAGCCAGGCGCAAGGTGCCAGGCAGGCACAAAGCGCCAACGGGCGCGAGACGCCAGCCAGGCGCAAGCCAGGCTCTAGGCGCGAATCTCCAGCTAAGGCGCGAGGCGTCAACCAGATGCGAGGTGCCAGTCAAGCGAAAGGTACCAGACAAGCGCTAGGCGCCAACCAAGAGCGAAGCACCAGCCAGGCGCGAGCGGTTCCTGCCAGGCTTCAGGCTTCAGTCGGCAGAGATCCATTCAAGAAAGCCCTGGTCTTCTTTGAAACATGGAGATCTCCTAAGCACTTCATAAGTGACTTGATTCCTTCAAACAGCTGAGAATTAAAAGCGCAGGAAGTGCGCGCTTTTGCAAATTCTTGTTCTTTACATAACAATATGTCATATAAAACATATTAGCTGTGTTATACGGTAGAGGCAACTCTGTGTTGACTTCTCATTACACAAAGGATGTCAAGTTAACTACGAGAGATCCTTCTCTTTTGGTTTATACGTTTTCTGCGGATACGTTACTGGGATAAGGAGCCGACACTGATCCTTAACTTTGAGTTAAAGTTTTTTTAACTTAGTGAAATTATTGGGGTTTTTGAAAGGAGTGTGGGATAACTCTTTTCAATTTGAGCGCGAACCCTCGTGTTAGGATCAGGTGATCGGGATCGGTGTTGCGCTCCTTCATAAGGTGTATTGTCATAGAAGTGGTCCAGTACTCATTGACAAAGTCCTTTCAGGCTCTGCCGAGTAAGCGGTTCATACCCCATCGGCAGACCCACAAGAACTCTTAGCCATAGATCACAATATCTCGCTAAAGTCTTGAGGTGATGCAGACTACCGGGCAACAGCCACGAAGTCTACCACCTATCAGATAGGAACCAAGTGGTTATTTATACCTACAACATATGTTGTTTACCTGTCTATTCCATGTTAGCTGTCTTCTACCCTCTCCAAAGGGTGTCAATCAGCTATGTATATATCTGACAGGTCTTTGATGTATGAAAATGATATTGTTATAATACAATAACGTTTCATACATACTTACCTGGCAGATATATACGATTAATGGCCCACCCAGCCTCCCCGCAGGAGACAGGTGGAAGAGAAAAAATATGAATAGAAAACGGGAATGGTTCCTAATCCTGCCACCCAGGGCAGGACGGTAGATCACCTGACCTACCTGCAGCGTGTGCCGCGAAATTTGAATTTCTGTCGGGGATGACGGAGTCTTAGCTATGTATATACTGCCAGGTAAGTATGTATGAAACTTTATTGTATTATAACAATATCATGTTTCTACCATTAAAGGTTATCGGAGTATGCTTTCTGCTGTGTTTCAAAACAGAGGTTTGAAGATAGCAGAAGATAAAGATCTCCACGACCTTATTAGATCTTTTGAAACCTCTAAAACCTTTTCTCCTCGTATTCCGAACTGGAACTTAGATGTGGTTTTGAAATTTCTATCATCAAATAGATTTGAACCTCCTCACAACGCGTCGTTTAGAGATCTAACGAGAAAATGTATTTTCTTGTCGTTAGCGACTGCGAAGAGAATTAGTGAAATACACGCTCTAGATTCTCGAGTAGGATTAAGAGTGATGCGGCAATTGTTCTTTCCAGACTCTGTTCTGGCCAAGAACGAGAAACCTTTCAAAACCCTGGCCAAAGAGTTTTGAAGTTAAAGGACTTTCAAATCTAGTAAGAGAGGAATTAGAAAGATCATTATGTCCGGTTAGAGCTCTGAAGTTCTATTTAAAGAAGAAGAATGAACTCAGTGGATGTAAACAAAGCCTGTGGTGCGCAGTTCGGGATCCTAGTAGACCCATGTCAAAAAATGCATTAGCATTTTTTGTTAGGAGCATTATTACGGATGCTCATAGTAACTGCACTGAAGACTCTTTCAGGACTCTCCGAGTGAAGGCTCATGAGGTTAGAGCGGTGGCCACTTCATTAGCTTTTCAGAAGAACATGTCTTTAAAAGACATTGTGGAGGCGACTTACTGGAGGTGTAATTCAGTGTTCGCATCGCACTACCTTAAGGACGTTAAAGTGACATATGAAAAGTGTTTCTCTCTGGGTCCTTTTGTATCAGCCGATACAGTGCCGGGCTGGGAACACTAACGATCCTTAGAAAAATTTGTATTTGTTCTAATTTTTGATAGTACATAGATCTACCTTGTGAGACGAGTTGTTGTTTTTTCTGCTGATTAGTATGCTTGGTGGTGCACGGGCGTCCTGGCTTGGATCAGTGGGGAATCAAGAGACGTCTTACTGGCTAGATTGTACAAAATATTTTTTTAAAAATTTATTTTCATTTTTTGTACTTTAAGTACGAAGTTTGTGATTAGAGTTTGTGTTGTTTGCAAGGAGTTAGGGGATAACTTCTTGCAATCTTAGAACTAACATGGATAGGTTGAGGTGATCGGGATCGATGTTGTGCTCCTTGTATAGGTCTTGTCAAGTAAGTGGATAAGCACCCATTGACATAGTCCTTCCATGATCTGCCAAGTAAGCGGATAAGACCCCTTTGGCAGAACCACAAGAACTCTTAGCCATAGATCAATATCTCGCTGAGGCTCTTGAGACTGACTAGACTCCTGGATTGTATTCATGAAGTCTTCAGTCTAAACAGGTAGGAACCAAGGTTTTTAGTACAGGAGCATTAGGTCCTTAAAACATGCCAACTTGGAAAGAAAATGCAGAAAGCTGATTTTTTTACTGATGGTACTACAATTCTTCCTCAGATGAATGACATAAAGTTTACCAAAGTTAACCCTGAGCTTGCTGAGTAATTCAAAATGGCGGGCAAGATGGCTGCCATTAGTACGGAACCCACTTTCTGAACTAATAACGCTAAAAGTGGGGGAAAAAGTTTTACAAATTAGGTTTTAAGCAGTGGAAAGAACATTTTTCATGTCATTTATTTGATATGTTACCCATTTAGTCATACTGTATATAAAAAATTCTTTATTTCCTCATAATAAGTGGTGTGAGATTTTATGCAATTCAAAATATTGATTTGTAGTCGTTACTAATCCTGTTTTCAATTCTCCTACATATACCTATACCCCCTCCCTCTCCTAATACACCTGTGATACCCATTGCAAGGGGTGGTGAGGAAAAGTGAACTCGTCCTGGACCTGTATAAGCTACTTCCCGTATCTCACTGGCTTCCAGACACTTAGTCTACCACACAGATCCTTCGTGATTACACCACATTTCATCAGACAAGGCTGTTCAGGTACTTTATATTCATCTGGTATCATCTCAAAATATCTCACCTTTGTATTTTATAACACACACACACACACACACAGATATATATATATATATATATATATATCTATATATATATATATATATATATATATATATAAACTACATTTGGTAGACTAATTGTATTCAGACTTACTTATTGTGCTCTAAATATCCAATCTCTCGGCACCAAAGGCATTGTTTTCCAAATTATTTCTGTAATCTGCGAATGAGAAATTCTAAATTTTTAAACTGCGAATTAAGAACCAGTGATTTAGTTTGACATCAGAAACTTTTCCTTTGTTTCAAGGTAGGGAGTGTGGCAAGAAAGATGCGATGGTGTGTTTTTTGCAATGAAGCCATTGAACATGGCTCAGGGGTGCAATGGGTCAAAAGAGATTGGGACAAAAAGTCTTAGCAATCAGCAGTGAAATAAAGGATTGGGTCTAGCACCAGTTGTTAAGTAAAACAGAGCACTACCAATTCCTATACACAAGAGATGTAGACAGAATTATCTCTTGCCTAAAAAAAAGAATGTCAAGAAAAGGAAGAGAGAATCAGATAACTCTGGTAAAAGATCAGAGTACAAGGCACCAATTCGCAGGTCCCAGACAGACGATTTCGACCTACGAAACCAGTGTGTGTTTTGTGGAAAGTGTATTGACTATTCTATGATAAGCAAACAACGTCTTAAGAGACGTGATAAAATACTATGAATCGAGAGCTAAAGACTTTATCCACTCATTACAAGAGAAATGCATAGAACGCTCTGATAAATCGGGGCAATGAAGTACATGTGCGTATTCAAAACATTGGATATACAGTTGCTGCTGAGGTAAAATATCACCATGACTATCAGGTAAGTTTTCACAAGGGTTGGGAATCTGTGCAAAATCCCACAAAAATGCCTAAAGGTCGTCATATAGGGTCAGTTGATGAAGAGTAAAATGTAGGATTTGACAAACTTTGTGAGCTCTTAGATAACAATGATGACCACCAATACACTTTGACAGAATTAGAGGGTCTTTTGAAGGATTGTTCTGGAGATGGTGAAGTGTACACTGTGAGACAACTAAAGTCTAAACTACAAGATAGGTATAAAGATGAAATGATTATTACGTGCGAGCAAGGTAAAGAGACAATGTATACATTTCTGAATGAGAGCAATAATATACTGAGACAACATAACAGTAATACTGGACTAACACCTGAAGAAATTGTCGACATGGCTGGAGTTCTCATAGAAGATGAAATAAGGATAACCATATTATGCTAAATCAAACCCAGTATCCAAAATTTTTGGAGATGAGCAACTATGAGAAGATGGAAGAACGTGTTTCTCAACTTCTATTAAGGTTACTTAGTCATCTCATCAAAGACAGAGGCTGTAGGATTGCAATATTACACAGTATAACATCAGCTGCACGCCCCAGATAATTTCTCTCTCCAATTCTCTTAGGATTATCAGTGTACTGTAATGCTAAATTCGAGTCTCGTGAATTAGTTGATTTACTTAGCAGTCTAGCATTTGCAGATGATTACCGAGAAGTATTACGCCTCTACAGTATGTATGAATGGGTTGACAAATTTGTGAATTTTGTATTTGACAATGCAGACATTGACACTCATACACTGACTGGACTTGGAACATGGCATGTTTTGGGAGGCATCGCAGGTGTAACGCCAGCTGGAGAGATTGTGGAAGAAAACTTGCCTCGTTCAACACAAGTTCAGTCCATTGTAGATGCTGGTAGATTTGCACAATTACCCACCAAAAAATACAAAAAACCACAAGTACCAGGTCTCAGAAATGTATTAATCAAACCACTAGAACCTTTCAGTACCAACCATTCCTTCTTGAGATTAGGTATAACCTTAGACAATATCTGGCTGGCCAGCTTCCATGTAACACAGACTGCACGGTGCCCATTATGGAGTGGTTTCAATCAAACTCTCATGAAGCAAATCCACTATGATGTAAGCAGAATAGACATTCTGACATTCATTAATAACAGTCCAAATCATCCAGACACCCTTTACTCTGCCCTCTGCTATGCCCAGGATGTGTCAGAAAAGTACAGGCTAGGTATTATCCCTGTCACATTTGATCAGCCAGTATACCAGAAAGCAGTTGAAATAGTACAAGCATCTCCAGACCTTACCATTGTTATAGTGAGATTAGGTGGCTTCCATCTTTTAATGTCATATATGGGTGCAATTGGACATATAATGGCAGGGAGTGGGCTGTCTGATCTATGGGAGACTGTCTATGGAATCAACACAGTGAAGCACATGCTGACTGGGCATGCTTATGCTCGTGCGCTCCGAGCACACATGCTGACAGCCTCTTCTCTTGTTGGGAAGATGCTTCATACATCAACATCTTGAAATACACTCAACTTGGATCATCTTAGAGTTGTCCATGAAAAGCTGCTTGATGGGAAATATGAGGTTGGGACTCTTCAACAGGACTCCTCTGTGGTTCATCTAACAAATGTATTAGATGATCTAGAACATAACCTGACTACAAACTCAAGAACAGGAAAACTGTGGAATGAATATGTCAAGATGATACGTCTAATGCTCTTGTTTCTACACGCTGAGCGTACTGGTAATTGGGAAATGCATCTATTTTGTGTCAATGCAATGATCCCCATCTTCCATTCTGGTGGACACCTAGCATATGCAAAGTCTGCCTGTCTCTACCACACACAGATGAAAGAGCTCCCCACCATCATGGACAAGGATCAGTATGTTACATATACAGAATCTGGATACTGGACAATACACCGGAGTGACCGATTCTGGTATGGGAATTTTACTGACCAGACCATAGAACAAGGTTTTTAATGCGGAGTGCGAAACTCGGGTGGCAGGTTTGAAAGCATGGCCGTGGCATCACAAGCAGCACTCGGGCAAAAGGATGATTCATGTCTGCCAAAGGCTATTCCAATATGTGAGGTAGTTGAAGATTTTTGTGGAATTTATTTCAGACAAGTGATCAACAAACTGACATGAGAGCCTCCATGACTGAACGTGACAGGAAACACTATATCCTTTTTCGAAATTGGTTGAGACACTCGCCATTCTCATACACAGGTGAGCACAGTGAAAATCTTATCTCGCTCGCAACTGGTATCGTGGCACCAACATCTGCCAATGCTGAGTGTGCCTTTGAGATGGGAAGGAAATCAGCTGAAAGTGTGACAGGTAAGAATTTTGCAGATGTTAAACCCAAAAGAAATTATTGAGTTACATCAAAAGGAGCAGCCACCAATGGAGTGACAGTCCGTGGCAAAGTGGTAGAGGTAGATTCCACACTATTATTCATGTGTGTCACATGTGTTATAGAAAAGCAATCTGAAATGGAAGTCTACCTTCAGCATGAGATTAGTAAACAGCCTCCTGCATTATTTGATAAAGAGATGATGCACAAGAATACTAAAAGTAATCTCGCAAGTCTCATAAAAGCTTCAGTTGTACCCATCTCAAGTGATGACCTTCAAAATCCATATTACATTGTCGATGGTGGACATCTACTGCAAAGTGTTCCTTGGCCAACAGATGTGGATGGTTGCACATATGGTGATGTTTGTAGAACATATGTATCATACGTACTAAACACCTTTGGTAAATGCACTGTATGTTTTGATGGGTATTATGCTACATCAACAAAATTTGCAGAGCAGAACCAGCGTAGTCTTTTTCACACGGTCTTTGCAATCTGAAGCTAAATAGTGGGAACTGTGGCAAGACCATCAACTGCCCGATAATGTTCGGACCTGAGTGATATCAGGCGGAACTATTTTGCAGGGCTGGACCACGGATTCCAGGGGGGTCTAGTTTTGCGGATAGGACTCTTGGCATTCTGTCCGGTTTGCCCATAATGTGATTAGGGTGGGGATGATTGTATTCTGGTAATACTCTCAGTCCTATCAAGCGGGTTTGGCTTACACTTGGGCCACTCTAATCATGTTTGTGCCATCCCCTGTGGGGTAGGGTAGGGACGCGGACATTTTTGGGAGTCGGTTCCATCACTTGTGCCATTAGTGGAAGAATAAACTTCATGAAAAGGAAGGCTGATGATGTCTTTTTAAGGTTTTTCAGGTTTATCTATTACCAATACTTTTATCTTTATGAATAATACAAATAAAGAATCAAGTACCCTGGACCCTTTGATGGTAATGAATCGGCACAGTTGATGACTGCAGGAACCTCCACTGGCAACCTTCCTCTGGAAAACTCAAAAAAACCTTCCAGTGTAATCACACTGAAACCTATAGCTCCAGTACGGAGTAAGGGGAAATTTAGTAAAAAATATAGTTACAGAAATAGGACCCAGAATGTTTGAAAACTCGTATGATAAATATTTGACTTTTAATTTGGAAGACTCTAATTGTGACATTTTTAATGTATATAAAGATATTGTCAGGTGCTGTGGCCGAGAGCCTAAGATTTCTTCTGAGGGCGAGGAAAGCTGACAGTGGAATCTGCCTCGGCAAAAGAGAGTGAACAGCTAAAAACATTATCTCACCTTGGAGGAGTTAAAGTAGAGTGTGCAGTACATGCTTTTTGGAATTACTCCAAGGGCATGATATATGCACCCCAGCTTGTGACTTACTCGGAGGAAAGGCTCGTAGAGGAATTAAGGGAGGCAAGGGGTAATAAGAAATTTGAAAGAATGAAGAAGATAAATGGAGTCCTAGTCCCACTTCCCAATTTAATTGTTACTTTCAATTCCACCCGATTGCCTAGTATAGTGAAAGCAGCCTGGTTACGTTTTAACGGTAAAACAGATTATCCCAAGACCGAGGAGATGTTTTTTATTGTCAAGAATTTGGACACATGTTGGGGTCATGCAGACAGAAATTACAAGGCAAGCCTGCTACTTGTGTTAAATGCAGTGAGCCAGAGCATGGCATATGTAATAAGGAGGCCAGATGTGTGCATTGTGGAGAAAATCATCCATCATCTTCACTTAATTGCGATGTATACATCATGGAAAAAGAAATTCAGACATTAAGGGTGACCGAACGTATCACATTTGGAGAGGCAAAAGAGAGAGTGTTGAGTCAGTACATTAGACCAGGAATATCCTTTTCCAGTGTTGCTGCCAACCGAAGAAGAAATATCAATGTCACCAAAACTAATGTTAATAAAACACCAGTTACGACCTGTACTCGTGCCTCTTTGGAGGCAGCGCCAGTGATTGCTTGGCGCTCATGCCTCTTCGGAGGTTGCGCCAGTGACTCCTGGCGCTCCTGCCTCTTCGGAGGCTGCGCCAGTAATTCCTGGCGCCCCTGTCTCTTCTGAGGCAGTGCCAGTAATTCCTGGCGCCCCTGTCTCTTCGGAGGCAGTGCCAGTTGATTCTGGCACTCCCGCCTCTGTGGAGGCAGTTCCAGTGGTTTCTGGCACTTCTGCTTCTATGGAAGCAGAACCAATGATATCTGGGACTCCTGCCTCACTGGAGGCTGTGCCAGCTTTAAATGGTGCTTCTGATCCTTTGGAGAATGCACCAATGTCCAACCTTCACACCCCTCCTCAGGCAGCATCAGCTTTGTCTGGTGTTCCTGAGACCGATAACCCTCTGAAAAGGAAGGCAGCCATAAATATAATCAGTCTCCTTCCAGAAATAAGGAGCAAGTCAGTAAGCTGAAAGCTCTTAAAGAGGCTCTAATTTAACAGCCTCTAAAGGGAAGTAAATTCATTCATTTTCTACAGTGGAACTGTCAGGGATTAAGAGCTAAATGGGAAGAATTAAGGCTGCTCATATCAGAAGTGTCTCCTGTTTGTATAGCTCTGCAGGAGACAATGATTTGGTAATAATATGTGCCCCAGCCCACGAGAGTTATACATCCTATCACTCCACCTATATAATTTGAATATTGGAAGCCATGGTGGTGTCGCTTTGTATGTTCGAAATGACACCCCACAAAATCCTATCAGTATCCAATCAGCATTGCAAGTGATAGGTGTGCAGATCCATTTGCAAAGAAAATATACAATATGCTCTCTTTATCTACCACCTAATGAAGCCTTCCCCATCAATGAATTTAAATCTCTTATTCAACAGTTACCACGCCCTTTTGTTATTTTGGGAGATATGAATAGCAGAAATCCTCTTTGGGGTGACATCATCACCAATCAAAGAGGAAGGTGTTTAGGTTCCATCATAGAAGATCGAAAATGTTAGGGATCCTCAACTCTGGGGAGTCTACGCATTTTCATGTTCAAACAGGCACGTTATCAGCAATTGATTTATCTATATGTAGTGATGACTGTATTATTGACTTTAATTGGAGAACTATAAATGATAGATTTACCAGTGACCATTTTCCGATAGTGGTGAGTGTAGCATCAAGTCCTCCATCTTCAAGGCTACCCAAATGGAACATTGGTAAAGCTGATTGGTCAACATTCAGGAGCACAGCTCAATAGATGACTCTGCTGATGACTTTCCCTGTGTAGATGACGCTCTTGACTTTCTGAATACAATGATGTTCTCAGCTGGTTCTTCCAATCTATACCTAGGACTTCGGGCAAATTTGTCTGCCGACCAGTTCCCTGGTGGACACGTAAATGCCAAGGGGGAAACTCATAGAAAATATGAGATCTGCCTTTCAACCGCAGATACCGCAGACGAAAATGGTGAGTATTATCGTGTAGAATTTCGAAAAGCGAGAGCTCATTTTCGCATGGAAATCAAAAAAGCATGAAAAAAGAATCTTGGACGATATTCATATCTTCACTAAATTCGAAAACTCCTCTGACTCTAGTTTGGAAGAGAGTTAGAAAAATAGCGGCAAGTTTACTCCTTGTCAAAAACCTCCCGTTATCAAGGTGAATGGTTGTGAGGTAGCAGACCCCCAGTTAGTGGCAAATGAGTTTGCTAATCATTTTGCTAATGTTGCGAAGAAAAATGATGATAGACCCTATTCAGCTCAAAGACGGATAATAGAACAGGTCGAAATTGATTTTAATACCTTAAGACATGAGCATTACAATGCTCCTTTTACTATTAGAGAATTTGAATCAGCCTTGAATAAATGTAATGAATCAGCTCCTTGGGACTGGACGATATAACATATTCAATGATTAAGCATACCCCTGAAAATACCAGACTTTTCATATTAAGCCTAATTAACAGAATTTACAGAGAACATATCTTCCCCAAGCTTTGGGAGAAGTTGAAATTATTACCATTTGTGAAACCTGGAAAAGATCCATTCAAGACAGAAAATTATCGTCCCTATCGCATTAACTTCTGTTTGTGTAGATCATGGAAAAAATGGTGAACTACGATTGAGTGGTACTTGGGAAAGGGGTAAATATCTGTCGCCTGCTCAGTGTGGTTTTCGGAGTATGCACTCCACAACTGATGTATTGGTACGAATGGAATCTTCAAATGATACAACATGGAGATATGGCATTTTGAGGGTCCTTTATGAATGTAACCTGAGAGGCAATTTGCCCCTGTTTATTAAGGCCAACTTTTTTTAAAAAATAGGATATTTCAGGTTCAGGTTGGAGCAATAATGTCAGATATATTCAATCAGGAAGGAGTACCACAAGGAAAGTGTTTTAAGTGTAACCTTGTTTGCCTTGGTAATCAATGGGGTTTCTAAAATAATTCCCCCACCCCGATATAACATATACCCTTTTTGTTGATGACCTATCGATTTCCTTTGCAGCATCAAGGATGGCAGTGGCTGAACGCCGCCTTCAGCTCTGCATTGATAATATAATAAAGTGGGGCTGAGGTTAATGGTTTTTAGATTTTCCGCCAGTAAAACGTAACTATGCACTTTTGTCGTATAAGGGGAATCCACCCTGATCCAGATCTATTCATTCATAGGCAGATAATTCCATGTGTTTGGTGAAACAAGGTTTTTGGCTTGGCTTTTGATTTTTGATAGCAAGCTGACCTGGATTCCACATCTGAAATATATTAAGGCAAAATGCTTAAAAGCAATGAATTTGCTGAAAGTCGTGTCTCACACTTCGTGGGGGTGCAGACCGAACACTCAGATGTTGAGATTATATAAAGCCTTGGTCTTTTCAAAATTAAGTTACGGGTGTGAGGTGTACACTTCTTGCAAAAGCCAAATAGCCTTAAAATGCTCAACTCAATTCATCATGGAGGAATACGGTTGTGTACTGGAGCATTTAAATCGTCTCCCACCGAGAGCATGCTTGTAGATGCTGATGAGGTGCACTGGATCTTCATTACAAGCGTCTGCTGGTTCGGAGCTGGTATAGATTCCAGAGGCTACCTAAGTCTTTAACCAGCATTTGTATGAGAAATGAAAGGCATTGGCAGTTTTATGAAAATCACCCAAGCAACCTCATCCATTCGCTTTTAGAGTCTATACCATTGTTCGTGAATTAAACATGCCAAGGGTCGAGATTTTACAAGCAAAACTATTCAGTTAGTCCCCCTGGAACTTCCCAGAGGTAAAATTCTGCAGATATTTCAATTTTACCAAAACAGAATTGTCCAGTGAGGCCACGCGGTCAATATTTTTAGAACATTCCTTGCAACATGACGGCTCAAAGTCAGATGCTGGCGTCGGCTTTGGTGTAGTCTTCCCTGATGTAGAGAGGAGTGGCAGGTTATCATCTGTTGCATCAATTTTTACAGCAGAGTTATATGGAATTTTAAGGCTTTAAAGGAAGTTTTAATTCGGAATGAAAGTAATTTTATTATATATTGTGACTCAAGAAGGTCTTCAGTCATTGGAATCTTTTAACCCTTTAAACCCTCTGATTTTAGATATATTGGAATGGCTGCTTTTACTAAAAAGAAGAGGGAAAGAAATAAAGTTCTGTTGGGTGCCTTCTCATGTTGGGGTGGCTGGGAATGAGAAAGCTGACCAACTTGCAAAGTCTGTGGTCAGCTCCCCAGAACCCACAAGATGCCTAATACCATATTGGGATTTGTATCCTCTAGTAGTGGTCAGAGAATTAAAAAATGTTGGCAGTCCAGTGGGAGGATATTTTAAACAATCAAAAAATGCGTAGTATCACGTCTTCAGTGTCTCCTTGGTCATATCCATATATGCCAAGGAGACAAGAAACGATGTTGTGCAGATTGAGGATTGGACATACAAGACTCACCTATGGGTTCTTGATGTCTCGTGAAAATCCTCCGTTTTGCGAGAACTGTACTGTGCCCTTGACTGTGAGACATTTGCTGGTTGAATGTCCCAGACTTGGGAATTTGAGACATAGTTTCATGTCTTGGGGTCGTGACAGAGTAGGTAATTTTATCCTAGCTACAATTCTTGGAAAGGATTGTAATATAGAGCAGTTATATTATTTTTATGAGGGAGGCTGGCCTTCTTAAACCAAACCCAATTTTAAATTATTATATAGATTGTCTATGTAAAAGAACTTTTATATATGAACAAAATTTTTATATAATATATATTTATAGATTTTTATATGAAATTTATCAAAAATTTTGTTTTTTTATATTTAATTTATTTCAGTGTCAATTACCCAGATGTTGTGACGCCAGATATAATACACAATCAATCAATCAATCTGCGTTATGTGATGCAACTTTTCGTCTAGATCCTTCTAAACTAAAAAGTTCTTGTTGGAGACGATGACGCTCACTGGTGGGCTCCGCCCATTTCACCCCTGCCCTCAGATCGCCGTATATATATATATGCCCTGAGGAAGTAGAGATCAGATCATCAGTGAGAGATCAGAGAGAGATAAGAGAGGAAGAGGACACACAAGAGAGAGTGTGAACGGAAACGAGTTAAGTCGTCCTTGGTCGAAGAGAGAGAAACAAGTTAAGTCGTCTGCAGTCAGAGAGAGAGAGAGATATCTCGACGCTGAACAACCCCTTCCATAGAAGAAACTTCTTACAAGTGGCTTGGAGGAGGAACCCACCCTTCGAACATCCAAGAATAGACATTGCTTGATGCAGTACGGAGGCAAGAAGCCGTCTGACGTTCTGCTGTCTCCTTTTGTGAAGCCGTCACTTCAAGCACTGATTTTCGACAGCTGCAAAACTGGCCAGCAAGTATTTCCTTACCTCACAGTTTCCCCAGTTCACATATTGTAAGATTTTACTTTTGTTATGTAAATAGGAGAAACCAATCTGCATTTATCTTTGTTAGTAAGCTTGTAAATAAACTTCTGTTCGGTTTGAGTTTCTTTCTATAATCGCATCCCGAGTTTCAACTGTTGGTGTTGAATCCTTTTTGTTTATCATAATAAAGAACCTGTAGCGAACCTTGGTGTTCATAAGAGCGCCAGAACACTACTATCACCAAGTGCCATGTAGTACCCAAGGTTGTGTGGAGTCACAGCAAGGTGCAGTTGCCCCTGAGTGTCCATCAGCGCCATCTCTGGTAGCTCCCACTGTGGACCCTATTCAGCTGAAATTGGATAGCATTTTGGCTTTACTTAAGTAAAGCTCCCATGATGCCTCGAGTTCCACGTCTCAATCATCCGGTTCATCTGAGACGCTAGTAGTGGCTAGGACACTTCAGGCACCCATAGGTGCAGAGCCTCCTCAGGCACCCATAGTAACTACGATTTCTCAAGCTCCTCTGGTTGCAGGTACCACTCAAGCTCCTACAGGTCTTCCTCCTGTTTCATCAGAAGAGGAAGAGGTAGAGGATCAAGTTGCCTCTTCTGCGTATGTTGCCTTAATGAAATTGCTTTTGGCCTCTTATCCTGCCTTCTTTTTGCCTACAACTCCCTTGTCACCTATGTTGACTTTTAGTCATGGATATGCCTTATACTTTTCCAACATACCAAAAATGGTTCTTTCTTCTTCAGTAAAGAGAGCATTCAAAGACAGAAGCATGGCTAGCAGAAAAGGGGGATCAAGGCAGAACTTCTTTTAGTTTTCCTCCCTCTAGGATATCGAAATGGAGGTACTATCTCTGGTATGCTAATAAGGAAGTACCTTCAATGGGGATCTGTCCCTCTTCCTATGGAGACTTCTCAGGTTTTGTAGATCCGCCAGATGTTCTGCCTTCTCTTTGGCAAAGATTTTGTTTTTGGCCTTGGAACTAGCACATCTCTTAAAGAACACCTTCAAAGTGTTCAAAATCATGAACTTTCTTGATTGGGCAGTGGGTGCCTTGACTCAAAATTAGATCTCGCTCGGTCTTGCCAGAGAATTTTGCTTCGGACTGATTGGAAGTGTTGTCCCGTATTGACAGGAATCACAGATGGCTCCCATGAGCTAGCTTTCCTTTATACTCAGGACACTCTGAAGAAGAGGGAGCTCTGGTGCTCATACACCTCTAAGGGAGTTGCGGTGATTCAAAGATCAGCATTGCGGTATTCATTGCTGGATAAAAAACACCTTTCTCCCCAGTCTACAGTCCTCAACATAGCTTCTGAATTGCAGAAGAAGAGTACTCAAGATCTTGCTCAGTCCTCCAGCGAGACCAAAGGTGACTCCTGTTGTAACTATAAAGCAGTCTCTTCCTCTGAGGGCACAGCCCTTTCGGTCCAGACCGAGAGCCTTCTCCCACTTCAGAGGAAGTACTCTGCCTCAAAAGCAGTCGAAAACCCCCTGCTAAAGGTCCCTCTTGTAGGTGAGGGGACCATTATCCATGCACAAGTTGGAGCCAAACTTCTTTTGTTTTGGGAAATGTGAAATGTGGCAGAAGAATGGAGCAGAAGCCTGTATAGTGAAGGTTCTAAATGGAGCAGAAGCCTGTATAGTGAAGGTTCTAAAAGGAGGATATATCATCCCCTTTGTCAAAATGCCTCCCTTAGTTAACACACTAGTCTTATTGACTGCTTATTTGCAAGGGTCAGAGAGGTTTTTGGCACTTTCAGAAGAATTTGTGTCTTTTAAAAGAGGGGGCGGTAGAGCCAGTGCAGGACCTTCATTCTCCAGGTTTTTACAATTGTCTACTTTTGGTCTCCAAGTCATCATGGGGCTAGACTCTGGCCCGTCTTGGATGTCAGTGCTTTTGTCTTGAAGACAAAATGCAAGATGGAAACAAACCAGTCAGTCCTGTCTGCCATTTGCCCAGGAGATTGGATGATGTCCTTAGACCTACAGGATGCGTATTTCCATGTACCTATTCATCCCAGTTCAAGGAAGTACCTCAGGTTTGCTTTGGAGGGAAAGACTTTTAACACTTTTGGGCTCTTTGGTTTGGTCTTATGACAGCATCTCGGGTTTTCACCAGAGTGATGCCTCCCATTGGAAAGTGGCTACACCTACAGGGGATAAGAATCTCCCTGTATTTGGAAGATTGGCTTCTCAGAGTCCATTCAGAGTCAATGCATGGAGGGAGGACCTCAGAAAGACTTATTAGTACTAGAATTAGGTATTCTAGTGAACCATCAGAAGTCCCAATTGATCCCCTCTCAGAGGATTCAGTATTTGGGGATGATAATAGTGTCTTAAGATTTTCGGGTTTTTTTGGACACCGAAAAGGATAGAATCTTGCCTAAAGAAGGTACAAGAGATTCTTTCCCTGGAAGAGTGCTCAGCCAACAATTTGATGAGCCTTCTCATGTTTCTATCGTCAAAAGAACAATTCATACACCTGGCTTACTACATCTCGGACCCCAACAGTTCTTTTTGAAAGTGAGCTGGAACAGGAAGGTTCTTCCAGACTCATTCATGTTTACAGTGGCAAAAGAAATTAAGGAGGACCATCTCTTGCGGAACTCCAAGGAGAGATATTTGCAAGGAAAGCCTCTTTTTCCATTGAGCTCGACCTGAACTTCTCAGATGCATTACTCCTGGGATGGGGCACTCTTTTAAAGAAGAGCGAGGCATCTGGTATATGGTCCCCAGAACTAAGGTCTTTTCACATAAATGTGAAAGAACTAAAGGCTGTGCATTTAGGCCTTCAGTCTTTCTCTCAAAAAGTAAAGAACAAGACAATTTTAGTTCACTTGGACCACAGGACAGCACTCTCTTACACAGTGAAAGAAGGAGGCACTCAGTCTTTCTCTGTGTATAAGGCAGTGAGAGATTTCTTCTGGGCAGAACAGAACACTACCAGAATAATTACCAGGTTTATCCCTGGAAAGACCATTGTATTAGCAGACAAGCTAAGCCTTCGGGTACAAGTCTTCTCAATGGAATGGACCTTGGATCCACTAGTCTGCTTAGACCTATGAAAGATTTGGGGAACACCAATGATGGACCTATTTGCCACGTCTTGGAACCATCATCTTTGTATTGATTGCCAGTACCAGATCCCCAAGCCTGGTAGACGCTTTTCTCCTGGACTGGTCAAACAAAGATCTGTATGCCTCTCTCTCTCTCTCTCTCTCTCTCTCTCTCTCTCTCTCTCTCTCTCTCTCTCTCTCTCTCTCTCATTCAATTTGATAAGACAGGTGTTAAACAAGTTTCTGTCACACTAGAATGTCTAATTCTGGTAGCACTTTTCTGGCCGTCGAAGGAATGGTTTCCTGATGTCATCGACCGCCTAGTGGACTTCCTAAAGCTACTTCCTCAAAAGAGGCAGCTGCTTAGACAGCCACACTTCCAGAGGTCCACCAAGGCCTTTCTTCTCTGGCACTGACAAGCTTCAAACTGTCAAGAGACTTCCTAGAAAGAAAAGGTTTTCTAAAGCGCCTGCAGAGGCAATCGCTAGATGCAGGAAGCAGTCCTCTAATGATGTCTATCAGAATAGTAGGAGATCTTCAGAAAGTGGTGCAAGAATGCAAAATTAATGTCTCTTCTCAGACCTCTGTGATCCAAATAGCTGACTTGTTAAATTCAAGATCAGAGAGGAGCCTTTCAACATTCAGCATTAAGGGCTATAAAGCCATGTTGGGGTCAGTCTTTCATCATAGAGGATTAGACTTGTCTCCCAAAGATTGGACATTTCAGATTTTACTAAGTCTTTTGACACCTCCAAAGGTAAAGATTCACCTGCAGTACCTTGGAATCTCGACATAGTTTTGAAGTGGTTGTCAGGTCCTCACTTTGAGCCTATGCATTCTATCTCCTTAAGAGACTTGACTAGGAAAACCCTTTATCTGATATCTTTGGCAACAGCAAAGAGGATCAGTGAAGTGCATGCCTTGGAGAAAAGGATAGGTTTTTCGAAAGGGAATGCTATCTGTTCATATTCACATGGTTTTTTGGCCAAGAACGAGTCCCGCTCTAACCTATGGCCTCGTTCTTTCTCTATAAAGATCCTGAAAGAAGTTCTGGGATCTGATGATGTGGAAAGATCTTTAGGTCCAGTGAGATCTTTAAAACACTACTTGCACAAAACTAAAGACAATCGCAGCGATTTTTGCAGTATGTGGTTCTCTGTTAAGAACCTGTCTAGACCTTTGTCTAAGACTGATCTAGCATTCTTTCTAAGAGACGTGATCCATGAGGCGCACTCATCAGTTCAAGATGTGTTCCCTTTATATAAAGTGAAAGCTCATGAGATTAGACCAGCAGCCACTTCCCTGGCTTTTAAAAGTAATGTCCTTATCAGTAATTATAAATTTTGCATTCTGTAAATGTAAATCTGTGTGCATCTCATTATCTGCAAGATATTAGAACAGAGTATGATTGCAGTACCTTGGGTCCTCTTTTTGCGGCTGGTGTGGTGTTGGGAAAGGAGGTATATGGTCGATTCGCGGTCAGTCTGTTTCGCGGTTAATTACTTTCGCCCCCGGGTGAAGTCGATTCGCCATCCTAATTGCACCCATACTTGGTGGAGTCTGTTCGCCGTCAACATAGGAGTCGTTTCGCCGTCAATATAGGAGTTGTTTCGCCCCCGTTATTAAGAAATGGACCAAGATGTGCAATTGGCAGCAGAATTTTTTTTATTGTTTGTAAAGTCATCGTTAATATAATTAAGATTAATATCACATTTTATTCTATTCTATGTACAATAATTTACATTATTTCCGTAGAAGATAATCAGAATCATTCAGAATCACTCCTAGCAAATATAAAAAATTGTACTTAATTTTAAAATAAATATTCACTTCCACGCTGGTAAAAAATATAAAACAATAATATCCAGCACTCAAACAACTGTCTCCTGCCACAGTCAATCAGAAAATCCATTCGTTCCAGGCATTCCCACTGTCCTAAACTAGCTAAAAAAATATAAACAAACAACTCGGTTATTCCATCGGTCTTTCTCAACACAAACAACCACTGCACTAATTACCTTTTGCTCGCTGAAAAACAGACACACACACACACTAGCTAAAAAAATATAAACAAACAACTCAATTATTCCATCGGTCTTTCTCAACACAAACAACCACTGCACTAATTACCTTTTGCTCGCTGCAAAACATAGATTTGTATATATTTGTTTTAGTTGTGCCATGTATTCTCTAATGTGTATTTTAAATTTATTATCTTCTACAGAAATAATGTGTAAATTATTGTACATAGAATAGAATAAAATGTGATATTAATCTTAATTATATTAACGATGACTTTACAAACAATAAAAAAAAATTCTGCTGCCAATTGCACGTCTTGGTCCATTTCTTAATAACGGGGGCAAAACAACTCCTATATTGACGGCGAAACAACTCTTATGTTAACGGCGAACAGACTCCACAAAGTGTGGGTGCAATTAGGACGGCGAAACGTCTATAACCTGGAAAGGAAGTGTAGGAAGCAATCCTTCCTAAAATCTTTTTACTCCTTAATATAAGGTGTTTTGTTTTTTGGGAAGCCTGGAGGTACAAAGTATCTGAGTTACCTCCAGTTCTTTTGGTAGAGTGGTGGTGATTTTTTATTTAGACTTGTTTTGGATGTAGGTACCAAGTTTTTTTCTGGTGAATTGTTGGTACTGAGCCCTGGGCAGGGGCACTTTATCTATCCTTAGTTGGCCACTGGAAATATCCATCGCCACAAAGGTCCCACTAAAGCAGTAGGTTCTTACTGGCTGTACAGCCACACCTCTACATGATAAGATGAGTAATAACCAGAAGCAGTATTTTCCTGCATCAAGTCTTATCAGTTAAGGAACCACAAACTTTCATATACTAATGTTGGAAAATTTTTCCTATCCTCTTTCAATGTGGGAATCAGCTATATAATTATACGTACTGGGTAAGTCCCATAATTAAAATGACATTTTTATAATAATAAAATAGTTTTTATAAAAGTAATTATATAATCTGAGCCCCCTCTGTCCCCTAGCATGGTTTTTTCTTTTTAAGGGCATAAAACAAACAGGTCTTTGTCAAGTGGTTCCTCTCTTTCTCCGAAAGTGGGTAGGGTCATTGTTTCCTAACCAAAACAGAACAGAAAATTAGTGCTATCCATGAATTTTGGAACTTAGCTGCCAGGCGAGTGAAACTCTTCGCTTTAAAATTACTGGGTAAGTATAATTAAAACTTTATTTTATTATAAAAATGCCATGTTTGTTCCAGTGGGAATACAATCACCACCTTTCATTTTCATATAGGAGTACTCATCAGCACAAGTCAGAACCTGGTCTAAACTTCGTAACAAGGTACTAGTTAACTAGATGGTTAACAGGTAGAGATGGTGGGTTAGTACAGGAGATCCCCTCACTCACTGACTGTTCACCTGCTGTTTTTCCAGCTGTGGTAGAGACTAAAGCTGGTTCACTTAAGGTAGATTCTTGGATGAGCCCTATTCTTACGAGACGTTTGTATGGCGGCCGCTGATTGGCTGGTACTGGGAGGTAGGCAGCTCCCAGCCAATCAGCGGCCGCCAAACGAACGTCTCGTAGGCATAGGGCTCATCCAAGGATCTACCTTGAGTGAACCAGTTATAGATGTGATGCAATTGTGTGTGCTGAATGTTGGACGAGAACTCTGATTTTGAACATGATTATTTGCTGATTGTCATTCTTTTGTGTTTGTGTACTTGTTTTTATTAATCTGGATGGGTTTTTATTAATCTGGATTGAAAAAAACTTTAACTTTGATATGCTTTGTTAATGCTGTGGTTCCTGCATGCTTGGCCATTCCTTCCTAATGCTCTTCATCTTATTCTTTATTTTATGTCTTGGGGTGTTAACTGCACAGATTGGTAAATGTATATTGATGAATTTATATTAAAAAGTAAACTTTGTTGTCATCTTATGAAATTTCTTATTCATGATGAAAATTATTCTCATGGGCTGAAATAATTTGTGCATATTTTACTTGGAATTCAGATTTTTATTTTTTTTCAGATTAGAAAATTCATAACCATTGTTTTATCATTTTTACAGATGTCTTTGAACAATAGAACACAGTATACATATGTCCAACATCCAGCAAATAGGGTAGAAGTTAGAAATATGGAACCTACTTCTTGGAATGATGGTAAGCTGGATGATATACTTGTTCCATGTTACAATGAAGTAAATTGAAAATTGGCCATTTTTATTAATCTTACCAAGCAATTATTGATCTGTAGGATTCCTATGCACAGCAGACCAAACTTCAAAATTAATAAACATTACCTATAATAATTTATTTAGCCATAAATCCCCAAAAACTGCAACAAAATTTGCCACATTGGCAACCCTGTTACCTCCTATTCTGTCCGTCAGTTGTTAATGAGCGCCGTGCTGCTTACATCACGGCCGCTCTTTCTAAATTTCTTAAACATTTTGTGCCTTTAAAGCTCTCATTAATTGTTAATGCGACTTTATGTTAATTACCACTCACGTATTACATCCACAAAATAGTGAATTAACTTTTATTTCTGTTTTGGTATTTATTTTATATTACGAACTTTTGCGCGACCGGGATTTACGTGGCCTGTCCAACAGTCCAATGGATTGCCAAGATAATTCGATACTTCCTTTCTGCCGGCAACATCAAGAATTGCCCAGCTTGTGGGACAAGGATGAGTAGCAGGGAGCATGAACCCCATGACATTTGTAGCTCTTGTCGTGGACAGGTTTGTGACTTGACTTCTCATTGCGTCTTATGTAAGCCTTGGTCTGACGAAGACATGACGACTTATATGAAACATCAAAGAATCTTGCAGCTTAAAAGATTGATTAAAGGGAGAAAGAAATTGGTAGCTAGACTTGTATCTAATGATTTCCTTGACTTGTGCGCTCATGGTTCTGGCTCTTTGGTTTCGGTATCGTGTGATTCCGATTCCGAATTAATTGATGCTTTGCCATCTGTACAACCGGTAAATAGTGAAGTAATTTCTGATGTTGATTCAAAGTTTTTGGCGATGGAAACTAGTTGGAAACAGAAATTGAAAAATTACAGCTTAGTTTAGATAAGAGACATCTCAGCCAAGTTTAACAAACTGTCAGAGAATGTCTAAGACTTTTAAGATTCATTTTCAGCTCCTTGTCAGGTACCTGTCGACAGCATCATGGGTAATGGTGCGACAGATACCCCGGCTTGTGAACCCCGTCGTGGCAAAGGCCTAGGGGGGATCCGGTCCGGGCAGGTGCCTGACGATTCTTTACCCAATGTGTCCCCTGTTAGTCCCGTAACAGTGCCAAAGGGTGCTTATTTAGGAGAAGGGGGGAGGGTTATTAGTGTTAGACTTAAGATAGCTAGTCATCAGGATCTTACTTCAGGGGAAGTTTCTCAGTTAGGATCTGATGATGATGATGTGGATTCGTGTGATATTGATGTTTCCTTGAACAGCGGTAATGATGTCGAGTTCAAGAAACTTTTTGATTTAATTTTGAGTTTTCTTCCTTAGACGAGGCCTAAAGAGCAGAAGCAGCCTCCGCTTATTGTATTGCAGAAGGGATTTTTCTTGATGGTCCTTCCCGGTCGCGGGAGTTTTTAAGTTTTCCCTTTGCTCAGAGGTTCGCGAGAGTGAGGGTGGGAGGTCGCCACTAAACTTTTGAAGGTGATTGGGGAAGGGAAGAGGAAGCTCTCTTCTCTTCTGCGACACCGGAGAGGAGTTTTATCAGGTGGCGGATGATACTTCATTCTCACGACCCCCCAAACCAAATCCTGATTTTGTCCGATTTTCGGCTCAACCTTTGCTTTCCAAGGCTTTGATCTCGGTCTCAATCGAAGACTTTATTGCCATGGAGTCTGTTATGACATCCTTACAAGAAGCCCAATCCTTCAATATGTGGGTCCTTGGAGGGCTTTTAACCCTTTAACGCCGACTGGACGTATTTTACGTTGACATTTTTTGTCTCTCGGGTGCCGACTGGACATACTTTACGTCGACATACAAAAGTTTTTTTAAAAAATTCGCGGAAAAATACTTATAGGCCTACCAGCCAAAAACTCTTGAATCACGTGCCTTGGGGGATGCTGGGAGTTCACGGATCAAGGTGTTGTTTTGTTTACAATCGTTACACAGGCGCGCAAGCGTGAATTTCTTTCTTGCCGCACTAAAAAGTATCGGTGACACATCTCAGAAATTATTTCGTCACTGACATAATTTTTGTACCATTTTAAATTAGCCGTTACATAGAGTATTATATATGAAAATGTGCACATTTTTATGTAGAATACAACCAAAAAAATACTCATGATTGTAGCTTTTATCAGTTTTGAGATATTTTCATATAAATAACGATAAGTGCCAAAATTTCAACCTTCGGTTAACTTTGACTCTACCGAAATGGTAGAAAAACGCAATTGTAAGCTAACACTCTTATATTTTAGTAATATTCAATCATTTACCTTCATTTTGCAACAAATTGGAAGTCTCTAGCACAATATTTCGATTTATGGTGAATTTATGAAAAAACGTTTTCCTTACGTCCGCACGGTAACTCTTACGAAAAAAATCATACGTGCGATTGTGGTAATGTTTGCACCATTTTAAATTAGCCGTTACATAAAGTTTTATATATGGAAATGTGCGCAATTTCATGCACAATACAACTAAAAAGAACTCATGGTTGTAGCTTTTATCAGTTTTGAAATATTTTTATATAAAAAATGATAAGTGACACATTTTCAACCTTCGGTCAACTTTGATGCAATCAAAATGGTCGAAAAACGCAATTGTAAGCTAAAACTCTTATATTCTAGTAATATTCAATCATTTACCTTCATTTTGCATCAAATTGGAAGTCTCTAGCACAATATTTTGATTTATGGTGATTTTATGAAAAAAATAAAATTTTCCTTACGTCCGCGCGGTAACTCTTCCGAAAAAATCATATGTGCGATTGTGGTAATGTTTGCACCATTTTAAATTAGCCGTTACATAAAGTTTTATATATGAAAATGTGCGCAATTTTATGTAGAATACAAAAAAAAAAAATAATTGAAGGTTGTAGCTTTTCTCATTTTCGAAATATTTGCATATAAATCACGATAAATTGAAAAAAAACCATGTTCGGTCAACTTTTACTCTACCGAAATGGTCGAAAAACGCAATTGTAAGCTAAAACTCTTACAGTCTAGTAATATTCAGTCATTTATCTTCATCTTGAAACAAATTCGAAGTCTCTAGCACAATATTTAGAATTATGGTGAATTTAAAAACATAAAAAACTTCCCTCTGCGCGCAGATTCTCCCCCGCAAATCTCTGAAATGCGTACGTCTCATTCTCGGAATATTGCTCCATTTCATATTAGGCATTTCATAGAGTTTTATATATGAAAATGTGCGCAATTTCATGTAGAATAAAACGAAAAATATTTGAATGTAGCTTTTCTAATTTCCGAAATAATTGCATATAAAAAAAATATATATAAAAAAATTCGACATTCGGTCAACTTTAACTCGTCAGATATGGTCGAAAACTGCAATTGTAAGCTAATACTCTTACAGTACAGTAATATTCAATCATTTGTCTTCATTTTGAAAGAATTTGGAAGTCTCTAGGACAATATTTAGATTTATGGTGAATTTTTGAAAAAAATATTTGTTTACGTCAGTGATAATATTTTCTCTGTGTTGCTTTTATCGTTTTACAATGTGTCATATACCAAAATGATCGCAATTTAGTGTACATTACAAAAAAAAATTAACTTGTTACCTTTAACTGTTTTGCGCATAGCGCGATTTGAATACAATTATATATGAAATTTTGTTTTCACGCTATCATATATTGCATTATTTATATATGATAATGATAATTTTTTTTCATTTCTGATGGTTGCATACTAAACTTCAGGCAATGACAAAAAAAGGAGCCAAAAATGAACTCTTAATCTTGAAAACTAAGCGCGCTGTGATTTTTTGAAAAAAAAAATTTTTCCGCTTCCGCGCTCACTCCGAGACTACCTCGGCACACGGAAGACGATTTTTAATATACCCCTTTGGCGTTTAAGGGTTAATGTATATCAAGGACTCCAGGTTTGTTCCTCCTGATGCTCCTCTTTTTGAGAAATTCTGCTCGTCTATTTCTATCGCTTCTGTACATCAGAACGAGCTTGCCGCTTCAATGCAGGCCTTACTTGTTTCTCTAAGGCGTAACCTGTATTTGTCGCAGTTACCCTCCTCTGTATCAGAGATTCAGAGAAACTATTTATTGTCCTCTTCTCCTTTTGGTGATTCCCTATTTGATATGTCTGTGCTTTCTGAGGTTTTGAAGAAACATCAAGGTGATGCCTCTTCCCAAGCTCACTGGGCCTTATCAAGAGCTGTTTCCTCTGGTCTTCCTCCTGTTCCTTCAAGGAGTAAGCGTAAGTTTAGTGCCAGATCCATACCTTCTACTCCAGCCCAACCTCCTCCTCCTTCTGGCTCATTTTTCCAGGGTACATCTCAGGTTTCTGGTGCCTCAGCTTCCTCCTCTGGTGCTCACTCTTTGAAATGTGGGAGAGGTTCTTGGCGTGGCTCCAAGGGCAGAGGAAGAGCTCAACCTCCAGGAGGACCTTCCTCTTCTACTTCTTCCTTGTCTCTGTGTAAGAATTTTTGTACATGCAACTTCCCCAGCAGATATATACTTAGCTAATGTCTCTGACGTCCCGACAGAATTCAAAACTCGCGGCACACGCTACAGGTAGGTCAGGTGATCACCCTCTCCCGCCGCTGGGTGGCGGGAATAGGAACCATTCCCGTTTTCTGATCAGATTTTCTCTGTCGCCGGTGCCGACAACAATGTTGTTGGTATCTTCTGCATGGAATTCTTGCTTGCTTCGCTGAGGATTGTTTGGGAAGTATTTAATCTGTGGCTATTGGCATACGCTGTTTTTGGACCGTTTTTGGAATTGTTTTTGGAATTTTTTGAGGATGTCTGATGTTACACCTGAAGCTCGCTTTAGAGTGTGTATAAAAGAAGGATGTAAGGTGAGGTTACCGAAGGCTACGGTGGGACCCTCACACTATTTGTGTCAAATGTAGGGGGAATGAATGCTCAGTTACAAATACTTGTGATGAATGTGTAAGTTTAACCGAGATTCAATGGAAGAGTTTGACTGCATATGTTAAGAAGTTAGAGAAGGATAGAATAAGGAAAGCTTCAGCTAGAAGTTCAAGTAGATCCTGCTCTTTGGAACAGGATAGTCATTCTAACCCTGTAGTAGTTTCTCCGACTTATGTGGTTTCAGCTCCTTCCCCCGCAGCGAACTCGTAGATCCGTCTTCCAAGAGGGCTGCTGTAGAAGCGTCAATACGTGATTTGCAAAAGCAATTATGAGAGATGGAACAAGGTAAGGGTGAAGTGTTCAGTGACGTGTGCAGTGTCCCCAGTGCAGTGGAGGGGGCGTCTGACCGACTCCGCATCGCTCCTAGGCCTAGACCTCTTTCAGACTCCCATGACCAAGGGAGGAGGAATGTCGAAAGCCGCAAGGGGGATGTAGAGTATCCCCAACGGTCAGGCGTCCCTTCAGCAGATCCTGTAGACTCTTCCCAGGCTGCTTTGGATCGCTATAGAGAAAGCATCCTAAGGAAGTGTTTCTCCGATTCGGATTCTTCCTCGCCTAAACATGGATGGAGCTCCGCTTCCAAGTCGTGCCCGCTTAAAAGAGCCTGGAAGCCTTCAGGAGAAGGCGCTCTAGATTCCAGCCCGGAGCCTTTTCCGGAGTATTCTCCCGCGCAGAAGAGAGCAATGAGGTCTCCGGATTCTTCACCGGAAGGAATTCGCACTTCTACCAAGAAGTTCTTGATGGGCCTACAAGCACAATTGTCCACTTTAGTAGGTTCTCTTTCTGCAAGTAAGCGCAAGGAGCCTTCTTGCAGGAAGGACAGCTCTCTTCCTGTAAAGAGCTCTTTTAAGAGGCCATCTCCTAGTAGGAGGTCGGATTCTAGTAGGCGCCTTTCTCCGAGAAGACCCCCTTCTCCTCCCAGATTTTTCGAAGGAGACTCTCTCTATGCTTCGTCTCAGCACGGACGATTGGCTTTTCCACCTAGAAGCTCTGCTTCGAGGAAGCTTCAGGACTTCTCTAGACGGCCTGAGATAGGCACAAGAGCCTCTCCTGTTAGGCGTAAGGAAATGCTCTCCGCACGAAGAAGTAGCGGTCTCTTTTCTTCAGTCGAGCGCTCTCCAAGAGGTAGGATCTCCTCTCCGGACAGAAAAAAGGGGAAAGAGAGTCTACGCCCTTCCCGTAGAGAGAGGTGAGAAGTTCTCTCCCTCCAGACGTTCTCAGAGAGATTCTAGCGCCTCCCCTAGAAGGCGCTATCTTGATGTGAGGCGTTTTTCTCCTCCAAGGAGAGTTACTCCTCCTAGACGCACCCAACGTGACTAGCGCCTCTCCAGGCAGGCGACAAGAGCCTGAGAAGAGCCTGGTTAGTGCTTCACGCCCTACTTCTGTGAAGCGCTTTTTCGGAGATTATCGTTCCTCCTGTGTCAGGGATAATCGTAAGGAAGTAAGCCCCTCTCCTGCCAGGCGCCAGGATGATGGCAGACGTCTTCCTTCCCCAAGGCATGTAGCGCCTGATAGGCGCTCCTCAAGGGACGCAAGCGCCTCTCCTCACAGGCGCCAAGAGCCTGGAAAGAGCCTGATCCTGGATTCGCGCCCTACTCCTGGGAGGCTCTCAAGAGTAGGCGCAGGCTCCTCTCCAAACAGGCGCCAAGAGCCTGGAAAGGTGGGCTCGAGCGCCTCTCCGCGCAGATATCAAGAACCTGTAGAGCGACAGGAACCTAAGGGTTCTCATTATCCTCGTTTGAGGCAACTTCCTAAAGAAGCGGATTCGACAGGGAATAAGCATATCCCAGGGAGTGGACTTGCTTCTTCCTCTCACTTTCCCTCGAAGGAGAAGAGTCTCTCCCCTTCTAGGACTTTGTCCCCTAAGAAGTCTTATTCCCCTAATGCTACTTTGGAGGAAGTTTCTGAAGAGGAAGAGCCTAAAGACGCAGGAGTCTCGGACTACAAGAGACTTGCAACCCTTCTGCTTCAGGAGTTTGGGGACTCGCTTAGCTCAGCTGATCCTCCTTCACCAGGTTCTCTACTGTTGAGCACTAAGCTTTCAAAGTCCCCCTCTTTTGTCAAGATGCAGCCTACACTTTCAATGGAGAAAGCAATAAAGAGCCTAGAGAACTGGCTCCTGGTTAAGAAGGAGGCAGGCAAGACAGTTTTTTCCTGCCCTCCGTCTAAGCTGGCAGGTAAGCCGGGTGTCTGGTACAACACGAAAGAGCCTATCGGGTTAGGCCTCCCTTCTTCGGCAGACGCTGATTTTTCAGCATTAGTGGATTCCTCAAGAAGACGCTCTTTACTTTCAGCGAAGGCATCTTGGGGAATGTGCGAAATGGATCATCTGCTCAAGGGTCTATTTCGCACACTGGAGGTATTCAATTTTATGGATTGGGCCTTAGGAGCCCTAGCAAAAAGAGCTCAGGACCCTGATTTCGTAACAATGGACGTATTGACCAGTATCCTTTCTTGCCTGGACAAGGCAGTCATGATTGGATCCACAGAAGTTGCCTCTCTCTTCGGATGTGGAGTTCTCAAGAAGAGGTCCGTTTACAGCTCCTTCTTGGCTAAATCAGTGTCGCCATTGCAGAGAGCCTCCTTACTGTATTCACCTCTTTCAGGCTACCTGTTTCCACAGGAAACGGTTAAGGACATATCGAGGTCCCTTTCGGAGAAAGCGACGCAAGATCTTCTTGCTCAATCTGCCAAGAGGCTGAAACCGGCTGTACCTATGGCTAAAAGAGATAAGCTTCGTTCCAACAGCCCTTTCGGGGACGAACGACAACTAGACCCCCTCTTAGAAGTAAGAGACCGGTTAAGAGAGGAAGATCTTCTCGGAAACCATTCTCGAAACCACAGTGAGACAGGAGTCCTCCAGACTCCAGTAGGAGCCAGACTTTTGAAATTTGCAAAAGTCTGGGCTCAGGGGGGGGGCCGGACACCTGGTCCTTCTCTATCCTCGAGAGAGGATATCTTATCCCCTTCTGGGAAAAACCTCCCTTAACTACAATGCCAAGGGAGTTGGCGGCAAGATACAGGGATCCCTTAAGAAACCAAGCCCTCCTACATCTAGTGCAACAGATGTTGGAAAAGGAGGCGATAGAAAGGGTTCAAGACCTTCAGTCCCCAGGCTTTTACAACCGTCTTTTCCTTGTACCAAAAGCCTCAGGGGGGTGGAGACCAGTACTGGACGTAAGCGCCCTGAATCACTTCGTGATCAAAACAAGATTCACGATGGAGACAACTTCCTCTGTTCTCGCAGCGCTGCGTCAGGGGGATTGGATGGTGTCCCTGGACCTCCAGGATGCCTATTTCCATGTGCCCATTCATCCCTCGTCCAGGAAGTACCTAAGGTTTATGGTACAGGGCGAAGTGTTTCAGTTTCGCGCCCTTTGTTTCGGTCTTTCCACGGCCCCCCAAGTTTTCACAGGACTGATGAAAAACGTAGCTCATTGGCTACATTTAAAGGGAATAAGGATCTACCTACAATCAACATTGGATCTAGCTCAGTCCTTGGGACTGTTAATAAACCTCGGGAAGTCCCAGATGGATCCCCAGCAAAGCATTGTCTATCTGGGGATTCTGATGGATTCTCGGGGTTTTCAGGTATATCCATCCATGGAAAGACAGGATCGAGGTATACAGAAAGTGAAAACCTTCCTAGAGAAAGAACAATGTTCCGCAAGGGAATGGATGAGTCTTCTGGGGACCCTTTCCTCGTTGGAACAGTTCGTTTCTCTAGGGAGGCTTCACATAAGACCCCTACAATCTTCCTGAAGGAGAATTGGGATCAGAAGAGTCAAGACCTTTTGGACTCCTTTCCTCTCTCCAAGAGAATAAAGAAAGAGCTCTGTTGGTGGTTAGAGCCAAACAGACTCAACAAGGGGCTATCGCTGCAGTTACCGAACCCTTGCCTAGTGTTGTTTGCAGACGCTTCGGAACTAGGATGGGGAGCGACTCTGGGCTTGAGAGAAGTGTCAGGCACCTGGAGTGGGGAACAGGTGTCCTGGCACATCAACCAGAAAGAGCTAGCGGCAGTGCATCTAGCTCTCATGCATTTCGAATCCCAAGTCTCAGGTGCCGTGTTACAAGTGAACTCGGACAACACGACAGCTCTAGCCTACATAAGGAAGCAGGGAGGGACTCACTCCTTCTCCCTTTACGAGAAGGCAAAGGAGCTTCTCCTGTGGGCAGAGGATCGAAACATCACGCTCTTAACAAGGTTTGTCCAAACAAGGCGAAAAGAACCCTGAGAAGCAAGACCTGCTGAGCAGGAGGGATCAAGTCCTTCCCACAGAATGGACTCTGCACTCAGAGGTCTGCAACGAACTTTGGAACCTCTGGGGGAGATCCAACATAGATCTTTTCGCAACTCATTGGAATGCGAGGCTGGAGAACTACTGCTCTCCAATTTCAGACCCGAGAGCAGTATCAGTGGACGGTCTCCTTCTAGATTGGAAGGGGATCGACGGATACGCTTTTCCTCCTTTCAAGATCCTAGGAGAAGTAATAAGAAAGTTTGTCTCAGCGGAGGGAGCAAAACTGACCCTCATTGCTCCATTCTGGCCAGCTCAAGATTGGTTCACAGAGGTACTGGAATGGATGATAGATTTTCCAAGGTCCCTTCCTCTACGGAACGATCTTCTCAGACAGCCCCACTTCGACAGATACCACAAAAACCTCCCCGCTCTCAGTCTAACTGCCTTCAGACTGTCGAAGGACTCGTCAGAGCGAGGGGGTTTTCACGCTCGGCTGCAAAGGCGATTGCAAGAGCCAGTAGACCCTCAACAATACGCGTGTATCAGTCGAAGTGGGAAGTCTTCCGAAGGTGGGCCAGGACTCAGAATGTATCCTCTTCCAGTACCTCTGTGACGGACATAGCGGATTTTCTTCTGTACTTGAGGGAGAAATGTAACCTAGCAGTCTCTACCATAAAAAGATATAAGAGCATGCTTTCCTTGGTTTTTAGACATAGAGGACTAAATATCACAGACAATAAAGACCTACATGACTTAATTAGGTCCTTCGAAACTTCGAAGTCCAAAACGTCTAAACCACCTAGTTGGAACCTGGATGTGGTATTGAAATTCCTAATGTCGGAAAAGTTTGAACCTCCTAATACTTCCTCCTTTAGAGATCTGACTAGGAAGTCTCTCTTCCTATTTGCACTAGCCTCTGCTAAGAGGATAAGTGAACTTCAGGCTTTAGAAAGCACAGTGGGCTTTAAGAAGGACTCTGCAGTATGCTCCTTTAACCCCCTGTTTTTAGCCAAGAACAAGAACCCTTCTAATCCTTGGCCAAGGACGTTCGAGATTAAAGGGCTGTCGTCCCTGGTAGGGAGAGACTTAGAGAGGATCTTGTGTCCAGTCAGGGTCCTCAAATTCTATCTAGAATGGAAGAAGCTACTGGGAGGAAGCTCGGAGAGCCTTTGGTGCTCAGTAAGAAATCTGAAGAGGACTATGTCTAAAAATGCCCAAGCCTTCTTTATTAGAGACATTATTAGAGAAGCCCATACATCCTGTGAAGATGAACATTTCAAACAACTAAGAGTTAAAGCTCATGAGGTCAGAGCCATGGCCACCTCCTTAGCTTTTCACAGGAATATGTCTATACAGGCTCTGGTCGAGTCCACCTATTGGAGATGCAATTCAGTATTTGCATCTAACTATTTGAGAGACGTTCGTGTCACTTATGAGAAGTGCTTCACTCTCGGACCTTACGTATCTGCGGATTCGTTGCTGGGACAGGGAGCTGAAGCTAATCTTATTTAGTTTAGATAGATTAGAAAATTTTAATTTTGTGGTGTTGTTTTTATGGTTGATTGGAAGTGGTCAGGGAATTGTACCCCTTGCAAATCGTAGTATCTAACAATATTAGTGTGGTCAGGTGGTCGAGATTGGCTTTCGTGCTCTTTGTTAGTGGTTTGGACCTAGGCTCTGTCATGTAAGAGGGTTAGTCCCCGTTGATATGATGAAGGTGAAGGCTCTGCCATATAAGTGGGTCAGCCCCCATTGGTATGATCCAAGACAAGGCTCTGTCAAGTAAGCGGGCTGGCCCCCATTGACAAGATCCAGAAGAGTTTTCAGTGTCAGGTCTCATCCTCACTGAAACTCTTGAGGCAAGCAGACTCATAGACAGTAATCATGAAGTCTTCTGCCCAATAAGGTAGGAACCAAGGTTTTAAACAAGTTGATATATAGTACCTACAACAGATGTTGTTTTCCCTGTTTTTTATTGCTATTTATATTGAGTAACTATCTCTTACCCGCCACCAAGGGTGCCAATCAGCTAAGTATATATCTGCCGGGGAAGTTGCATGTACAAAAATGATATTGTTAACCCTCTTACGCCGAAGCGATATAAAAAAAAAATGGTCTCCCGTGTGCCGGAGGTGTTTCAGAGTGAGCGCGGAAGCGGAAAAAATATTTTTTCAAAAAATCACAGCGGGCTTAGTTTTCAAGATTAAGAGTTCATTTTTGGCTCCTTTTTTTGTCATTGGCTGAAGTTTAGTATGCAACCATCAGAAATGAAAAAAATTATCATTATCGTATATATAAATAATGCGATATATGATAGCACAAAAACTAAATTTCATATATAATTGTATTCAAATCGCGCTGTGCGCAAAACGGTTTAAAGGTAAAAAAACAAGTTACTTTTTTTTTCGTTGTAATGTACACTAAATTGCGATCATTTTGGTATATAACACATTGTAAAACGATAAAAGCAACACAGAGAAAATATTATCACAAAATAATGCATGAATTCGTAACGCGCAGACGTAAACAAATATTTTTTTCAAAAATTCACCATAAATCTAAATATTGTCCTAGAGACTTCCAATTTCTTTCAAAATGAAGACAAATGATTGAATATTACTATACTGTAAGAGTATTAGCTTACAACTGCAGTTTTTTACCATATCTGACGAGTTAAAGTTGACCGAATGTCGAATTTTTTTATATATATATTTTTTATATGCAATTATTTCGGAAATAAGAAAAGCTACAACCTTCAAATATTTTTCGTTTTATTCTACATGAAATTGCGCACATTTTCATATATAAAACTCTATGAATTGCCTAATATGAAATGGAGCAAATATTCCGAGAATGGGACGTACGCATTTTGGAGATTTGTGGCGGAGAATCCGCGCGTGGAGGGAAGGAAAATTTTTTTTTTAAATTCACCATAAATCTAAATATTTTGCTAGAGACTTCGAATTTGTTTCAAGATGAAGATAAATGACTGAATATTCTAGACTGTAAGAGTTTTTAAGCTTTTACAATTGCGTTTTTCGACCACCATTTCGGTAGAGTCAAAGTTGACTGAACATGGTTTTTTTTTTTTTTCTATTTATCGTGAATTATATGCAAATATTTCGAAAATGAGAAAAGCTACAACCTTCAATTATTTTTTTTTGTATTCTACATGAAATTGCGCACATTTACATATATAAAACTTTATGTAATGGCTAATTTAAAATGGTGCAAACATTACCACAATCGCACATATGATTTTTTCGGAAGAGTTACCACGCGGAGGTAAAGAAAATGTTATTTTTTTTCATAAATTCACCATAAATCGAAATATTGTGCTAGAGACTTCCAATTTGTTGCAAAATGAAGGTAAATGCTTGAATATTACTATTATATAAGCGTTTTAGCTTACAATTGCGTTTTTCGACCATTTCGGTAGTCAAAGTTGACCGAAGGTTGAAATTTTGGCAATTATCGTTATTTATATGAAAATATCTCAAAACTGTAAAAGCATAACCAAGGGTTGTTTATAGTTGTATGTGCATTGGAAATTGCGCACATTTCCATATATAAAACTTTATATAACGGCTAATTTTAAAATGGTGCAAACATTACCACAATCGCATGTATGATTTTTTTCGGAAGAGTTACCGCGCGGACGTAAGGAAAAAGTTTTTTCATAAATTCACCATAAATCGAAATATTGTGCTAGAGACTTCCAATTAGTTGCAAAATTAAGGTAAATGATTGAATATTACTACTATAAGAGTTTTAGCTTACAATTGCATTTTTCGACCATTTCGGTAGAGTCAAAGTTGACCGAAGGTTGAAATTTTGGGACTTATCGTTATTTTATATGAAAATATCTCAAAACTGATAAAAGCTACAATCATGAGTATTTTATTGTTGTATTCTACATAAAAATGTGCACATTTTCATATATAAAACTTCATGTAACAGCTAATTTACAATGGTACAAAAATTATGTCAAAGTGACGAAATAATTTCTGAGATGTGTCACAGATACTTTTTAGTGCGGCAAGAAAGAAATTCACGCTTGCGCGCCTGCGTAACAATTGTAAACAAAACAACACCTTGATCCGTGAACTCCCAGCATCCCCCAAGGCGCGTGATTCAAAAGTTTTAGGCTGGTAGGCCTATAAGTATTTTTCCGCGAATTTAAAAAAAAAAAACTTTTGTAAGTCGACGTAAATACGTCCAGTTCGCACCCGAGAGACAAAAAACATGTCGACGTAAAATACGTCCAGTCGGCGTAAGAGGGTTAAGATACAATAAAGTTTTGTACATACTTACCCGGCAGATATATACGATTAACCCTCTTACGCCGGAGCGGTAAATAAAAAAATGACTCCCATATGCCGGAGAAGTTTGAGAGCGAGCGCGGAAGCGGAAAAATTTTTTTTTTCAAAAAATCACAGCGCGCTTAGTTTTCAAGATTAAGAGTTCATTTTTGGCTCCTTTTTTTGTCATTGCTTGAAGTTTAGTATGCAACCATCAGAAATGAAAAAAATTATTATTATCATATATAAATAATGCAATATATGATAGCGCAAAAACGAAATTTCATATATAATTGTATTCAAATCGCGCTGTGCGCAAAACGGTTAGAGGTAACAAGTTACTTTTTTTTCGTTGGAATGTGCACTAAATTGCAATCATTTTGGTATATAACACATTGTAAAACGATAAAAGCAACACAGAAAATATTATCACAAAATGATGCATGAATTCGTAGTGCGCGGACGTAAAAAAATAATTTTTTTAAAAATTCACCATAAATCGAAATATTGTAATAGAGACTTGCAATTTGTTTCAAAATGAAGTTAAATGATGGAATATTACGATACTGTAAGAGTTTTAGCTTACAAATGCAGTTTTTGACCATTTCGGACGAGTTAAATTTGACCGAATGTCGAATTTTTGTTTAAATTTTTTTTTTTTATATGCAATATAAAAAAATGAGAAATGCTACAACCTTCCAATATTTTTTGTTATATTGTGCATTTTTTTTGCGCACATTTTCATATATAAAACTCTAAGAAAGCATAATATGAAAAGGCACAATATTAGGAGAATGTGACCTACGCGTTTCGGAGATTTTCGGCCGAGAATCGGCGCGCGGACTGAAAATTTTTTTTTTTTTTTTTTCAAATATTCACCATAAATCGAGATATTGTTCTAGAGACTTGCAATTTGTTTTAATGTGAAGATAAATGATTGAATATTACTAGACTGTAAGATTTTTATGTTACAAATGCGTTTTTTTTTTTCGACCATTTCGGTTTGAGTCAAAGTTGACCGATCATAGTTTTTTTTTTCGTACTTATCGTACTTTATATGCAAATATTACAAAAATGAGAAATGCTACAACCTTCCAATATTTTTTGTTTTATTGTGCATGTTTTTGCGCACATTTTCATATATAAAACTCTAAAAAAAGCGTAATATGAAAAGGCACAAATATTAGGAGAATGTGACCTACGCGTTTGGAGATTTTCGGCCGAGAATCGGCGCGCGAAGGGAAAAAAAATTTTTTTTTTCAAAAATTCACCATAAATCGAGATATTGTTATAGAGACTTGCAATTTGTTTTAAAATGAAGATAAATGATTGAATATTACTAGACTGTAAGATTTTTATGTTACAAATGCCTTTTTTGACCATTTCGGTTGAGTCACAGTTGACCGATCGTAGTTTTTTTCGTACTTATCGTACTTTATATGCAAATATTTAAAAAATGAGAAATGCTACAACCTTCCAATATTTTTTGTTATATTGTGCATGTTTTTGCGCACATTTCCATATATAAAACTAAAAAATATATATATTACATTCTTCGATTCTGGTACCAATACATAAATAAAAGGAATGCAGGTGACACTTCTCTTTTCACGTGCAATGAAATGTCTTATTATTTTTTATTTTATCATGCGTGAGATATCGGATATATAAAAAATTGTAATAAATATAAAAATAAATTAAAATAAATAAATGCAGAATACTCACTCGTAATCCTGACTCTTCGTTCTATTCTTGTTTTCTCCCTCCTCCATTGAAGAGTCTTGCATTTTTTTCCACTTGACATGACGAGGTACAGGTGGAGGAGGGAGACGCGCCCTTACTGCTGATGGACCCGGCGGCCCCGCCCGTGCGCCCTCCGCTGTTGGTTCAGGGGGCGCGCTCCAATACATGACCTTAGTGTGGTGGTATTTTCGGTCACACTCCCCTATCCTGCAAAGAGCAACTTTGCAGAGCGACGAAGAACCGGGTGTCTCTCCTTCTGCCATTCATATGGTCCCACCCGGCACCGTTTCTGCCTTCGCCCTTGTAGGCCTCCAGTATGTGATCCCCTGGCTGCAGCCGACACACAGGGTCCACTACCCTCCCGACGAGAAGCGGTGATGGCGGGGCCGGCAGCAAGAGGGGCGTGATCGTCAGCAGGGGTGGCGGGAGCAGGGGCTCGTCAGGGGCGGCGCGCAGGGGCGTCGTCAGCAGGGACGGCGGCAGGTCGAGCGAAGTTGGCCCTCCTATCTGCCCTTTCCGCTTGGGGCAGATCTGCAGCTCGGGCAGGGGGTCAGTTATGGAAGGCCACTCATCGGGATCGAAGTTGATGAGGGCATTCCTGGCCTTCCCTCTAGGAACTGTAAGTGGGTCAACCTCGGAAAGATTGTCACCAACGCGGTACCCACAGTACAGTATGTAGGCATTTTGGAGGGCCAACTGAAGGATGTATTTGAGGAGCTTCTGTGTCCACCTTCTAGTTCTCCTGGCAAAGGGATAATATGGATGAGCTGATCAAAGAGATCAACTCCTCCCATGTGCCTGTTATAGTGCCAATGACGGTAGGCCACTCGATACGAAACTCCTCAACACAACTCGGCCTTGTCGACGTGTCTTCTTCCGCTGTACGATCTCTCTTGGATGGGTTCATGACTCGTCATAATCATGGGGACGAGTCGGACACCCTTCCAACAGATGACGAAGACAGCGCCCTTCCGCCGCCACTCTGTCTATCCTCTTGCCAGGTGTTGTGGATGACTAGCGAACCTCTTGAGGACATTCGGGGCCCTATGTACCAACCGAAGGGTACCACTGACGTGAACACCTGCTTCATACAGTTCCTGGCCAGGGATACCGGAGGTTATAATAATTTCCATAAACAGGTGATATCCCTGGTTACGGAAACGTCCCACAAGATTGAATACAGTGTCACGCAGCGTGGAGAAGACCCTGGAATACACTGAAAAGTCCACAACGTACGTATCCAGTGTTGGTCTCGGTAATAAGAAAGAATTTCACACCATATTTCTTCGGCTTCTTGGGGTTATACACTTTTATACTAAGACGTCCTTTGTAAGGCATCATCCCCTCATCCAAAGACAGGTTCTTTCCAGGAATCACGAGATTTCTACACCGATCATGGATATAATCCAACACTGGGCGCACTAAAATGAGGCGATCACTGTTATTCCGGGGTATGGCCCTTCGGTTGAAGGCGTTGAAGTACCTGTCCAACGCCAGGAAATTATCACGGGACATAACGCCAGGCACATTAGGCATACATAAAAAATTATTTCATACAATCAACTTCCCTGTCAGATATATACATAGCTAAGACTCCGTCGTCCCCGACAGAAATTCAAATTTGTTCCGATACGTAATACAAACCCTCGGTCCTTTAACAATAGGAAGGTAACTAGCGGCAGCTGGGACGGTCGTAAGCTTCGAACAAGGGGAGAACGGTAGTTAACTGCTTGTCCGATCGTGCGCGCGGCGGTGAAGAATCACTTTTGCTTTCGGCCGTGGTGTGACAGGACGTGCTCGTCATCGCTCTCGCCCGCTATTTTCGTCGTGTGCTTTGATGTTTACAATTTCTTCTGACTGGTTTGTTTGTGGTCTTGAATGAAATTGTAAGTACTCTTTTTTTTTTTCATTTTTCATTGAGTGAAGTGAATTTAATTATGGATCAAGAAGCTTTCGCCGCGCCCACCACCAGCTGCCCGTAGAGTGTGTCCCGGGCGGTGGAGGGGCGTAAATGCGGCGGATTCCGCTCTTATCCTGACATTGATCCACATGAATTATGTTATCGGTGTCGGGGGCGAGAGTGCTCCCGAGCCGAACCATGTAATGTTTGTGTGAATTGGTCCGAGGCGCAGTGGGTGCTGTACGAGGGTAGGAAGAGGCGTAGATCGCCAAGGAGTCGTCGGAAAGCTCTCCAGCGACTCCTTTGGTGACGGATACCTCAGTCATCCTTCCTACCTCCAGCTCAGCCCCCACGATTTGCGCCTTCCCCTGCGGGGGGGGTTTCGGAGTCCTTCTCCTCACTCGATCCGTCGAGTGGAGGAGGGCGCCCGATACCCGGATGTTCAATTGTACTCGGGTCTTCCGTCCGCTCTGGGTGGGTTCGTCCTCCCCCAGGCGGTGAGGGTGCCCCTCTAACTGACCCGACTGTTCCTTCCCTCAGGTGTGCCTTCTGTGAGTGACGACCTTGGACAGGTGTGGGCGTCGTTTGGGACTGCAGGGCGCTCCCAGTATCCAGGGCTTGATTCAACGACTGGCGGGGTCGGCAGTTGTAACTCATGGTGTAGTCACAACGACTAATACAGTGTCCACACCAGCGTAACGCTGCCCCTCCTCATGTGGTTTACACGCAACACATTGCGTCGGTGACTCCCACGGCATCAATCCAAAAGCCGATTGCTGCCGTACCTAAGAGGGGCGTGCCGCCGCCACCTGGATTCTATGTGCTGCCGACTCCCGACTTTCGCTGTCCCAAAAGTTCGCCCCTGGACCTGCCGCCCGTCCCGATGATGAACTTGGCTGAATTGGATGATGCCTGTGACGCCGGACTATGCTGCTGTAACCTGCCGTACATGCAGCTAGTGTTGCGGGCCCAGCCGCTCGCGCCGCTCCTACGAAGCGCGCGGTGCGTGACGCTCATGATGATGTTGCCCTGCTTGGCGCGGCCTGGTCCTCTGGTGCTGGTCCTGCTGCTGCTGGTCCTGCTTGCTGCTGGTCCTGCTGGTGCTGGTCCTGATGGTGCTGGTCCTGCTGATGTTCCTGCCGCTCCTGCCGTGCCTGCCCCTGCCCACGTCGCGCTCGTCATGGAGGTGCTGCCCCGGTCTCAGGTCTTTCCGGACAGGATCAGTCGGGGCGTGTTGCTTCGGCAATTGGCCCGACTTTTCCGTGGATGGAAGACCTGACGTCCGTCCTGAGAGAGCTGACGAAGAAGAGGAAGGTGTCGTCGTCGTCTTCATCGTCTTCTTCGTCGTCTGTTGCCGCCTCTCCCCCTTCGACTTCTAAGGCTTCCAAGCCGAAGAAGAAGGCTGCCTCCTCCCCCCCTAAGAAGGCTCCTGCGGGACCTTCGAAGGGCCCGTCTCGCTCTGGTGTGACGGGGGGTGCTTCTGCTGGTCCTCCTGTTGCCCTCGGAACAGGGCCCGTCTCCTCTTCTGAGAAGAAGAAGAAGACGGGGACCAAGGATGTGCTGGCTACTGCTGGTACATCCGCGCCTGGTCTTGGTAGCACTGCTGCTAAGCCAGGTACCGGCTCGACTTCTCGTTCGCGAGAAGTTCCGAGTGTACGGTCTCCTTCGGGCGACCGTGCAGCCAAAGTCAAGACGCCTGAGCTTGCTCACCGTCATGACCGAGGCACGGAGCAGAAGACTGTCGAAAGTCGCGCAAGTGACTCTCGCCAGCCAGCGGCCGCTCTCGTAGCGACCAGCCGGTACCGGGTCGGGTTGACGTGACGGTCTCTGACCGGCCACGGGTTGCAGCTGGGAAGAGGTCCCCTCGACCAACGGCACCAGCTTCGGCTGGTACCAGCGGTTTGACGTGCCGTGAGGACGCTCACCGGTCTCACCGCGAAAGCGAGCTCTGTAGATCACCTGACCGCCGCTCCCACAGGGACCGGACGGAGACGGTGGCCAGCAGCAGCTCGTCTGACGCACGGGACCGGGGTCGACGTGCTCAGTCGAGCCGCTCGCCACAGGTGAGCGGCACGGCCAGGCCTGCAGATCGATCCCCACCGCGGGTTGGTGATCGGCTGGCAGCCCCCAACGTCCCCACGTACCGGTCCGTGCCAGCGAGCGGGGGGGGAGCGTCGGTCTGTCTCTCCTATACCTTCAACTTCCTCGGGCTACACCGGGAAGAGCGAGGTAGCTAGGAGTGATCGTGAGAGGTGCGCCGCTCACGATCCCGTTACAATGCCGCACGCACCAGGCATGGTCTTAGGACCAGCCAGGTCGTACGCGCAAGTGGCTGGAGGCGACCGTCAGGGGTCTGTTGCTGTTCCTCCTTCTGAAGGAGGAGGGTCTTGAAGCTGCTCCTGTTTGGAGGGACTGGACGGTCCTACTCCTCAGGACGCTGTGACTCCCGAGATCCAGAGGAACTTTGCCCAGGTTATTGCGCTGATTCGTCAGCACAACGACCTGGGGGAAGGATCGCGCTACCACCATCTGATGCCCACGTCCCGGCTCGAGTCATTTTGGGGCCCGAAGAGGGTAAAGGCCCAAATTGACGGTGGGACTGCCGCGATCGGAGCTTGCAGACTCAGTCCTTGACCAGGTGGAGAATTTCGTCTCAGGACGAGAGGACTCACTTAAGTCAGGACGGTCTTCCAATCTACTTCCTCCTCCTCTGCAGCGACAGCGGAAGTTCTACGTGCCATCAGTGGATCCAATACCACCCAAACAGGTTTAACCCGGAGCTAGCTAGGCTAACTCCAGGTGTGTCCCTGCAGCAGCTCCTGTCGGAGAACTTATGGTTCTCGCAGCAGGAGGCACTGGGCCTGGAAGCTACCGCTATGGCGGCTTTCCAGGCAGTCTCTTGGTTGGATCTGTGGTCCCTCACAGTATCCAAGGTCGCGGCCGACTCCGGGGGCGCTGCCCTCGAAGACGACCCCGACTTCAGGAGACTGTGCCAGTCTGGAGGTAGGGCCATCTCCTACCTCGCCCATCAGACGGCAAACCTGTGGGCCAACTTGGTTCTCCGTCGTAGGGACGCTGTCCTTACACGAGTAGCCAAGGGGCCGGGTGGGCGGTGAGGCGGTAAATGGACTCCGTAACGGACCAATGAAGATTAGTTCCTCCGCTCTCTTTCCCGGAGAGATGGTGGACGCTGCGGTGGAAAGACGGCGCACTGATGACAGTGACCGTCTGGTTCACCAGGCAGTTACGAAGGTTTCTGGGCAACCTCGTACAACTGCGGCTAAGCCTAAGAGTTTAGCTAGCGCTTCCTCGGCTGCTAAGACGGCTGCTCCATCGAAGCCCCGAGGAAAGACTCTTCCTGCTTCAACTTCTGGTAAAGGAGGCCGTAAACCAGCCCTCCTCCCAGCCCTCCTTTCCCCCGAGGAGGTGCTGGGAAGAAGTCGAAGCGAGGTGGGAAACGCTAGGACGGCGTTCCCCCTCACCGCTGCCGGAAGTGGGGGGGTGCCTAGCGATCCATTGGGCAACTTGGCAGCGCTACGGTGCAGAGACCTGGATAGTAGACGTCCTTCGGGAGGGATATCTACTACCCTTCGAATCTCGGCCACCCCTCACCTCCACCCGGTCCATCTTCAGACATATGTTCTAGGATCCTCAAAGGACGACGCTCTTCGGCAGGAGATCAAAGACCATGCTGACCAAACGAGCTGTAGAAGTCGTAGTAGATCGTCACCGGCTTTTACAGCCGCCTTTTCTTAGTGGAAAAGGCATCGGGGGCTGGCGCCCGGTGATAGATCTCTCTCCCCTGAACCGATTTGTTCGCCAGACTCGGTTCAAGATGGAGACGGCACGTTCCGTGCTGGACTCCATCAGGGAGAAACGACTTCATGCTTTCAGTGGACCTGAAGGATGCGTATTTTCAAATACCCATCCATCAGTCCTCCAGAAAGTACCTCCGCTTCATCTTCGACGGGTGACGGTGTACCAAATTCATCAGGGCACTTTTGGGCTTCGGTTCTCTCTCAACCGCCCCACAGGTGGTTTTTCACGAGAGTGTTCACCGCTGGTGGTCTTGCTTGGGGTGGGCCCAGTTCGCACGGGATACGTCTTCTGAGGTATCTCGACGATTGGCTGGTCCTGGCGAGCTCCCGCTCGCAGTTGCTGCAGGACAGGGATCGACTTCTAAAGTTTTGTCGCGATCTGGGGATCGTGATAAACTACGAGAAGTCCGATCTCGAACCCAAGCAGAAGATGAAGTACCTGGGTATGCTGATCGATACGGTAGCAGCTCAAGTCCGCCCGCAGACTTGAGGATCAGCAAATTCAGGGAGGCAGCCGGCCGGTTCCTGTCTCGGCAGGAACAGGCAGCTCGCAATGGCAAGTCGTGATCGGCCACCTGTCGTCACTCGAGAAGTTAGTTCCTCACGGACGTCTTCACCTGCAGTCTCTCCAGTGGAGACTACGGGAGAGTTGGTCACAGGTAAAGGATCCACCTTACTTCCCCGTGTCCATCACGGAGAAGGTGAGGCAGGACCTAGCCTGGTGGCTCTTAAGAGGGGTGCCTCTACGCACTCCCCCCCCGGAGATGCTGCTGTTCTCAGATGCATCGACCGAGGGATGGGGCGCACACCTGGAGGAGTTGCTGGCTGCAGGTGTGTGGGACCATCACGACAAGCACCTTCACATCAATGTCCTAGAACTCAAGGCGGCGTTTTACGCTCTCCAAGAGTTCCAAGACCGCTTGATGGGACACTCAGTTGGTGTTGATGTGCGACAACACCACAGTAGTGGCATACGTCAACAGCAGGGGGGCCTAGTTTGTCTCTCCCTACTACACCAGTTTTGACTGTGCAGGTGCACGAGTGGGCCACGGCTCACTCGATAGAGCTGTCAGCACGCTACATTCCAGGCAAGAGGAATGTAGTAGCAGACAAGCTCAGCCGTCGGAATCAGGTAATAGGGACCGAGTGTCCCTACACCCAGAAGTGGCGGGAAAGGCTCTTCAACCTGTGGGGCGTGGCCGGTCATAGACCTGTTCGACACCCTGCACAACAAAAACTTCAAGTTTTTTGCTCAGCCGTTGCCGGACCCCATGCAGCTGCAGAGGACGCCTTCTTCAACACCCCTGGGACAACCTCTTCGTCTACGCCTTTCCTCCCTTTTGTCTGATTCGGAAAGTGATCAGCCGAGCGCTGGTCACTCCCAATCTCAGGATGATCCTGGTGGCTCCCAAACGACCCTCAAGCCAGTTTGGTATCCGGACCTGCTGGCTCTTCTTGCGGAAGAACCGAGAGAGATGCCCCACTGGCACAACCTTCTAGCCCAGCCACACGTAGAGCGGTACCACCGAGCAGTCCAGTCCCTACAACTTCACGGCTGGCTGTTATCCACCATCTCTTGCGAACGAGAGGCTTTTCTCGCAGCGCAGCAACAGAGATGGCTGGACACGTCAGACAGTCCTCTGCAGCTGTGTACCAGGGGAAGTGGGCCGTCTTCTGTGGTTGTGTCGTAGACGGGTCTATCTCCTCTCAGAGCCACTCTTCAGCAGGTAGCGGATTTCCTCGTGTTTCTTCGCGAGAGAAGCTCCTCTCAGTACCCACAGTTAAAGGATTAGAGCAGCACTGGCGCTCGTCCTAAACTGAGGGGACTGGACATCTCGAACTCGTTCGAGATCTCCTTGCTAATGAGGAGCTTCGAAAGGTCTTGCCCACCCAGGGAACTCAGGCCCCCTGAGTGGGATGTGACTCTCGTCCTTAGGAGTTTGACTCGAAGACCATTCGAGCCACTCCGAGAGTCGTCAGAGAGGGATCTGACCCTCAAGACCCTCTTCTTGCTGGCCCTGGCATCGGCGAAGAGAGTAGGGAACTTCATGGTCTGTCCTTCAATGTTAAACATTCCAGGGGCTGGGGATCTGTGACGCTCGATTTTGTCCCGAATTTCGTAGCTAAGACTCGGAATCCGTCGATCCCTGACGACAGGTTCGAGTCTTTCACGATCCCCTCCCTAATGGATTTCACCGACAACGATACGGATGATATGCTGCTTTGTCCTGTGCGGTCGCTACGGCACTATCTGAAGAAAACTCGACACCTCAGGCCTGAGTGTCGACGCCTCTTCGTTAGCACTGGGGTTACCAAGAAAGAAGTATCCAAGAACAACGCTTTCTTTCTGGCTGCGTGAGGTGATCAGGAGAGCGTACGAGGCTGATGGTAGTGACGACATCCGTACGCTCCGACCGAGAGCCCACGAAGTCAGAGGTATTGGACCCTCTTTGGCGTTCCGAAGAATTCTTCTCCGTGGCGCAGGTCCTGAAGGCAGGTGTCTGGGCCAACCAGACTACCTTCACGTCCTTCTACCTTCGGGATATTGCCCACAAGTCCTTGGATACTTTTTCCTTGGGACCTGTGGTGGCTGCTCAACACGTTGTGTAAGCTTACCCAGCACCTGAGCAGCAGAACAGCATCGATTCCTGGTGTGACTGTAGGAATGAATGGTTGAATGAGTGCGACTGGCTTCTCTTCTCCATCTTTCTCTCTCTCTACCTGTGGGCAGAGGGTCACGGTCGTCACCATGCTGGAAAGGAATTCGATGCAGGTAAGCTACTCGACCGAGCCCCAATCTATCCCTTTAGTTAGGGATAGAAGCAAATATCCTCCACTCCCTCCAACAAGGGGGAAGGAGTGGATGCCTACTTGAGACAAACCCATAACTTTATGTTGGCTCTTGTAATGGAGCAAGTTCTTGCTTGCTGGTACAACGAGATACGCTTGCCTCTCTCTTAGTACTTGGCTCAGAGGTCTGACCATTGATCCTGCGGTGCACACCCCGATCAATCGGACAGAGGTTTGGATCCCTCCCTTGCTCTTACGACCAGGGAGGCATTCCAAGGTTGGACGAACACCAGTTCTGTTCACCAAAAAGACTCAGATTCCACCCACCAACGAGTTGAGTCTTCCTATTGTTAAAGGTACCGGTTGGTTTGTATTACGTAATCGGTAACTAAATGACAATTTGTCGAAAATTGCATTTTTCCTAACTATAACAAACCTGAGGTCGTTTACATATAGTCCCACCACCTCATACCACCCCTCACTCTGCAACTTTTTGCATGGGCCTAAAGCAAAAGTGATTCTTCACCGCCCGGGCGCGCGGGGCGCGCCGCACGATCGGACAAGCCAGTTAACTACCGTTTCTCCCCTTGTTCGAAGCTTACGACCGTCCCAGCTGCCGCTTGTTGACCTTCCTATTGTTAAAGGACCTCAGGTTTGTATAGTTAGGAAAAATGCAATTTTCGACAAATTGTCATTTCGCGGCACGCGCTGCAGGTAGGTCAGGTGATCTACCGTCCTGCCCTGGGTGGCAGGATTAGGAACCATTCCCGTTTTCTATTCATATTTTCTCTGTCGCTTGGAATGTAAACAACGTTTGCAGTTCCTCCTGACTTGATTTTTGGATTTCATCGCCATCGATCTTCTGGGCTATCTTTTGCAGGGAAGTACTGGATCTTTGGTTCGGCATACACATATTAATTTGTTTTAATAACTTTGGCTTCGAAAATTTCGAAGAATTGTTTACGTGTAACTACCGAACTTTTCGGTAGACACTCACATAGTTTGCAAGAAGGAAAATTTTAATTTTATACATTCAACTTCCCTGCCAGATATATACTTAGCTATAGACTCCGTCGTCTCCGACAGAATTTCAAATTTCGCGGCACACGCTACCGGTAGGTCAGGTGATCTACCGCCCTGCCCTGGGTGGCAGGACTAGGAACCATTCCCGTTTTCTAATCAGAATTCTTCTGTCGCCCGGACCATCAACATTGTTGTTGGTTCCTCTCGATTGGTTTTTCTTTTTTCACCGGCAATTGATCTTCTTGACCGACTTTTGGTGACGTATCTGGATTGTTGGATTGGCATACGCTTTTGTGGACTTTTGTGGACTTGATTTTGGATTTTTCTTTAAAAAATGTCTGACTCTGGAATGGTTGTGAGACGTTGTGTGAATGTAGGCTGTAAGGTGAGGTTGCCGAAAGCTTCGGTAGACCCTCACACTGTATGCAAGGGTTGCAGGGAGTATGAATGTTCTTTCACTAATACTTGCAAGGAATGTGAGAATTTGAGTGAGAATGAATGGAAGAATCTAACTAATTATTTGAAAAGTTAGAGAGAAAGAGTGAGGAAGGCTTCTTATAGAAGTTTAAGTAGTTCGAGATCTAATGAACTAATTCCTAGCTTGGGATCTTCCCCAAGGGTAAGTATTGCTACTTCTCCTTCCATTGCAGCCCCTTCTCCTATTGCAGAACCTGTAGATTCAGCGAAAGAACTTGCGGATCTAAAAGCAGCCTTCAAGTTGATGGAAAACAAAATGGCTGCCCTGCAAGGTAAGGCTAGTGATTTTTCAGTGGACAGTGATATGAGTGTCCCCAGTGTAGTGGAGGGGGCATCTGGTCGGCTCCGCAACGCTCCTAGGTCTAGACCTCTTCCAAGCTCACATGCCCAGAGGAGAAGGAATGTCGAAAACCGAAAGGAGGTTGTGGAGAATCCCCACCGATCAGGTGTCCCTTCGGCGGTTTCTGTGACACCCCAGACTGCCAAGGATCGCTATTGCAAAAGCGTCCTGCGTGAGTGTTTTTCGTCGTCGGGATCTTCATCTCTGAGACGTGATTGGAGGGATTCAGATCGCTCTCGACCACTCAAGAGGAGTTGGAAGGCTCCGACGATTGACTCGAGCCCAGAAAACTTCCCTGAGGAGTCTCCTTCGGGAGTTAAGAAGGCAAGAAGAGCCATTCTTTCAACCAGAGTGAGAAGGAGTCAGGAGGTGGAGGCTATGGACTCCTCCCCTCCTCCCGAAGAGGATAAAGAGGAGGTTACGAAGAGGTTCATGATGGCTATGCAAGAACAGATTTCGTCTTTTGTAGGAGTCCTTTCAAAGGAGCCTCCTAGAAGGAAAGACTCTTCCCTTCCTATCAAAAGATCCTCCAGACGTATGGAGGTATCTGCCGCCAGGAGCGATGCTCCTACTCGAGGTGAGGCTTCCTGTACGAACATGGATGAACCGATCAGACGTCTGGCACCGGCCAGGAGTGAGGAGTCACCCAGGAGGCAGGAGCCAAGAGCCAGGAGTGAGGAGTCACCCAGGAGGCAGGAGCCAAGAGCCAGGAGTGTGGAGTCATCCAGGCAGGAGGCATTAGCCAGGAGGCAAGAGCCAGGAGGCAAGAGGCAGGAGTCAGGAGTCAAGAGGCAGGAGTCAGGAGTCAAGAGGCAGGAGTCAGGAGGCAGGAGCCAGGAGTCCGGAGTCAGGAGGCAGGAGTCAGGAGTCAGGAGGCAGGAGTCAGGAGCCAGGAGGCAGGAGTCAGGAGGCAAGAGTCAAGAGCCAGGAGGCAGGAGTCGGAGACTCGTTCCTGGAATTTATGACTCTTCTCCAATTAGGAGTTCCTCTCCTTCAGATCGTAGGAGGTCTTGGAAGGACTCTCCCTCCAAACGAGAGCTTTCTCCTTCGTCTGATCGAGGTTTGGACGATTTGTCTGATGACGAACCTGCCTGCAATGAGGGACTCTCGAATTATAAGGTCTTAGGCCTCATTGTTGCTACAAGAGTTTGGAGACTCTCTTAGTCCGGCGGCTCCTCCTCCTCCTCGTTCTCTCCTTTTCGAGCTCGGCTACGGCAAAATCTTCGGCCTTTCTGAAAATGAAGCCTGCAATTTCTATGAAGAAGGCCCTCCATTCTTTAGATTCTTGGATGGACAAGAAGAAAGAGTTGGGAAAGACTGTATTCTGCATGCCTCCTTCCAAACTCCATGGAAAGAGAGGTATTTGGTATGGGACAGGAGAGACTATGGGTCTTTCTCTTCCTGCCTCGGCAGATGCGGACTTTTCCAATTTAGTGGAGGCCTCTAGACGTCACTCTTTAGGATCGGTCAGATCGACGTGGAGCACTTCGGAGTTGAACCACTTTCTAAAGGGACTTTTTGTCACTTTAGAGGTGTTCAACTTTCTGGATTGGTCACTCGGAGTTCTGGCCAACAAATCTAAAGATCCGGAGTTTCTTAAAAACCCAGAGATTCTCCATAGCGTCCTGTCTTGCATGGACAAGGCAGTACAGGACGGTTCGGGAGAAGTGGCTTCCCTTTTTGGGGCTGGTCTTCTGAAGAAGAGATCAGTATATGGATCCCTATTATCAAAAGGGGTTTCTCCGAGCCAGAGGACTGCTATTATTGTCGCCCTCTGTCGGATCATCTGTTTCCTTCTCAGTTAGTGAAGGATATATCTCGCTCGCTAACTGAGAAGGCGACACAGGACCTACTAGTACAAACGTCCAAGAAAGGACGCCCTGTAGTGTCGACGATTAAGAAGGACTCTCGTCCTCCTCAGTCTATAGCTAAGTATATATCTGTCAGGTAAGTATGTATAAAACTTTATTGTAACATGACAATATCATTTTTGTTCATGAAACTCACCTGTCAGATATATATATAGCTGTATTTTCTGACGTCCGACAGAATTTCAAAACTCACGGCACACGCAGTGGGGCGGCCAAGGTGTTTAGTACCCATTCCCGCCGCTTGGGAGGCGATTATCAGGAACCATTCCCATTTTCTATTCATATTTTTTCTGTCGCCGGTGCTGGAAACAACTGTTTGCAGTACCTCCGTCTAGGATTTTTGGATTATCTCGCTTTAAAGTATCTGGATTGACTTTTGGTATCGACTCTGGATTGTTGGATTGGCACGCGTAATAGTGGATTGTTTTTTTATTTTGGATTGGCTTTTCTGTGTACATGATGTCGGGATCAAGTACAGGGAGTTTCAGTGTGTGTGAGGAGTGAATGTAAGGTGAGGCTTCTTAAACCTTCAGTTGATCCTCACACAGTTTGTATGGAATGCAGGGGGCATGTTTGCTGGTTGATGATCGGTGCAATGAATGCAGGGATTTGTCAGATGATAAATGGAAGATGTATGAGACCTATCGGCGTAACTTGGAGCGTGATAGAGTCAGGAGGTCTTCCATCCAAGAGCAGTTCTCACAAAAGGTAAGGAATGTAATATTTCTCCTCCTCTAACACCGGTAGATTTTGTTCAACTTAATCCTGTGTTGTTGCCTTCGGGCCCTATTGCTGTGTCTGGAGAAGGTAATGCCCTTTCTCTGATTCTCGAGTCTATTCGCGCTCTTGAATCTAAAGTGTTGGCCTTAGAAACTGGACCCTGTGAAAGTTTGTGATCGTGCCCCTATGTTGTGGAGGGGGCATCAGATCGGCCCCATAATGCCTCTAGGCCCTTAGACCTCTATCGGACTCCCAGGACTCAGGGAGTGGGTATGTCGAAAGCCGCAAGAGGGTTACGGGAGCTCCCCACCGATCTGGCATCCCTTCGGCAGGCATTGTTGCTAAGTCCCAGGCTGCCAAGGAGCGCGCATCCTGAAGGATTGCTTTTCGTCCTCCGAGCGTCCTCCAAGCGTCCTCCCCGCGCAAGGGGTGGAGCGCTCGGAGAGACTCTCGTCCGCTGAAAAGGACTTTTCGTTTTGAGGACGCTTCACGTCCTATATCACCGCTTTCTTCAGAGGGACGCGTATGACCGCTTTTTCCTCCTCAGAAGAGAGGTAGAGTCTCAACCGACGAGGAGCTGGGTTGCGCACAGGCGTGTTCCCCTGAGATGCAGGTAGCTGTACCTGCGAGAAGGAAGGAGGCGTCCCCTCGCCTTCTCGCAGGGTCAGTCCTGCCCCTTCTTCTTCGTCACCTACGAAGAAAATCCTTTTGTCCCTTCAGGACCAGATTTCGTCTCTCATGGCTCAAAGGACTCACCCAGCAGCAGTCGAGCCTAAGCGGAGAAAGGACGTCAGGCTGCCCGTCAAGAGGACGAAGCAGTCTCCTTCTCTCTCGTCTAGTTTGTCTCTCTCTCCTCCTCCGGATTGTCACCGTTCTCGTTCTCCGGGTAGATCTTGCGCTGCAGCAGACGCCTTTTGTGAGGACGCTCGGCAGGACGCTCTCCGTTCAAAGCAGGACGCTTTTCGGACGAGGCAGGACGCTTTTGAGGACGCTCAGCAGGACGCTTGCCTTGCTAAGCAGGACGCTTTTGGCGCCTCTCGTCAGGAAGCTCGTGCTTCCTCTCGTAGGGACGTGTCTAATAGTAAGACAGTCCCCGTCGTTTCAAAGGACGACTCTACGTTCACAAGATGTCCGTCCTTCAACAAGTTTTAAGGATCGTCGTAAGGGAAGGGCGAGTCCGTGCCTGAAGCGGTAACTTCCAATCAGCGGAAGTCTTTGTTTAGACCTAAGCCTGCTGGACGTACGCCCTCTCCGGATGGACGTTCTCCAGTTCCTCTTAGAGAAGAAGGGGAACATAGTAGTCCAGCGAGTTCAGTCGAAGAGGAACCTCCTGTAGCTTCGGCTGTCTCAGACTATAAGGTTCTTGTGCGGCTGTTACGTTCGTCCTTCGGGGATAAGTTTCAGCCGGCAGCCCCTAGGTCTCCTCCCTCTCAACTTTTGTCTTCTAAGTCAGTCAAGACTCCTGAGTTTGTCGAGATGAAGACTTCGCTTTCAACCAAGAGGGCTTTCAAGAAGCTCCAAGATTTTATGTCTCGAAGGAAGGACCAGGGCAAGACCACTTTCGCCTTTCCGTCCTCCCTCTAGACTCTCCGGGAAAGGAGGCATGGTTTGGTATGAAACCAAGGAGGACGTGGGGGTGAAGGTTCCTTCGTCTGCTCTTGGGGACTTCTCCAGTTTAGTAGACGCTCAGAGGAGGTCCCTCTTATCATCTGCAAAGGTGTCCTGGACTCCTGTGGAGACGGACCACCACTTGAAAGGACTGCTGCGCACGTTGGGAGTCTTCAATTTCTTAGACTGGTGCTTGGGAGTTTTGGACCTTCAGTCTAGAAGCCCTGATTCTCTCAGTCTGGGGGAGCTGTCCAGCGTGTTGTCGTGTATGGACAAGGCCGTCAGGGATGGTTCGGAAGAGCTGGTTTCTCATTTTGGAACAGCTTTCCTGAAGAAAAGAGCTCTCTATGTAATTTACCGCTAAGTCGGTTTCTCCCGCTCAGAAAGCAGAATTGCTCTTTTCGCCTCTTTCGGACCATCTCTCTTCCCCAGGCTATGGTGAAAGATCTTGCGACTAGTTTGCAGGAGAAGGCGACACAGGACCTCTTGGCACAGTCTTCAAGGCGCCAGCAGTTCCTTCTACATCTTCGTTCGTGAGACCCCCGAAGAAAGTCAAAACCCTTTCGCGGGGCACCCCCTCGAGAGCAGCTCCTCGAGGGAGAGGTTTTTCGAGAGGAAGAGCTTCATTTAAGCCAAAATCTACCAAATGAAGATCTTGTCCTTCAGACGCCAGTCGGGGCCAGAGAGCAAGGGTACAAGATCCCCTTTTTACATCCTCCTCCTTTAACATCAACTCCCAGAGACCTCTCTCCGACTTATCAGGGAGAGAAGAAAAGCATCCTTTTCGATCTTTTAGACCAGATGGTCGAAAAAAGAGCGGTGGAGCAAGTCGTGGACCTGGGGTCACCGGGCTTCTACACCAGGATTTTCCTGGTGCCGAAGCAGTCATCGGGTGGCGCCCAGTCCTGGATGTGAGCAGGCTCAGATCGTTTTTGGTGGAGGCAAAAACAAGTTACAGATGAAGGACGCCATCAGTCAGTGCTAGGGGAGCCTTGAGGACCTGGCGACTGGATGGTGTCTCTAGACCTGCAGGACGCGTACTTTCACGTCCCCGTCCACCCTCTTTCAAGGAAGTACCTGAGATTCGTCTTAGGCAACAGGGTTTGGCAATTCAGAGCCCTTTGTTTCGGTCTCAGCTCGGCCCCGATGGTTTTTACAGTAATAATGAGGAATGTAGCGAGGTGGCTGCATTCTTCAGGGATCAGGATATCCCTCTACCTCGACGATTGGCTGATCAGAGCGTCGTCGAGAAGAAAATGTCTGGAGGACCTTCAATCAACATTAGCCCTAGCAAAGTCCCTGGTCCTTTTAGTCAACTCCGAAAAGTCACATCTGACCCCGACACAGTCCATCGTGTATCTGGGGATTCAGATGGATTCAGTGGCTTTTCGGGCGTTTCCATCCCAGGAACGTCAGCAGCTAGGCTTAGAGAAAGTCTCAGCCTTCCTAGGGAGAGAGGCTTGCTCGGCGAGGGAATGGATGAGCCTGCTGGGCACTCTTTCCTCACTGGAAAAGTTTGTCTCCTTGGGAAGACTGCACCTCAGGCTTCTTCAATTTTTCCTTGTGGAAGAATGGAAAGCCAAGGAGGACCTGAATGCGATCCTAAGGATCTCAAACCCAGTGAAAGACCACTTAAGGTGGTGGCTCGACCCTCAGAAGTTGCGAGAGGGCTTATCCCTAAATCTTCTGAGCCCCAACCTAGTGTTGTTCTCAGACGCTTCCATTTCCGGTTGGGGAGCAACACTAGGAGGGGAGGAAGTGTCAGGCTCCTGGAGAGGGGAACAAGGTAGCCTGGCACATCAATGTGAAGGAACTGGCAGCGATCTTCCTGTCGCGCAGTTCTTTCGAAGGCAAAAGTGTCAGGCAAGGTCATTCAAGTCAACTCGGACAGTACCACAGCCCTTGCATATCTGAAGAATCAGGGCAGGAAACTCACTTATCCCGATCCCTTTTTTTCTCCTTGCAAGGGAAGTTCTGCTATGGGCAGACGTAAGGCAGATCAAGATCCTGACGAGATTCGTGGCAGGGTACAGAACGTCAGGGCGGACCTTCTCAGTCGTCGAAATCAAATTTCTTGCCAACAGAGTGGACCTTGCACCAGGAAGTCTGTCAGCAATTATGGAGACTGTGGGGACGTCCTCTAGTCGACCTGTTCGCTACGTCGAGGACGAAGAGGCTTCCTCTGTATTGCTCCCCGGTCCTGGATCCAGGAGCAATTGCGGTGGATGAGTTGCTCTGGAGCTGGACAGACCTAGATCTTTACGCCTTTCCCCCATTCAAGATCTTGGGGGAAGTCATGAGGAAGTTCGCAGCTTCAGAAAGGACAAGGTTGACTCTGATCGCCCCGATGTGGCCAGCAAGAGAATGGTTCACAGAGGTCATGACTTTCCTTGTGGACTTCCCAAGAATTAACCCGTTGCCCGGAGAGAGATCTACTCAAACAGCCTCACTTCAAAAGGTATCACCAAAACCTCTCCGCTCTGGCTCTGACTGCGTTCAGACTATCGAAAAGTTGGCCAGAGCGAGAGGCTTTTCGAAAGCAGCTGCGAGAGCAATCGCTAATGCTAGAAGAGCCTCTTCAAGAGCTGTCTACCAAAGTGGGCCTCCTTCAGGGCATGGTGCAAAAAGGAAAGAATTTCCTCTTCCACGACCTCTGTGAACCAGATAGCAGATTTCTTTCTCTACTTAAGAAATGTGCAGAAATTGGCAGTCCCTACAATTAAGGGTTATAGGATTATGTTGTCGGCCGTTTTTCAACACAGAGGACTGGACCTCTCTGACAACAAGGATCTCCACGATCTCTTAAGGTCGTTCGAAACCTCCAAGATTCCACAGGCAAGACCACCCTCATGGAATCTCGATGTGGTTCTTAAACATCTAATGTTAAGTCCCTTTGAGCCTCTCCACGAAGCTTCTCTACGGGACTTGACGAAGAAAGTGCTTTTCCTAACTTCTCTGGCGACGGCGAAGAGAGTTAGTGAAATCCAAGCGTTCAGTAGCCTAGTGGGCTTCAAGGGGGACAACACTGTCTGCTTGTTGAGCCCAAGTTTCTTGGCTAAAAATGAGAACCCGTCTAATCCTTGGCCCAAGAGCTTTGAGATCAAAGGTATGTAGGGTCTCGTGGGTCAAGAACCAGAGAGAGCCCTGTGCCCTGTCAGGGCTCTCAAGTTCTATGTTCATAGAACTAAAGAGATAAGAGGTCCCTCAGGTGTAATCTCTGGTGCTCGGTGAAAAGACCAGATTTGCCATTGTCAAAGAATGCTGTGGCTTTCTTTTTGAGGGACGTCATTAAAGAGGCTCATTCATCTTGCCAGAAGACTGATTTGAGCCTCTTTAAAGTGAAAGCTCACGAAGTCAGAGCCGTAGCTACTTCTCTTGCCTTCCAAAGGAATATGTCTATCAAAGATATCCTTGATAGCACCTTTTGGAGGAGCAATTCCGTATTCGCCTCACATTACCTCCGGGATGTGAGAACGATTTACGAGAACTGTAGTTCTTTGGGGCCATACATTTCGGCAGACACAGTTTTGGGGGCTGAAGGTAGCTCTCTTCCTATCCCTTAGCTTAGTTTAGGTTAGTTTTATTGTTGTGTTTTTGGTTGATGGTGAGATCTTCTGTGGAAATCTCACATTCTTTAGTTTAACTGTCAGGGGTCTTTTGGTTAGTTGGTCAGGTGGTGGTCGGTTGCTGTGTTACTCCCATATGTCTGGCTCGATGGTCTTGTCACGTTGAGGTCACGTCCCCGTTGACAGAGCATCCAGAGTGCACCAGCACTACAGGTCTACACCTGGCTGGCAACTCTGATAAAAGCAGAAGCAGGCTTAAGTGACAGTAATCACAGAGTCTACTTTGCTAACAGGTAAGGAACCAAGAAGTACATCATTTACTAATTTAAGTTTCCTAAAAAATCCTATTCTGTCTCTTCCCACCATCCGAAGGTGGGTTGGGATTCAGCTATATATATATCTGACAGGTAAGTTTCATGAACAAAATGTTATTGATATAATACAATTAAGTTTGTTCATACTTACCTGGCAGATATATATAATTAGAGTGCCCACCCTCCTCCCCTCAGGAGACAAGGGTCATGAATAAAATATGAATAGAAAATGGGAATGGTTCCTGATATCTGCCTCCCAGCGGCGGGAATGGGTACTACCACCTGGCCGCCCACTGCGTGTGCCGCGAGTTTTGAAATTCTGTCGGACGTCAGAAAATACAGCTATATATATATCTGCCAGGCAAGTATGAACAAACTTAATTGTATTATAACAATAACATATTTATTCATAATAACGTGCTCATAGTAAATGTTAGAATTGATTGCAGCCTAACTTCCTTCTTGAGGAAGTCAGGAATAGAATTAGTTACGCTTCCTTTAGAAGTTTTTATAGCTCTCGTACTAACGAGCAGTTAGAGCATTAACAACTAGTAGTGTTGTATCCTCATCTTCTTACTTCACAGAATCTTCAAATTCATATTGCAATTTGAAGACAAAGGAATGTAGCTCAAAATACGAGCTATTGAATGGTAAGAAGTGATTTTAGTGTTCACAGTGCAGTGGAGGGTGCGTTCTGATCGGTTCTGTTTCGCTCCCAGGCCTAGACCTCTTCCAAGCTCACATACCCAGAGGAGAAGGAAAGTCGAAAGCCTTACGGAGGTTATGGAGAATCCCCACCGATCAGGCCGTCCCCTCGGCAGGATCTGTAGAACGTCCCAGACTGCCAAGTTTCGCCATTGGAAAGGCGTCCTAATTAGTAGCAGGGTGCGTCCGATCGGCTCTGTCTCGCTCTCAGGCCTAGACCTCTTCCAAGCTCACAAGCCCAGAGGAGAAGGAAAGTCGAAAGCCTTACGGAGGTTATGGAGAATCCCCACTGATCGGGCGTTCCCTCGGCAGGATCTGTAAAATGTCCCAGACTGCCAGGGATAGCCATTGGAAAGGCATCCTTTAAAAACGTGTGTCTCTTCTTCCAATTTCTTCATCCTTAACATCTGAAAAGACGAAGAATGTACATGTTGGAGTTCGGACGATCTGGCTCGTTCTCTGAAAACTAAGAGAACACTGAGCGAGAGGCTGAGAGCCAGCCAGCAAGCTAGCGCGAGCCACGTTCCAAACAGCCAGCAGCGAGCCCGCGTTCCAAACAGACTAGCGCGAGCCGCGTTCCAAACAGACTGAGCGCGAACCTCGTTCATACAGATAAACGCAAGCCGCGTTCCAGCAACTGAGCGCGAGACGCGTTCCAGAACCTTTTTCTTGGCGCAAGGCGCCTTCAAAGAGAAAACAGACGGCTAGACTGAGGAGCCTTATAGTAGAGTGGCAATCAGAAGGATGCTTCCATTGAATGTTTACTGGCAAGAGGCTCGTATAAGAAGACTAGAGGCGCTCGGAACTATCAGGGTGCACAGGACCTTCCACGCAAGCGGAACGTTCCAGGAGCGAGTCTCCTTTCTAGCGTGCGGAACATTCCAGGCGCGCGGAACTATCCAGACGCCAGGCGCTAGGCGCAAGGATCCAGACGCCAGGCGTCAGAATATTCCAAAATCTTCATTTGAGAGAGAGGTTAGTCGCGAGACTCCTCTTTGAGTTTTTTAACTTGAGCAACTTTCCCCTGGCAAATGTGCAAGATGTCGCACAGGCGGCCGTTGCTTTTGTCAGAAGGATTCTGATACTAAGAGAACCCCCTTTTCATTATTCAGAAGACTCCTGTGTTAGGCAGTTCCTCTCAATGCGGACTCTCTCCTTCATCCATGCTCTTTCCTCGTTTTGAGGAGGCAAGAGCTTTGGGAGTTTTTCTTAATAAGAATCTCATCGACGTTTGGGTATGATGGCAGATAGGAAATATCTACTTCCTTCCGTAAACCCTAGTGATGAACAGGAATTCTGTCTCTTCCGCGATTTCTGAGGAAAAGGAAATCACGAAGATTTAAAGAGTTCCTGGATTAACTTCCTTCCTTAAGGATATATATATATACTCTTTCTATCGTTCTATTAACGAAAAGAACGAAGATAGTAGAAGGTAGTAGAGTATCTGCTGGATGAGAATACGATTCGGCAACGAGAAACCTCATCATCATTTCAGAAGAGATCTCATTAGCAAAGGAAATAATCACGAAGGATCCTCATCGGATAAAGACTCTTGTCTCTCGCACTGTTACATTCCTATCGTCTACTAGATGTAGCTGGATACAATCACCTCCCATTGCCGGAGAGGCCTAAAGCTCAGAGTGGAAGAATTTCTTCCGTTTTTCTCCTGTCCTGATGAACCATTGTGACTCTTCAGGACTTTCAGACAATGTAACGCAAGCCACTGCCAAGTGCCGCAATGTCATTGTCTGATGAAGAGACAGAGCGGGCCTCCAACCTGGCGCATATGCGCTAGAGGCGAACAAATTGGACAGATAAGAATGTCCGATGTGTACATCGCCAGGCAACCTCGAGACTCTACCAAGCTAGAAGCTCAAGCAAGTGGGAGGGATCCAGCCAGGCTCCAGATGCTAAAAAAGAGCCAACCTGGAACCAGGAAACGAGGAGTCAGCCAGACATCAGGCAAAACTCGAAACGCCAACAGGTGCAAGGCACCAGCCAGGCGCGAGGCGCCAGCTAAGCGCGAGGAGCCAACCAGGCGTGAGGCGCCAGCTAGGTGCGAAGCTTAAGCCAGGCGCGAGGTGCCAGCGAGGCGCCAGCCAGACGCAAAGTGTCAGCCAGGCGTGAGGCGCCAGACAGGTGCGAATCTCCAGCTAAGGCGCGAGGCGTCAACCAGCTGAGAGGCGCCAGTCAAGCGAGAGGTACCAGACAAGCGCTAGGCTCCAACCAAGAGCGAAGCACCAGCCAGGCGCAGGTTCCTGCCAGGCTTCAGGCTTCAGACGGAGAGATCCATTTCAAGAAAGCCCTGGTCTTCTTTGAAACATGGAGATCTCCTAAACACTTCATAGTGACTTGATTCCTTCAAACAGCTGAGAATTAAAAGCGCAGGAAGTGCGCGCTTTTGCAAATTCTTGTTCTTTACATAACAATATGTCATATAAGACATATTAGCTGTGTTGTACGGTAGAGGCAACTCTGTGTTGACATCTCATTACACAAAGGATGTCAAGTTAACCTACGAGAGATCCTTCTCTTTTGGTTTATACGTTTCTGCGGATACGTTACTGGGATAAGGAGCCGACACTGATCCTTAACTTTGAGTTAAAGTTATTCAACTTAGTGAAATTATTGGGGTTTTTGAAAGGAGTGTGGGAATAACTCTTTTCAATTTGAGCGCGAACCCTCGTGTTAGGATCAGGTGATCGGGATCGGTGTTGCGCTCCTTAGTTATGCCAATAGGCATAGGTGTATTGTCATATTAGTGGATTAGCACCCATTGACAAGTACCTTTTAGGCTCTGCCGAGTAAGTGGATAAGACCCCATCGACAGATCCACAAGAACTCTTGGCCACAGATCACATATCTTGCTAAAGTTTCTTGAGGTGATGCAGACTCCTTGGCAACAGCCATATGAAGTCTACCACCTATCAGATAGGAACCAAGGTTTATTTATACCTACAACATATGTTGTTTACCTGTCTATTCCATGTTAGCTGTCTCTTACCCTCCACCAAAGGGTGTCAATCAGCTATGTATATATATGACAGGTAAGTTGATTGTATGAAAATGATATTGTTATGATACAATAAAGTTTCATACATACTTACCTGGCAGATATATACGATTAATGGCCCACCCAGCCTCCCCGCAGGAGACAGGTGGAAGAGAGAAAATATGATAGTAAACGGGAATGGTTCCTAATCCTGCCACCCAGGGCGGGACGGTAGATCACCTGACCTACCTGCAGCGTGTGCTGCGAAATTTGAATTTCTGTCGGGGACAACGAAGTCTTAGCTATGTATATATCTGCCAGGTAAGTATGTATGAAACTTTATTGTATCATAACAATATCATTTTTTTTATCATAAATATGTTCATTCACGAAATAGATATACTATGTACTTTTAGTTTGGTGCAGCAGCCAAATCATGAAAATAGAAAGGACTTGTTAGGTAATTATAATTTTGTTTGCTGATCTGATGCAGGGGAAATTGAAGATAGGAAAGAATAACTTTGAAACTGTCTTGAATTTAGTTTAAGGTGATAGTTGAAGAAATATTTGGTGCTTGAACTAAAGTAGGCAATGAAATAGTGGTCTTGGGTGGGTTAATTATTAAAGTAGGCGGTTTAAAGCAATTTTCAGGGGGGTACCAGGATAACACGGGTATTTACTTATCACGGGGGGTTCTGGGCCATATCCCCCGTGATTAACGAGGCCCTACTGTATTCGGAAGAGTTACCGCGCAGACGCAAGGAAAAAGTTTTTTCATAAATTCACCATAAATCGAAATGTTGTGCTAGACACTTCCAATTTGTTGCAAAATAAAGGTAAATGAGTGAATATTACTACAATGTAAGAGTTTTAGCTTACAATTGCGTTTTTCAACCATTTCGGTCGAGTCAAAGTTGACTGAAGATTGATATTTTGGGACTTATTGTTATTTATATGAAAATATTTTAAAACTGATAAAAGCTACAACCGTGGGTTGTTTTTTGTTATATTCTACATGAAATTGCACACATTTCCATATGTAAAACTTTATGTAACGGCTAACACAAAACTGTGCAAACATTACGACAATTGGACAAAAAAATGTCTGATTTTTTCGGAGGAGTTACCGCGCGGACATAAGGAAAAAGTTTTTTTCATAAATTCACCATAAATTGAAATATTGTGATAGAGACTTCAAATTTGTTGTAAAATGAAGGTAAATGATTGAATATTACTAGAATATAAGAGTTTTAGCTTACAATTTCCTTTTTTTACCATTTCAGTAGAGTCAAAGTTGACCCAAGGTTGAAATTTTGGCACTTATTGTTATTTATATGAAAATATTTCAAAACTGATAAAAGCTACAACCAAGAGTTGTTTTTTGTTGTATTCTACATGAAATTGCCCACATTTTCATATATAAAACTATGTAACAGCTATTTTAAAATGGTGCAAAAATTATGTCAAAGTGACTAAATAATTTCCGAGATGTGTCGCTGATGCTTTTTAGTGCGAGAAGAAAGAACTTTGCGCTTGCGTGCCTGGGTAACGATTGTAAACAAAACAACAGCTTGGTCCATGAACTCCCAGCATCCGTCAAGGTGCATGATACGAAAGTTTTTGCCAAGTAAGCTTTTTCCACAAATTTAAAAAAAATATTTTATGTCAACGTTTTATACATCAATTCAGCACCCAACAGACAATTTGTTCATGAAACTTACCTGTCAGATATATATATATAGCTGTATTCTCCGAAGGGGTATCGGGAACCATTCCCATTTTCTATTCAGATTTTCTCTGTCGCCCGTACTGTCAACACCTGTTTTCAGTACCTCCGTCATTGGATTTTGTAAACTTCATTGCCGCTTAAGTATTCTGATTGTCTTTTGGTTTATTGACTTGGATTTGTGGCTAGGCATACGCTATCGTGGATTGATTTGAATTTGGCTTTGACTGCTCTTTCGATAAGTTGTCTGGATCTAGTTCTGCTAGTTTCAGAGTGTGTTGTGTGCAAGGGTGTAAGGTGAGGCTACTGAAAGCTTCGGTAGATCCTCACTCGGTATGCACGAGGTGTAGGGGGCGTGTATGTTTGATGGATGATAGATGTAAGGAGTGTGAGAGTTTGCCTGATTCCGATTGGAAGACGTATGATTCGTATGTACACAAGTTAGAGCGTGACAGAATCAGGAGGTCTTCCTCCAGGAGTGCATCAGTGAGCAGAAGTCAGGGTAGTGATATGTCACCTGCTAACCCTTCTGTAGACTTTGTTTTACCTAATCCTGTGGTGTTGCCTTCGGGCCCTGAGGTTGTGTCTGCGGAAGGTAATGCCCTTTCTGTTATTATGAATTCTATCCGTAACTTGGAATCGAAAGTGCTCGCTCTCCAATCTAGTGTTGTGAAATGTGGTGATGGTGTTAGTGCCCCTAGTGTTGTGGAGGGGGTATCAGATCGGCCCTATAATGCCTCTAGGTCTAGACCTCTGTCGGACTCCCAGGACAAAGGGAGTGGGCAAGTCGAAAGCCGAAGGAGTGTTGCAGGGACTCCCCACCGATCTGGCGTCCCTTCAGCAGGACCTGATGATGCTTCCCAGGCTGCCAAGGATCGTGCATGTGCACGAATCCTTAAGGATTGCTTCTTGTCCTCCAAGGTGTCCTCCCCGTGCAGGGGTTGGAGCTCTCGGAAGGACTCTCGCCCTCTCAAGAGAAGCTTTAGAGAGGAGGAACCCTCCGAACGTCCTCTTTCTCGCCTACATTGCGTTGTCAAGTCGTCGCCTGAATGTTTTGACGCCTTTCCACCGCAGAAGAGGACCAGGACGTCATCGATGGATGATGCTTTAGAGCGCCCCAGTCGCTCTAAGGTTGTTCCTGTGAGAAGGAAGAAGGCGTCCCCTCGCCCCTCGTCTTCTCACAGGATCAGCCCTTCCCCTGATCGGGAATCTTCTCCTTCTAAGAAGATTCTCCTAGATATGCAGCAGCAGTTGGCCTCGTTTTTTGCCAAGAGGGAGGCAAAGCCTCACCGCCGCAGGAAGGATTCTAGGGTGCCTATCAAGAGGTCCAGGCAGTCCCCCTCTCCTCCTCGTTCGTCTCCCTCTTCTGCTTCGTCGCCTTCTAGATCTTGTTTACTTCCTCAGCGCTTATCTAGAAGTGTCGATGAGCGTCATGCAGGACGCTCTCTAGACCGTAAGGCTCGTCTTGGCGACGATAACCGTACTTCTTGCCATGACGCTCGGCGTGCTGCTCAGCAGGGCGCCTCTCAGGCTGCTCGCTATGACGCTTCTGTTGCTACGGACGCTCGTCAGGACGCTTTTCAGGACGCTCGTTGAGATACTCACTAAGACGCTCTTCAGAATGCTCGGCAGGACGCACCTTTCACTGATCATCGGAAAGCTTCAGAGTATGCCATCAAGGATACCTGGCCTTGTTCTACGGACCCTTCTTCGGATAGGAGACCCCTTTTGCGAGCTGGGCCTCAAGGTTTAATTGCTTCACAGTCTTTTAAGGACTCTTCTGTTGCTCCTGTGGAAGAGGGAGAGTCTTCGCGTGAGTCGCAGCCTGCGGATGAAGAGGAGCCTGCTTCGTCTTTATCATCGGACTACAAGGTTTTGGCACGCCTTTTGAGGGACTTGTTTAGCGACAAGTTTCAGCCCTCGGCCCCTCGCTCTCCTCCTTCGCAGTTGGCTTCGTCGAAGACGAGGAAAGCACCAGGCTTTATCAAGATGGCCACGTCACTCTCTACGAAGAGAGCTTTCAAGAGAATCCATGACTGGATGGACTCCAGAAAGGCCCAAGGCAAGACTTCCTTTGCCCTGCCTCCAGCGAGGTTGAGCGGAAGGGCAGGCATTTGGTAACAGATGGGAGGGAAAGCTGGTTTGAGAGTTCCTTCCTCTTCCCAGGGGGACTTTGCCAGACTGGTAGATGCTCCTAGGAGGTCTCTCCTGTCCTCTGTAAAGGTTTCCTGGATGCTTTCAGAGTTAGACCATCATCTGAAAGGGCTGTTTAGGACGATGGAGGTCTTTAACTTCTTAGATTGGTGTTTGGGACCCTGGACCTGCAGTCTCGGAGTCCGGACTCTCTTTCTCTTGAGGAGCTGTCCAGCGTCTTAGCCTGTATGGATAAGGCAGTCAGGGATGGTTCTGATGAGCTGGCTTCCCACTTTTCTACGGGGCTTCTTAAGAAGAGAGCCTTATATTGCAACTTCACGGCTAAGTCGGTGTCTCCGTCTCAGAGGACAGAGTTGCTGTTCGCCCCTCTATCTAGCCATCTCTTCCTGCAGTCGATGGTAAAGGATCTAGCAGTCAGCCTTCAGGAAAAGGCGACCCAAGACCTCCTGGCTCAGTCTTCCAGACGTCCTGCAGCCCATTCTACAACTCCACTTGCTCAGACTTCCAAGAAGCAGAAGCCCTTTCGTGGTGGAGCTTACTCGAGAGCGTCTCCTCAAGGAAGAGGTCTCTCTAGAGGCAGAACCCCTTCCAAACCCAGGGGTAAGAAGTGATGCGTCGGGCCTTCAGACGCTTGTCGGAGCCAGGCTCTTATCCTTTGCAGAAGCTTGGAAAATAAGATGGACGGACAGTTGGTCCCTCGAAGTCATCGAAAGAGGATACAAGATCCCATTCCTCGAAACTCCACCGTTGAGCACGAAGCCCATAGATCTATCGCCCTCCTACCACCCAGCGAAGCAACAGATTCTGTTCGATCTGCTTGAGCAAATGCTCGAGAAGAGAGCTGTAGAACAGGTTCTAGGTCTGGAGTCCCCAGGCTTCTACAACAGGTTGTTCCTGGTGCTGAAGCAGTGTGGGGGATGGAGACCTGTCCTGGACGTCAGCAGGCTGAATCTTTTTGTCAAGAAGGACAAATTCAAGATGGAAACGTCTCAGTCTGTTCTATGAGCCTTAAGACCAGGCGACTGGATGGTTTCTTTAGACCTCCAAGACGCATACTTTCACGTCCCTATCCATCCTCAGTCAAGGAAGTACCTGAGGTTTGTCTTAAAGGGGAAGGTCTTTCAATTCAGAGCTCTCTGCTTCGGGCTAAGCACAGCACCGGTGGTTTTGTACATGAACTTTCCTGTCAGATATATACTTAGCTTTAGTCTCCGACGTTCCCGACAGAATTTCAAATCTCGCGGCACACGCGACAGGTAGGTCAGGTGGTCTACCCTTCCCGCCGCTGGGAGGCGGGTGTATGAACCAATCCTGTTTTCTAATCAGTTTTTCTCTGTTGCTGGGACCGGCAACAACTGTTGTGGGTTCCTCCTGATAGTCGATTTCGCTCTCGCTTGCCTGGGATCTTTTTGGACGGATTTTTTGGTGACGTACTGGATCTTTTTGGCTTGGCATACGCTGTTTGTGGACTCTTTTGATTTTGCTCTGGATTTTTCTTCAAACATGTCTGATTTGGATTCTGTGGCTAAGACACCTGTTATGTTTAGGGTTTGTTCAGTAGATGTATGTAAGGTGAGGTTGCCGAAGGCTTCGGTGGACCCTCACACTGTTTGTATGAGGTGTAGGGGGAATGAGTGTTATTTTATTAACCCATGTAAGGAATGTGAGGGATTGAATGAGGATGAGTGGAAGTCTCTTTCTTCCTACTTAAGGAAGTTAGAGAGAGATAGGGTACGTAAAGCTTCCTCTAGAAGCTTGAGGTCTTGCATTAGCGAGTTAGAATCGGATCCTAATCCTCTCGTAGAAGTAGAACCTCCTAGCCCTGTTTCAGCTCCTGCTCCCCGCGCTGAAGCTGAGGATATGTCTTCAGAGGCGACTGCGTTGAAAGCTACAATTCGCAGCATGGAGCTCAAGATCCACTCCTTGGAACAAGGTAAGAGTGGCAGTGATAGTGATCTGTGCAGTGCCCCCAGTGTTGTGGAGGGGGCATCTGACCGGCTCCGTAGTGCTTCCAGGCCTAGACCTCTTCCAAACTCCCAGACCCAGTGGAGGAGGAAAGTCGACAGCCGCAGGAAGGCTAGGGAGAGCCCCCACCGGTCAGCCGTCCCTTCGGCAGATCCTGATGTGCGTTCCCAGGCTGCCTCGGATCGTATCAAGCAGGACATCCTTCGCCAATGCTTCTCCTCGTCTGCTTCGCCCTCACCGAAGCGCGGATGGAACTCCCTGGATGCTTCGCGCCCTTTGAAGAGAGCTTGGAAGGCGCCCTGCAGCTCTTTTGCTTCCAGCCCGGAAGTTTTTCCTGAGGAGCCTTCGCTGGATGTGAAGAGGCCCCGGAGATCTCGTGACTGTTCTTCTCCGCGCGCGCCTCGCTCTGCTTCTCCGGAAGAGGAGCCTGTGAAGTCTCCTGCTAGCATTCTCGCCGGGCTCCAAGCTCAGATTTCGGCCCTCGCTGACTCCTTGGCCGGTAGCTCTCGTAGGAGGAAGGACGTTTCTCTGCCAGTCAAGAAATCCAGGCGCCCTTCTTCCGACGTACGCTCTCCTCTACGTAGGCTCTCTTCGCCGGATGTTGCGGCTTCTTCCGAGCGAGGGGTTTCTCGCGAGAAGCTCACCTCTCCTGGCTGCCTCTCCTCCTCGTCCAGGCGCCAGGCAGCTGGCAGGCGCTCTTTGGCTGACGACCTCTCTTCACTGGACCGTTCGCCTGGCAGACACTCTTCTCCTTTCAGGCACTCGTCCCCGAGTGTGCGCCATTCGCTGGACAGGCGCTGATCTTCTACTCCTTCCAGGCGCTCTTCTCCTCGCAGGCGCCAATCGCCTGGTAGGCGCTCTTCGCCTGGCAGCCGCTCTCCTCTGGATAGGCGTCAAGAACCTCGTAGGCTCCTCTCTCCTGTTAGGTGCTCTTCACCTGGGAGTCGCTCTCCTCTTGACAGGCACCAAGAGCCTCGTAAGCGCCTTTCGCCTAGTAGGCGCTCTGCCCCTAGTAGCCGCTCTCTTCGCGACAGGCGCCAAGATTCTCGCAGGCGCTACTCGCCCAGTAGGCGCTCTTCTCCTGGATACTGTTCGCCTCTAGGTAGGAGCCAAGAACCTCAAGGGCGCCCTTGTCTTGGGAGACGTTCTTCGGGTGATAGGCACTCTCCCTCGTACCAGTTGTCTTCTGCTTCGAAACGCGAGTCTTCCCACAGACATTCCAGGCCTGATAGACACTCTGCTGTTTTGACTTGTCGCTCTCCTGACGACTGCTTCCCCTGACAGGCGACAAGCATCTCGTAGGCGCCCTTCTCCTGACAAGACCGCCTCTTCTTCAAAGGACCCTCCTCGTTCGTCGGTAGAAGAAGACCAGGAAGGCTCTGACGAAGATTCTAGCAAGACTGCAGCGGTTTCTTCTTATAAGAAGCTTACAGCTTTACTTCTCCAGGAGTTCGGAGATTCCCTCAGCCCTGCCGCTCCTCTGTCTCCTCATTCGTTGTTCTCGACATCCAAGACTACGAAAGGATCCTCCTGTGTCAGGATGAAGCCCACTTTATCCATGAAGAAGGCACTTAGGGGTTTTGGATCTTGACTATTTTCCAAAGAAGAAGCGGGGAAGACGATGTTTGCCTTCCCACCATCTAAATTGTCAGGGCGTACTGGATTTTGGTACGAAACGGGAGAGCCCTTGGGTCTGGGTCTCCCATCTTCGGCCGACTCAGACTTCTCGGCGTTGGTGGATGCAACCAAGAGATCAGCCCTTAACTCTGCCAAGACATCTTGGGTCATGAATGAACTCGACCACATGCTGAAGGGGATGTTCAGAGTTCTAGAAGTTTTTAACTTCCTGGATTGGTCTCTGGGAGTCTTGGCCAGGAAGATGCAGACTCCGGACGCAATTTCTCCTGAAGACCTACACTGTGTACTATCCTGTATGGATAAGTCCTTAAGAGACGGAGCGAGCGAGATCGCATCTTTGTTCGGTGCGGGAGTAGTCAAGAAGAGAGCCGTGTACTGCTCCTTCTTGACGAAGTCGGTCTCGCACGCCCAGAGGTCTTCACTTTTATTCTCTCAGCTCTCATCTCGGCTCTTCCCCAAGAAATTGGTGCAGGTTATTTCGACCTCTCTCTCGGCCAAGGCTACTCAGGACCTGCTGGCACAGTCGACGAGGAAGCCTCGACCTACATTCTCTGTCAAGAGCAAGGAGAAACCAGTAACGCAGGAACCCTTTCGAGGGGGTTCTTCCTCCAGACCTTTTCGGGGGCGAAGACCCGGCAGGAGAGGTAAGACTTTCTCAAAGCTGATCAAGACGACCAAGTAACGGACATGTCCTTCAAACGACGGTAGCCGCCAGACTCCTAAGATTTGCAGATATCTGGGCCCAGAAAGGTGCGGACACATGGACCCTCTCTATTGTAAAAAGGGGTTACCTCATTCCTTTCACCTCAAGACCTCCCTTAACGACCACTCCAAGGGAGTTGACGGCCAAGTACAAGGACCCCATCATGAACCAAGCCCTGGTTCTAGCAGTAGATCAGATGCTAGAAAAGGAGGCGATAGAACTGGTATCGGATCTTCAATCTGCAGGCTTTTACAACCGCCTTTTCCTTGTTCCGAAATCCTTGGGGATGGAGACTGGTTCTAGATGTAAGCGCCCTGAACTTCTTTTTGGAGAAAAAGAAGTTCGCGATGGAAACCACGTCATCGGTGTTGGGTGCTCTTCGTCCAGGGGACTGGATGGTGTCCCTGGACTTACAGGACGCTTACTTCCATGTGCCGATCCATCCCTCCTCGAGGAAGTATCTCATGTTCATGATGAGGGGAAAAGTGTATCAGTTCTGGGCCTTGTGCTTTGGCCTCTCGACGGCCCCTCAGGTTTTCACGGGGATCTTGAGGGATGTTGCTCAGTGGCTTTACTTGGAAGGGGTGAGGATATCCCTTTATCTGGACGATTGGCTTATAAGGGTCAACTCGAAGGAAAGTTGTCTGGAGGACCTGCGGAAAACTTTGGATTTGACGAGTTCGCTGGGACTCTTGGTCAACTATCATCCCCAATCAAGAATGTGTATATCTGGGTATTCAGATGGACTCTCGAAGTTTTCGGGCTTTTCCGTCCCCGGAAAGGATAGCCCAAGGCTCCGAGAAGATTGCAGCCTTCTTAGGGAAAGATGTATGCACAGCGAGGTAGTGGATGAGTTTGTTGGGGACGCTCTCCTCGCTGGAGCAATTCGTTTCCCTAGGAAGGTTACATCTGAGACCTCTCCAGTTCTTTCTATCTCAGAACTGGAATCGTCGTTCTCAGGATTTGACATTCTCCCTCACAGTGACTCAGCAGATCAAGGAGAAACTTTTATGGTGGACAGATCCCAACAGATTTGTACAAGGTCTGTCTCTGCAATCCCTGAACCCCAGCCTAGTGTTGTTCTCCGACGCGTTGGAGACAGGTTGGGTGGCGACTCTGGGAACGTTGGAAGTGTCAGGCACCTGGGAGGGGGAGCAGGTGTCCTGGCACATCAACAGAAAGGAATTGATGGCTGTTTAGCTGGCTTTGAAAGCCTTCGAGTCCCACGTCCGAGACTCCATCGTTCAGGTCAACTCGGACAACACCACAGCTCTGGCATACATCAGGAAACGGGGGGACGCATTCCTTCTCCCTGTACGAGACAGCAAGAGACCTTCTGCTTTTGGCCGAAGGAAGGAGTGTCAGGCTCCTCACCAGATTCGTGCAGGGGGAAAGGAATGTAAGAGCAGACCTCCTCAGCAGAAAAGATCAGGTCCTTCCGACGGAGTGGACACTTCATCAAGATGTATGCCAGAGTCTGTGGAGGTTGTGGGGCAGGCCGCATCTAGACTGCTTCGCCACCTCAAAGAACACAAAACTGGAACTGTATTGCTCTCCGATTTCGGATCCAAGGACAATAGCGATCGATGCCCTTCTGCTAGATTGGAAGGGTCTGGACGTGTAAGCTTTTCCTCCCTTCAAGATCCTGGGAGAGACGTTAAAGAAGTTCGCAGAGTCAGATTCAGCGAGAATGACTAATCGCTCCATTCTGGCCTGCCCAAGAATGGTTCACAGAGGTACTGGAATGGTTAGTGGACCTTCCAAGATCACTTCCACTAAGGAAGGATTTACTCAGACAACCCCACTTCGACAGGTATCACAAAAACCTCCCTGCTCTCAGACTGTCCAAAGTGTCGTCAGAGCGAAGGGATTTTTCGTCTTCAACTGCAAAAGCGATTGCAAGAGCAAGGAGATCTTCCACCTTGCGAGTATACCAGTCGAAGTGGGATGTCTTTAGACGTTGGTGTAGGAGTAAGAAAGTTTCCTCTTCCAGTACCTCTGTGACCCAAATTGCTGACTTCTTCCTTTTCCTTAGGGAAGAATGTGGACTTGCGGTCTCGACTATTAAAGGATACCGCAGTATGTTAGTGGCAGTGTTCAGACACAGAGGCCTGAACATTTCCGACGATAAAGACCTTCATGACCTGATTAGGTCTTTTGAAACTACGAAGAAAGGGGCCGCAAGAACGTCCAATTGGAATCTTGATGTAGTTCTTCAATTTCTGAGCTCATCTAGGTTTGAACCTCCTCGATCAGCGTCATTCAGGGACCTTACCAAGAAGTCCCTTTTCCTTATGGCTTTGGCATCTGCCAAGAGGATGAGTGAGCTGCAAGCCATAGAAGGAAATGTGGGCTTCAAAGACCAGTCCATGGTTTGTTCTTTCCTTCCCTCATTCTTAGCAAAGAATGAGAATCCGTCGAATCCATGGCCCAGCAGTTTCGAGGTACAAGGATTGTCTTCGCTAGTAGGGGAAGAGCCAGAGAGGACTCTTTGCCCGGTAAGAATCATGAAGTATTACCTTACCTTACAGACCTTACATCTTGTTTGGGTTGCCCCAGGTCCCTCAGTGTGAGGCACCTCTAATGTCTACCAGAGAGTTGCTAGTACATCTTCCGGTATATTTTGCATCTTCCAATCTTGGATGGTCTGGGATGCAGTTTAGATATTTGTCGAGCTTATTCTTAAACACATCTACGCTCACTCCTGATATATTCCTCAGATGAGCTGGCAACGCATTGAATAGACGCTGCATTATCGATGCTGGTGCGTAGTGGATTAATGTCCTGTGTGCTTTCCTTATTTTTCCTGGTATAGTTTTGGGCACTATTAATCTACCTCTGCTTGCTCTTTCTGATATTTTTAGTTCCATGATATTTTCTGCTATTCCTTCTATCTGTTTCCATGCCTGAATTATCATGTAGCGTTCTCTTCTCCTTTCTAGACTATATAATTTTAAGAATTGTAGTCTTTCCCAGTAGTCAAGGTCTTTAACTTCTTCTATTCTAGCTGTAAAGGACCTTTGTACACTCTCTATTTGTGCAATATCCTTTTGATAGTGTGGGTACCATATCATATTGCAATATTCAAGTGGACTACGAACATATGTTTTATAAAGGCATAATCATGTGTTCAGCTTTTCGTTGTTTTGAAGTGCCGTAACAACATTCCCATTTTTGCTTTACATTTTGCCAACAGAGTTGCTATTTGATCATTGCATAACATGTTCCTATTCATCATCACACCAAGGTCTTTAACTGCTTCCTTATTTGTGATTGTCTCATTATTAGGTCCCTTATATGCATATAGCTTTCTTTCTCTGTCTCCATAATTTATTGATTCAAATTTATCAGAGTTAAATACCATCCTATTTACCTCTGCCCAATCATATACTTTGTTAAGGTCTCTTTGTAGAGCGTTCCTATCTTCATCACAAGTAATTTCTCTACTTATTCTTGTGTCATCAGCGAAACTACTCACTACTGAATCCTTAACATTACTGTCTATGTCTTCAATCATAATAACAAACAATATTGCAGCTAGCACCGTACCTTGTGGCACACCGGATATTACCTTGGCTTCATCCGATTTCTCGTCGTTTGCAATAACTATCTGTTTTCTGTTGTGTAAAAATTCTTTTAACCATCTTCCTACTTTATCCACGATATTGTGTTTTCTAATTTTCTTCGCTAATATATTATGGTCTACTTTATCAAAAGCTTTTGCAAAGTCTAAATAAACCACATCTGTTTCATTTCCGCTTTTCATATTTTTGAATATGTTCTCACGGTGGACTAACAGTTGGGTTTGTGTACTTTTTCCGGGTACGAAACCATGTTGTCCTTTATTAAACAAATTATTTTTTATTAAATGTTTCATAATATTTTTCTTCATTACCCTTTCATACACTTTCATAATATGTGATGTTAGACTCACAGGAGGAAAGAACAACTTAAGGGCAATATGGACGTCCTTTGGTGCTCTGTGAGAGACCCCAGTAGGCCCTTGTTGAAGAATGCTCTGGCATTCTTCTTGAGAAGTCTGATCAAGGAAGCTCATGTAGCATGCGATGAAGACCAGTTTAAGCTCCTTAAGGTTAAGGCCCATGAAGTGAGGGCCATTGCCACTTCGCTAGCCTTCAACAAAAATATGTCAGTGCAAAACCTTATGAAGGCTACTTTTTGGAGATGCCAATCGGTCTTCGCAAACCACTACTTAAGAGACGTGAAGATAACGTATGACAAGTGCTTCGCCTTAGGACCATACGTATCTGCGGATTCGGTGCTGGGGCAGGGAGCTGAAGTGTATCCTTGTTAGGTCACATATATTTTTTTTTATCCCCTCTTGTTTGGTTTGTGTTTTTATGGTTGTGTGAAAGAGGATGCAGGTAGGCATCTCTTTCGTGTCGAAGTTCTAACACGAGTTAGATTGGTTAGGTGGTCGGATGGTTTTGGCTCCTTGCGGTAGTAGTGGACAGGTTCTGTCATGTAAGCAGGCGAACCCTTTGACAAGATCCTACTTGGATTCTACCATGTAAGTGGATCAGAAATCCCTTTGGTAGATCCGAAGAGTCTTTCAGCAACAGGTCACGCCCTCGCTGTAGCTCTTCAGGCAATGCAGACTCATAGACAGTATCCATGAAGTCTTCTGCCTAAACAGGTAAGAACCAAGGTTTTGTTCATGACACCTGCCAGATATATATATATAGCTGTATTCTCTGAAGTCTGACAGAATTTCAAAACTCCCGGCACACGCAGTGGTTGGCCAGGTGGTTAGTACCCATTCCCGCCGCTGGGAGGCGGGTATCAGGAACCATTCTCATTTTCTATTCTGATTTTCTCTGTCGCCGGTACTGTAAACAACTGTTTTCAGTACCTCCGTCTTAGGATTTTGAAACTTCATTGCCGCTTAAGGATCTTAATTGTTTTTTGGTTTATTAACTTGGATTTGTGGCTAGGCATACGCTATCATAAATTGATTTAAATTTGATTTTTCTTGACATAAGATGTCTGAATCTAGTTCGGTTAGTTTCAGGCTTTGTTGTCTACAAAAAAAGGGGTAAGGTGAGACTAACGAAAACTTCGGTAGATCCTCACTTAGTATGCACGACGTGTACATGTTTCTTGTTGAAAGATCAATGTAATTAGTGTGATGTTTGACTGATTCCGAAGGAAGATGTATGATTCGTATGTACGCAAATTAGAGCGTGATAGAATCAGGAGGTCTTCCTCCAAGACTACATCAGTAAACAGAAGTCAGGGTAATGAACCTACTAACCTCCTGTAGACTTTATTTTACCTAACCCTGTGGTATGGCCTATGGGCCTAGAGGAAGTGTCTGCGAGATGTAATGCCCTTTCTGTTATGGTGGATTCCATCCGTAATCTTGGAATCTAAAGTGCTCGCTCTCCAATCAGTGTTGTGAGTGTAGTGATGTTGAATTAGTGCCCCTAGTGTTGTGGAGGGGGCGTCAGATCGGCCCTATAACGCCTCTAGGTCTAGACCTCTGTCGGACTCCCAGGACCAGGGAGTGGGCAAGTCGAAAACCGAAGGAGGGTTACGGGGACTCACCACCAATCTGGCGTCCCTTCGGCAGGACCTGAAGATGCTTCCCAGGCTGCCAAAGATCGTGCAAGTGCACGAATCCTAAAGGATTGCTTCTCGTCCTCCGAGGCGTCCTCCCCGTACAGGGGTTGGAGCTCTCGGAAGGACTCGCGCCCTTTAATAGAAGCTTATAGAGGAGGACTCTTCTCGTCCTCTCTCTCGTCATACGATTGCTATCGTCGCCTGAACATTGTGACGGCTTTCCACCGCAGAAGGAAAATAGGACGTCATTACAGCAGGACGCTGTTAAGCGCCCAGATTGCTCTATCATTGTTACTGTGAAAAGGAAGAAGGCCTCCCCTTGTCTTCTCACAGGATCAGTCCTTCTCGGTTGACCTCGTTTTCGCCAAGGGAAGGGCAAAACACATTTACCGCACGAAGGATTAAAGGCTGTCTGTCAAGTCAGGCAGTCTCCTTCTCCTTCGCCTTCTCCTTGCTCGTCACCTTCTACATCCTCGCACCCAAGAACGCACAGGCGTCCTTTTGAGTGCGTTTTCTGGAAGTGTCGATGAGCGTGACAAAGACGCAAGATGTCACATAGGTGGCCGTCGTCTTTGTCAGGAGTTGCGAACGTCCATAACACTCGTCCTGACGACGATCACCCAAAAGCAGCAACACAAGCGCGCTAACGTTAGCGCGCTTCATGAGCGGCGCGCCCCTCGCAAGGACGCCTCTCAAGTTGCTTGTGTTGACGCTTTTGGGTCCGCCGCGTCACGTCGGGAAGCTCTCCATGACTCTTCTCTTGATGTTCGTCGTTCTCCTCTTCGGGACGCTCTTCAAGACGCTCACAAGGACGTTATGTAGGACGTTCGGCGTTCTATACATCAAGATGCTTGGCAGGACCCTCGAGAGGACTCCTTTCAGGATGCTTGGCGTTCTATGCTATCAGGACGCTCGGCAAGGCCCTCGCGAGGACGTCTTTCGGAACGCTCGGTGTTCCCTTTTTGAGCGCGTTTCTGAAAGCGTTCATTTGCCTTACAAAGACGCAAGATGTCGCACAGGTGGCCGTCGCCTTTGTCAGAAGGTAAGGAAGGTCCTTAAGGCTCGTCTTGAAGACGATAGCCGTACGTCTTCTTATAGTGCTCGCGCACTTCAGGAGCGGCGTGCGGCTCTCCATGGCGCATCTCAGGTGGCCTTTCATGGCATTTCAGGGCGACGCCTCGGCAACGATCCTGCGTGAGATGTACCGCTTCAGAAAACAACCCTTGGTGTTCTCTAGTACCAATACGCTTGGCAAACAAGACCTCCGCCGAGGACGCCTTTTGAAGACGCTCGATGTCTTACACATCTGGACGCTTGCCAGGACGCTTTTGAAGACGCTCGGCGTCCTATAAGTCATGACGCTCGGCAGAGCACTTGCCAAGACATTCTTCACTACGATAGGCGCCCTACGCATTAAGATGTTTGGCAGGACTCCTGCAAGAACGCTCGTCAAGAGGACGCTCTTCAGGACTCTCCACAGGACGTTCCTTCACAGGAACTTAATAAAGATTCAGAGTTGGCGGTGAGACATACCCGAACTTCTTCTTCGAACCCTCTTTCAGATAGAGGACCCCTGTTACGAACGGGACCTCAGGGTTTGATTATCGGACACTCTTCAGAACGCTCTGCAGCAGAATCCTTTACCGGAACTTCGCAAAGCTTCGGAGTTGCTATTAAGCATTCCCGACTTTCGTCTTTGAACCCTACTTCAAGTAGGAGACCCCTTTTACGAGGTGATAGCGAGAGGAGGGGTCTCAGGGTTTCATTGCTTCGCGGTCGGTTAGGGACTCTTCTCCTTTTCCCGTAAGGGAGACAGAGTCCTCGAGCGACTCGCAACCTGCGAACGAAGACGCCTTCTGTAAGACTGGTTTGCTGACAAGTTTCGGCCCTCAGTCCCTTGCTCTCCTCTCTCGCAGTGTGCTTTGTCGAAGAAGAGGAAGCAGCCTGGTCTCGTCTAAGATGTCCATTTTGCTTTCTACGAAGGGAGCGTTCAAAAAGCTCCTAGATTGGTATTTCGGAGGCCTGGACCTGCAGTCTCTGGGCCCTGACTCTCTTTCTCTAGAATAACTATCCAACCTGCATGGATAAGGTAGTCAGGTTGGTTCTGATGAGCTGGCATCTAGAAGAAGACTCTAGTAAACTTTAAGCAGATTTAGGTGTCATAAAACGCCTCTTCTGCGTTCGGGACTGCGCTGCCGAAGAGGAACATTAGGGTCATACCTGCCATAAGCCCAGTCTCTGACCAGGAATCCTGCCCTTTCCTCGATTTCTGCGGGAATCGGGAAGACTTGATGCTCGAATTCCTGGATTATTTTATGTCATGTAAGTGGGTTTCCCCCATTAACAGGATACTAAACGTTTTGTCAAGTAAGTGAGTAACCCCTCATTGATGAAATATAGACCCTTTGTCACGTAAATGGGTTAGTTCTCATTGACAAATATCTCAATAACATTTTATCGCGTAAGCGGATAAGTTCTCATTGACAAGATTCGGAAGAGCTCTCAATCATTTGTAGAGGCTCGTCCATGGAAAAGACCTGTAGACTACGTCCATGAAGTCTAATGTCTAAAATACATAAGAAGCTTGAGCTGTCCTCTTCGGTCCTCGGTTCTCACTTGAGGACTTTCTATGACTAGTACTAAATTCGTTCTCTTGGCTAAGAGAACGAAGACAGTCGTTTTCCATTCTCTCTCTTCCTCGTCGAGGATAGAAAGAAGTAGAGAATTAGCTGTCCAAATGACTACAATACTCTACGTATTTTACCTTTGCGTTATATTACTACTCTATGGTTCAAGTCATATACGCATAATGTAGTTACCTCTACGGATGGCAACCGAAAGGACTATTATTCTAAGTGCATGTAATTGGTACTCCCTGCAACCTTCCAAGAGTTTCCGGTTTCCCTTTTTAGATTTTTAAGGTATTGTTACAACAACACCAACTCAGCTTCTGTGTTTAGCGAATTCAGTTTCGCTTAAATATGCCTGCTTGAGAGAGTTCTTTCGGCTTGATAATAATAACAACCTTTCCTTCGTAGAATGGAGTAGTTGGCAACTCAGGCATAGTAGTGCGAGACGGCAAAGGTAGGCTGCTGTCACTGTAGACCAACTCAGTATCAGCTAGTTCTCTTCCATGCGCGGTCAGTTACGTCTCTCTCTCCTGCGGGATTGACTGTCTAACCGTATCTCTGCCCTACAATCACGGACTTTAGCTTTGGGTTGAGGGGAATTCTAACATGCATAAATGAACATCTTCGCTTTGCGAGAATTTTTTCAACGGAGATATATATTAGGCCTTTTCGGTTCTGTTTACCGTAAGGTAACAGAATTCTGTACGAGTCTACCGCGGCATAGCACTATAATAATGCCCACCTGCTAAAGCAAAGCGCAGCCTTATTAGGGAAGGAAACATGCTCGGTGAGGGTATGAATGAGTCTGCTGGGGACCATTTCCTCGCTGGAGAAGTTTGTTTCCCTGAATAGACTGCAATTCAGACCTATCCAGTTTTTCCTGCCGGAAAACTGGAATAGCATCAAAGATAAAATAATTAGAAGCAATTCGGTTGGCTCTCCAGTTCCTCAAAGAACGAGTTTTTGGCCGAGTGGTCCAGATCAACTCGGAAAATTCCACAGCTCTCTCATATCTCTAGAAGTATCGAGAAACACTCTCTTCGTCCCTGTTCACGTTAAGAAGAGAGAGCCTGTTATGAGCACAGCTACGGAACGTAACGATCCTCAAGAGGTTCGTTGCACGATTGCAGCACGTCCATGCGGATCTTCTCGATAGACGGCAGCAATTACTGACGTCTGAGTAAAATCTTAGCTTAGAAGTTTGTCGAGATTTGTGGAGACGTTGGGGACGTCCGTTCAGAGATCTCTTCGCAATGTTGAAGAAGAAGAGGCTTCTTCTAGACTGCTCCCTTATTCTCAATCCGAGAGCAGTAGCAATAGACGCCATCCTATAGGATTGAATGGGGATAGATGTTTAGTCTTTTTTCCCCTATTCAAACTCTTAGGAGATATAATAAGATAATTTCTGTCGTCAGAGGGAGCGAGAATGACGCTGATCGCCCCATGTTGGCCTTCGAGAGGCTGGATTCATAGAGGTCACATCCTTCCTAGAGCACTTTCCAAGGACCCTTCCCGAGAGAGTCGGTCTACTCTAACAGCCTCACTTCGAGAAGTACCTCAAAACCTCTCCACTCTGAGTCTGACTGCGTCCAGACTGTTAAGAAGTTAATCAGAATGAGAGGATTTTCAAGACTAATGGCAAGTATCATTGCCAAGGCAAAGAAGTGTTGCCTATTTTGCAGTGTACCAATCGGAGTGGGCCGTTTCTGGAGATAGTGCAGGAAGAATGGCTTTTCCTCCACCTCGACATCTGGGAATTACATTACAGTCTTCCCTTTCCGTCTGAAGAATGGGATAAGCTGGCGGTTCCAACTAATAAAGAATACGGAAGTATGTTGTTGACGGCCTTTAGGCTCAGAGATTTGGATCTGTCGAACAACAAAGCCCTTCACGATCTTTGAGATCTGTGGAAATCTCGAAACTGTCTAGATCGAAGCTTCCGGCATGGAACTTAGACGTAGTCTGAAGTTCCTGATGTCAAAGCATTTCGAACCTCTCCTTTCTCTAAACTTAATGCACGTGACCAGAAAGGCTAATTTTCTAACCACTCTAGCCACGACAAAGAGGGTTAGGGAGATTTAAGCCATCATCAGACGTTTTGACTTTAGAGGACATAATGCGGTGTGTTCTCTAAGTCTTCCGTTCTTGCCTAAGAATGAAAACCCGTCTAACCCTTGGCCAGAAGCTTGGAGATCAAGGGGATGGCACAAATTATTGGGCAAGAGCCAGAGAGTCCTGTGCCCTGTCGGGACTTTCAAGTTTTATCTATTTAAAACTAAAGAAAGTCGAGGTCCTTCGGACAATCTGTGGTGTTCCATAAAAAGACCATACTTGCCCATGTCGAAGAACGCCCTGGCGTTATTGTTAAGGAGTTTTTTCAGAGGCTCATTCGTCATGTTTGGACAAAGATTTTAAACCTTTTAAAGTAAATGCTCACGAGGTGAGGGCGCGGCCTCGGAATCATTTCAACAGAGAATGGCACTCAGTAACATACTGAGTGCCACGTTTTAGCGAAGCAACTCTGTGTTCGTTTCACACTCCCTGCGGGATGTGAAGACGGCATATGAGATCTGTGGCTCGCTAGGGCCACACTTGTCCGCAGACACAATCTTGGGGGCAAGAAGTACCACTCATCCTATCCTGTAGAAAATGGTTAGGAAGAGCTGTTAATTTTAGTTGTTGGGTCGCCGCCAATGGCGGACTTCTCAATTCTTAAGCCTTAGTTAAAACCTCCTTAACTTTGGCTAGGTTGGTCAGGTGGTGATATATATTACTTCTTAGCCCTCATGGTATGGTCAATATGGTCTAGTCACATTTTGGTCACGCTCCTGTTGACAGATCATCTAGAACTCACTAGCTATATAGCACAGGTCACTTGCTGGAGACTAGTAAAGCAAAAGCCGACTTGGGTGACAGTAATCACGAAGTCAGCTATGCTAACAGGTGGAACCAAGATGTCAATCATCTGCATGCAATTTGTTTCCTAAAATCATTCTATTCTGTCCCTTCCCACCTCCAATGGTGGGATTCAGCTATATATATATATCTGGCAGGTAAGTGTCATGAACAAAATGATATTGTTATGATACAATAATGTTTGTTCATACTTAGCTGGCAGATATATATAATCAAGTACCCACCTACCTCCCCTCAGGGGACAGTGGCATTAGAAAATCTGAATAGAAAATGGGAATGGTTCCTGATACCTGCCTCCCAGCGGCGGGAATGGGTACTAACCACCTGGCCGACCACTGCGTGTGCCGGGAGTTTTGAAATTCTGTCGGACTTCAGAGAATACAGCTATATATATATCTGCCAGGTAAGTATGAACAAACTTTATTGTATCATAACAATATCATTTTTATATCCTACAACATCAGTTGCCAATCAGCTAAGTATATATCTGACAGGAAAGTTCATGTACAAAAATGATATAGTTAAGATACAATAAAGTTTTGTACATACTTACCTGGCAGATATATACGATTAATGGCCCGCCCAGCCTCCCCTCAGGAGACAGGTGGAAGAGAAAATCTGATTAGAAAACGGGATTGGTTCATACACCCGCCTCCCAGCGGCGGGAAGGGTAGACCACCTGACCTACCTGTCGCGTGTGCCACGAGATTTGAAATTCTGTCCGGAACGTCGAAAACTAAAGCTAAGTATATATCTGCCAGGTAAGTATCTACAAAACTTTATTGTATCTTAACCTCTCAAGGATAAGAGTCTCGCTCTAACTGGACAATTGGCTCATTCGAGCATTGCGGAGTCGAGGTGTCTGGAGGACCTTCATACGACGCTACAATTGACGAAGTCCCTAGGACTTATGGTAAACTTTGAAAAGTCCCATCTGACCCCTACACAGTCCATCGTGTATCTGGGGATTCAGATGGATTCAGTGGCTTTTCGAGCTTTTCCATCCCTGGAACGTCAGCAGAACTGCTTAGACAAAGTGTCAGCCTTCTTGGGGAAGGAAGCATGCTCGGTGAGGGAATGGATGAGTCTGCTGGGGACCATTTCCTCGCTGGAGAAGTTTGTTTCCCTGGGGAGACTGCATCTCAGACCGCTCCAGTTTTTCCTTGCGGAGAACTGGGAAAACAAGGAGGATCTGGAAGTAACTCTGAGCATCTCTCAGTCGGTCAAGGATCACCTAAGGTGGTGGCACGATCCTGTAAAGCTGTTGGAAGGCGTTTTTCTCAGCCTTCTGAGCCCCGACCTAGTGTTGTTTTTTGACACGTCCACGGCGGGTTGGGGAGCAACGCTGGGAAAGGAAGAAGTGTCAGGCATCTGGAGAGGGGAACAGATGTCCTGGCACATAAATCTAAAAGAATTGGGAGCAATTCGGTTGGCTCTCCAGTTCTTCGAAGAACGAGTTTCTGGTCGAGTAGTCTAGATCAACTCAGACAATACCACAGCTCTGGCGTATCTCAAGAAGCAGGGAGGAACACACTCTCGATCCCTGTTTGAGTTAGCAAAAGAAATCCTGCTGTGGGCACAAGCCGGAATGTAACGATCCTCACGAGGTTTGTTGCAGGAGTTCAGAACGTCCGTGCGGATCTTTTCAGTCGACGGCAGCAACTGCTTACGACCAAGTGGACTCTTCATCTAGAGGTATGTCACGAGTTGTGGAAACTATGGGGACGTCCCTTGGTAGACCCCTTCGCAACGTCGAAGACGAAGAGGCTTCCTCTGTACTGCTCCCTTGTTCTCGACCCAGGAGCAGTAGCGATAGATGCCATCCTATGGGATTGGACGGGGATGGACGTTTATGCCTTTCCCCCGTTCAAGCTCTTGGGAGAAGTGATCTGGAAGTTTACGGCGTCAGAGGGAGCGAGGATGACGCTGATCGCCCTGTTTTGGCCTTCGAGCGACTGGTTCACAGAGGTCATGTCCTTCCTAGTGGACTTCCCAAGGACCCTGCCCGGGAGAGTCGATCTTCTCAAACAGCCCCACTTTGAGAGGTACCACAAAAACCTCCCCGCTCTGAGTCTGACTGCGTTCAGACTATCGAGAAGTTGGCCAGAGCGAGAGGTTTTTCAAGACCAGTGGCAAGAGCTATTGCCAATACTAGGAGAGCTTCCTCTCTTGCAGTGTACCAATCGAAGTGGGCCGTTTTCAGGAGATGGTGCAGGAAGAAGGGCATTTCCTCCATCATGACCTCTGTGAATCAGATTGCTGACTTCCTCCTCCATCTGAGGGAAGTTGAGAAACTGGCAGTCCCAACTATTAGAAGACTATCGAGAAGTTGGCCAGAGCGAGAGTTTTTCAAGGATCCAGTGGCAAGAGCTATTGCCCAATACTAGGAGAGCTTCCTCTCTTGCAGTGTACCAATCAAGAGTGGCCGTTTTCAGGAGATGGTGCAGGAAGAAGGGCATTTCCTCCATCATGACCTCTGTGAATCAGATTGCTGACTTCCTCCTCCATCTGAGGAAAGTTGATAAACTGGCAGTCCCAACTATTAGAGTATATAAGAGTATGTTGTCAGCAGTCTTTAGACACAGAGGTTTGGATCTGTCGAACAACAAAGACCTTCACGATCCTAGTCCCAACTAGATTTGAACTCTCATTTAAAAAAAAAAAAGTTAAGAAGGAATTGCTTGCAATCAAAACCGAATGTGTCTTAAGTATTTTCATAAGGTAGTGATGCAACTGCATATACTCTACCATGAACAGAATATTAACAAAGTGAGGAGTAGGATACCAAAGGACAATGATACCGAATATCTTGTGCGGACGAGAGAAAAACAGATATCTGGGTACTGGTGATTTATTGTCCAAGAGTGGGGTTGATATTAACAGGTGCAGATGGACATATGGTATCTTGAGTTGTTGCGACAGACGTTCGTGCGCAGAGATAGAAAATTTGTGTCTTTTCATACATAGTATATACATAAGAATATACACAGATGTAGTATGTGTATATACATGATGATTATATTGGCAGAAAGACCAGAGAATTCTACATAATATGATAAAAACAGGAGCGTGGCAAGTTGTAAAAATAAACATAAAATATCGTAAAGACAACCCCCAAGACAATTATGAAATAATGATTGGATGATAAAATACAATGAAAAACTTCTAGTCGTGGTATTGTTGTGGAGGCAGGAGTCGACCTAGTATGATTGATATCACTTGTTGTGGGGTGTCATCGACTGCTGAGTCCTTCGGCATTTTGGCTGACAGGATGCCCCCCCTGGTGGTGCTTGGGCGTTTTGACTGTTGTCTTTGTGCATCCATGGCCGCAGAGTGACGTGGTTGGAGCTTCAGAAGCGGCATCTGGTGTGTGGTGGTGCAGTGGAGCACCATTCCCATTGGGCAGGCTAAGGAGGCTCACAGGTGCAACAGTGTCGTTTGGTGGGCCAAGGAGGCTCACAGGTGTGGCAGAGAAGGATCACAGGTGCGGCAGCGGCGTCGGACGGGCCGAGGAGGCCCATAGGTGCGGCAGAGGTATCTGGCAGGCCAAGGAGGCCCACAGGCAGTGGCGTCAGGCAGGCCGAGGAGGCCCACAGATGTGGCAGCAGCATCGGGCGGGCTGAGGAGGCCCACAGCCAGTGGCATTGAGTGGGCTGAGAAGGCCCACAGGTGTGGCAGCAGTGTTGGGCGGGCTGAGGAGAACTACAGTTGTGGCCACAGTGTCGGGTGGGTCAAGGAGTCTCTCAGGCAGTGGTGTCAGGCGGGCCAGGGAGGCCTACAGGAAGGCAGGACCTCTGTCTGTGGCAATGTCGTCCAGTACACCGCAGCGGCTGATCTAGCTTGAAAGAAAGGTCTCCACACAGTTGCTAGTAGTGGCTTTTGTCATCGGAGTCACCTTGGACCACCTAGTGGATCGATCTATGATAGACAAGAGGTATCGGGCATCCCCTGATTTAGGAAAAGTCTGTGTGTATGCTGATCAGCACCCAGGTATCCATCCTTGGGACTTGTCTCACACACCAAAACGCAAAAGCGCTGTATTTAGTCTCTTAATGGTGTTGGGTTCGTCAGTGAAGACTAGTCACCATGTGGTTCCGTTAATGACTTAGTGCGATTGACATGTGTTGTTAATAGCAGGAGGTTAACCGTTCGAAGATGCCAGAACACACTTGGAAAGGTGCGCTGAAGTAAGTCTGTTAGTGGCGTCGGTGTCAACTGAGGAAAGGAGTTTTTAGAGACCTAGACTATGTATTGCCGTGTTGTTTCGTTAAAGGTTTCTCCGAAGGTAAGCAGCCGTAGTGAGTCCGTTAATGGCAGGGCCGAAAACCGTGTTACCGTCACTCCAGGAGGTCACCAGCTGTGAGGACAAGAGAGAGAGACAGGTATCTGGGTACTGATGATTATTGACAGGTGTGGACGGACTCGTAGTACCTGAGTTGGGGCAACAGAGGTCTGTGCGCAGAGATCAACACTTTTTGTTTCTTTGCATACATATTCATAAGAATATATGCAAACAGTCTGTGTATATATATGATAGTTATATCGGCAGAAAGGCCAGAGAATTCTACATACTAATATGATAAAAACAGGAAATTGGCAAGTTGTAAAAATAAAAATATCGTAAAGACGTTGTCCTTACAATATATTTTGTTCATGAGACTTACTTGGCAGATATATATATAGCTGTATTCTCCGAAGTCCGACAGAATTTCAAAACTCGCGGTACACGCAGTGGGCGCGGCCAGGTGGTAGTACCCATTCCCGCCGCTGGGTGGGAGGCGGATATCAGGAACCATTCCCATTTTCTATTCATATTTTTTTTCTGTCGCCGGTCGGTAAACACCTGTTTAGCAGACCTCCGCCCAGGATTTTTGGATTTGACTCGTTAAGTATCTGGATTGACTTTTTTGGTTTTTTGACTCTGGATTGTTGGATTGGCATACGCGATAGTGGACTGTTTGGATTTTGGATTGGCTTTTCTATGAACGTGATGTCTGGATCAAGTTCAGTGAGCTTCAGAGTGTGTGTGAGGAGTGATTGCAAGGTGAGGCTACCGAAAGCATCGGTAGACCCCCACACAGTATGTATGGGGTGTAGGGGGCATGTTTGTTTGCTAGTTGATCGTTGCATTGAATGCAAAAGTTTGACTGAGGATGAATGGAAGGTGTATGAATCCTATCGGCGTAAGTTAGAACGCGATAAGGATCAGGAGGTCTTCCTCTAAGAGCGGTTCTACGAAGGTAAGGGAAGTAACATTTCGCCTATATTAACACCAGTAGAATTTGCTTCACCTAATCCTGTGTTGTTGCCTGAGGGCCCTGCCTAGTTCTGTGTCTGGAGAATGTAATGCCCTTTTCTCTGATTCTATAGTCATTGCGCTCTCTAGAGTCCAAAGTGTTGGCCCTTGAAAACGGCTCGAGTAAAGTTGTGTGATCGTGCCCCTAGTTTGTTGGTGGAGGGGTCCGGCGTCAGATCGGGCCCCAATAAGCCTCTAGGTCTAGACCTCTGTCGGACTCCCAGACCTCAGGGAGGGGGGGGCATTCGAAACAAAGCCGCAAGAGGGTTTACGGGGGCTCCCCACCGTCTTTGGCGTCCCTTCGGCAGGACCTGTTTGCTACTTCCCAGGCTGCCAAGGAGCGTGCTCAGGCTCGCATCCTAAAGGACTGTTTTTCGTCATCCGAGGCGCCCTCCCCGCGCAAGGGGTGGAGCTCTCGGAGTGACTCGCGTCATTGAAAAGGACGTTTTCCTACGGGAGGACGCTTTACGTCCCCTCTCTCCGCTCTCGTTGCGGTCTTCGCCTGCGTCGGTATGACGCGGTTTTATCCCCTCGCACAGAAGAGAGGTAGGACGTCGTCCGAGGACGACGCTGAGAAGCGCTTCTCTCGCGCCTGGAGAGGCAGGTTGCTGTTCCTGTGAGAAGGAAGGAGGCGTCCCCCCGCCCCTCGTCTTCTCGCAGGCGCAGCCCTTCACCTCCTCTCGGTTCTTCACCTCTACGAAGAGTATTCTTGCGTCGCTTCAAGACCAATGTCGACCTTAATGGCTCGGAAGACTCGCCCAGCAGCAGTTTGAGCCTAAGCGAAGGAAGGACGCTAGACTGCCTGTCAAGAGGACGAGGCAGTCTCCTTCTCTGTCTCCTCGTTCGTCGCTGTCTCCGCCCGCGCGTCAGGACGCCTTTGAGGACGCGTACGAGGACGCCTTGGAGGACGCGTTTGAAGACGCTCGGCAGGACGCTTTGGAAGACGCTCGTCGGGTTGCTTTGTTTGACGCTTTGCCTGTGGAGAAGGCTTTTGAGAGCGCTCAGAAGGACGCTTTGGAAGCAAAAGCTGGACGCTTGAGCGTCAAGCGTAAGGACGCTCCTCGAGAGAGACTTAGAGTTTTCCTCTCTTGACGCGCAGCGAGGTCAGGACGCTCTTCGTGGTTCGAGCTCTAAAGATCGACAGAAGGTCGGTCGCTTTGAAGAGGCGGATGTTAGTCTTCCTCGAAAGCCTTTGTTGAAGGCTAGACCCGTTGGGCGCACGCCCTCTCCAGAGGTTCTATCTCCTTTGCCTCTTCGGGAGGAAGGAGAACATAGTAGTCCGGCTGACTCAGTGGAGGAAGAACAGCCGTCAGTTTCGTCGGTTTCCGACTACAAGGTGCTGGTAGAACGCTTTTACGTTCTTTGTTTGGGGAGAAGTTCCAGCCTGCAGCTCCTAAGTCTCCGCCCTCTCAGTTTTCGTCTTCGAAGTCGGGCAAGGTTTCGGAAGTGGTGGAGATGAAGACTTCCTTGTCCACTAAGAGAGCATTCAAGAAATTGCAGGACTGGATGGAACGTCGGAAGGATCAGGGCAAGTCGACTTTCGCCCTTCCTCCTTCAAGACTGAGTGGGAGAGGCGGCATTTGGTATGAGACCAAATCGGAAGTAGGAATTAAGATCCCGTCTTCTTCCCAAGGGGACTTTGCTAGTCTGGTAGACGCCCAGAAGAGATCCCTTTTGTCGTCCGCGAAGATTTCTTGGACACCAACGGAGATCGACCATCACATGAAAGGTCTGTTAAAGACTCTGGAAGTCTTTAACTTCCTAGACTGGTGCCTAGGAGCCCTGGATCTTCAATCTAGGAGTCCTGATTCTTTGAGTCTGGGGGAGCTGTCCAATGTGTTGTCATGCATGGACAAGGCCGTCAGGGATGGTTCGGAAGAGTTAGTGTCTCATTTCGGCACTGCTTTCCTCAAGAAGAGAGCGCTCTTATGCAATTTCACAGCGAAGTCTGTTTCTGCATCGCAGAAAGCAGAGCTTCTCTTTGCACCTCTTTCGAGCCATCTCTTCCCCCAGGCTATGGTAAGGGACCTGGCAGTGAGCCTACAGAGAAGGCTACTCAGATCTCTTGGCCCAGTCTTCTAGACGTCCTGCAGTCCCTATCACGTCGTCGTCTGGACGACCTCCTAGGAAGGTTAAACCCTTTCGGAGCGCTCCTCCCTCGAGAGCTGCTCCTCGAGGGAGAGGACTTGCAAGAGGAAGAGGTTCCTTCAAACTAAATCCTCTAAATGAAAAAAGAAAGTCCTTCAGATGCCTGTCGGAGCCAGGCTAAAGTTCTTTGCGGGGGCGTGGAGAGAGAGAGATACAGATGCGTGGTCCCTCAAGATAGTAGAAACAGGGGTACAAGATCCCCTTTGTAGACCCTCCTCCTCTTTCAACGACTCCCAAGAGATCTTTCCCCGTCGTATCAAAGGGGTAGCAGAAACAGCAGGTTCTTTTAGATCTTTTGGAACAAATGATCTCGAAAAGAGCGGTGGAGCAGGTCCTAGACCTGGGGTCACCAGGATACTACAACAGACTTTTCCTGGTACCAAAACAGTCGTCGGGGTGGCGTCCAGTCTTGGACGTAAGCAGCCTGAATCTTTTCGTAGAAAAGAAAAAAATTCAAGATGGAAAACACCTGTCGGTTCGTATAGGAGCCTTAAGACGGGCGACTGGATGGTGTCCTTGGACCATACAGGACGCATACTTTCACGTGCCTATCCACCCTCTTTCAAGGAAGTTTCTGAGGTTTATGCTAAGGGACAAAGTTTGGCAATTCCGAGCCCTTTGTTTCGGTTTAAGCACGGCTCCGATGGTATTTACCATGCTCATGAAGAACGTAGCGAGATGGTTACATTCTGCAGGAATAAGATGTCCCTGTATCTCGACGATTGGCTTATCAGAGCATCGTCAGAAGAAAGGTGTCTGAAGGACCTTCACTTCACGTTGGCCTTGGCGAAGTCCCTGGGACTTCTAGTCAACCTCGAAAAGTCGCATCTGACCCCAACACAGTCCATCGTGTATCTGGGGATTCAGATGGATTCAGTGGCTTTTCGAGCGTTTCCGTCCCAGGAACGACAGCTGCAAGGCTTAGAGAAAGTCTCGGCATTCCTGGGGAAGGAAGCTTGCTCGGCGAGGGGGGAATGGATGAGTCTGCTGGGAACCATTTCCTCGCTGGAAAAGAAAAGTTTGTTTCCCTGGGAAGGACTACACCTCAGACCTCTCCAGTTTTTCTTAGCAGACGAATGGAGAGTCAGAGAGGATCTGGATGCGACCCTTTTCATCACCAAATCGGTGAAGAACCATCTAAGATGGTGGTTAGATCCTCGGAAGTTTCAGAGAGGGGTTGTCCCTAAAGCTTCTGAGCCCAGACGACCTAGTGTTGTTTTCCGACGGCTTCGGTGTCGGGATGGGGAGCAACACTGGGAGGGGAGGGAAGTGTCAGCACCTGGAGGGGGGAACAGGTGTCCTGGCACATCAATGTAAAGGAACTAGCGGCGGTTTTTCTGGCGCTACAGTTCTTCCAACAAAAGGTTGCAGAGAAGTAGTCCAAGTCAACTCGGACAACACCACAGCCCTGGCGTACCTAAAGAAGCAGGGAGGTACACACTCCCGTCCCTGCGTTTTATTTAGCGAGGGAGATTCTGCTGTGGGCAGATGCGAGAGGATAAGGATCCTGACGAGATTTATCGCAGGAGTCCAGAACGTCAGAGCAGACCTTCTCAGCCGACAAGATCAGATCCTGCCGACGGAATGGACGTTGCACCAGGACGTCTGTCGAGAGCTCTGGAGACTGTGGGGGTTGTGTCCGTTAGTCGACCTCTTTGCGACGTCGAGAACAAAGAGGTTGCCTCTTTATTGCTCTCCTGTGCTGGATCCGGGAGCAGTCGCGATAGACGCACTGCTCTGGGACTGGACGAACCTGGACTTATATGCCTTCCCGCCATTCAAGATCATGGGGGAAGTAGTAAGGAAGTTCGCGGCATCGGAGGGGGACGAGGTTGACCCTGATCGCCCCGATGTGGCCCGCGAAAGAATGGTTCACAGAGGTAATGTCATTCATCATAGACTTTCGAGGACATTGCCCTGGAGGAAAGATCTACTCAGACAGCCCACTTCGCAAGATATCACCGAAACCTCTCCGCTCTGGGTCTGACTGCGTTCAGACTATCGAAAAACTGGCCAGAGCGAGAGGTTTTCTAAAGCAGCTGCAAAGGCGATCGCCAATGCTAGGAGACGTCCTCGAGAGCTGTTTACCAGTCGAAGTGGGCTTCCTTCAGGGCATGGTGTAGAAAGGAGGGAATTTCCTCTTCTCTACCTCTGTGAGCCAGATAGCCGATTCCTGCTATTTTAAGAAATGTGCAGAAGCTGGCGGTCCCGACCATCAAGGGATATAAGAGCATGCTGTCGGCAGTCTTCCAACACAGAGGACTAGACCTGTCTGATAACAGGGATCTTCACGATCTCCTGAGATCATTTGAGACATCAAGATACCTCAGGCGAGGCCTCCTTCTTGGAACCTGGATTTAGTCCTTAGACTGTTTTAATGTCGAGTCCTTTCGAACCTCTACATGAAGCGTCTCTTAGGAACTTGACTAAGAAGGCTCTTTTCCTAACTGCTCTGGCGACGGCGAAGAGAGTTAGCGAAATTCAGGCCATTTGTAAGAGAGTGGGCTTCAAAGGGGACAATGCTGTCTGCTCTTTGAGTCCCCACTTTCTTAGCAAAGAATGAAAACCCGTCGAACCCTTGGCCAAGGAGCTTTGAAATCAAGGGTATGACAAGCCTTGTGGGCCAAGAACCTGAGAGAGTCCTGTGCCCTGTCAGGGCCTCTAAAGTTTTATGTCACAAGACTAAACGAAGTACGATGGTCCCTCAGATATCTCTGGTGTTCGGTTAAACGAACCCGATATACCGTTATCCAAGAACGCTTTGGCGTTCTTTCTGAGGGACGTCATTAAAGAGGCTCATTCGTCTTCCACAGATCGATTTGAGCCTCTTGCGAGTGAAAGCTCACGAGGTCAGAGCTGTTGCAACCTCGCTTGCCTTCCAAAGGAACATGTCGATCAAGGACATCCTTGACGCCACCTTTTGGAGGAGCAATTCAGTATTCGCCTCACACTACTTGAGAGATGTGAGAACGATATACGAGGACTGTTGTTCTCTTGGGCCATACGTTTCTGCAGACACAGTCTTGGGGGCTGAAGGTAGCTCTCTCCCTATCCCTTAGTTAGGTTTAGGTTAGTTTTTAGTTGATGTGTTTTTTGGTTGTGGTGAGGCTTTGGTGAAGACCTCCCATCTTTTAGCTTAGTGTTCAGGGGTCTTTGTTAGTTGGTCAGGTGGTGTCAGTTGCTTCGTTGCCCTCATTTGTATGGCTCTATGCTCTTGTCACATTGAGGTCACGTCCCCGTTGACAGAGCATTCAGAGCGCACCAGCACTACAGGTCTCCACCTGGCTGGCAACTCTGATAAGCACAAGCAGGCTGTAGTGACAGTAATCACAGAGTCTACTTTGCTAACAGGTGAGGAACCAAGGTGTATATCATCTACTTAATTTAAGTTTCCTACAAATCCTATTCTGTCTCTTCACCATCCGAAGGTGGGATTCAGCTATCTATATCTGCCAAGTAAGTCTCATGAACAAAATGTTATTGTTATAATACAATTAAGTTTGTTCATACTTACTTGCAAATAATATATAATAAGTGCCCAACCCACCTCCCCTCAGGAGACAGTGGCACTGATAAAATATGAATAGAAAATGGGAATGGTTCCTGATATCCGCCTCCCTCCCAGCGGCGGGAATGGGTACTACCACCTGGCCGCCCACTGCGTGTGCCGCGAGTTTTGAAATTCTGTCGGACTTCGGAGAATACAGCTATATATATATCTGCCAGGTAAGTATGAACAAACTTAATTGTATTATAACAATAACATATTAAAGAAAATAGCACTTTTCATTAATGTGTGATGATTTTAGGGATCAGCAAAAGGTGAGCTTTAGTGATTTGAACAGCGCTGCACAGACTCCTATAGATTTTTTCAGTATTGAATGTTGTCTTTCTGTATTCTATAAGTACAAGTAAAGCAATGTAATGTACATTAGACATCTTGAATAATGTTTTTAAATGTTTTGTTCCAACAGCTAGTAAAGTGGCTGGAGAAGAAGTAGTGACTATTCATAAGAAGTTGCAGCAGGAAACTGAGAATATTATTCGATGGAAAGCTTCCTCTGAGGTAAGGATATTGATTATAAATCACAAAAATTTGCTGTATCATAACAATGATAATTAGAATATTGTGAAACATTTATAAAAATAATTATCAATATCATTCCTTGGTTGAAGGCAATAGTTGCTTGGTCGATTGTCATGAAATTGCCTTCTTCTTTACTCACTTTTTCCTTCTCGGCTTTTTTGTATTTTCTAAATCCATCCTGACGGCCCTCCATCAGTTGATGTGGCGAACCTGGTGGGTTTCTTTTTTTGCCTTGCAAGGTACCCCAGCTTCACCTTGTTGACCTGTAGTTTTTTGCATTTATTTTTAGTGACAAATGGTCAATTGTTCCTACATAATATACAAACCAACGGTCCTTACATTAGGAAATACTTTCAGTTAGAGCTGGAACATGGCTGTTCAACTTTAACAAGGTGATGAAGAACATAGTTAACTACAGACTACAAGTGGGAGTCCTGCCCACCCAGTCAACATGTACACACTTTGCTTTTGGCCATCATCAAGGCAGGACTTCGCTTCTTCTCCTGTCTGCCTGTCATTTGCCTTTGTTAGTGATTCATACTGATGTTTGTAAACCCGATGACTTTTATTAGCAGATGATGTGTCAAACTGGTTTAATCGTTCCTAAGGCAATGGGCTTAAAAGTAGTTTTCTGGGCTCAGTTCGTGTCGCTGCGCGAAATAATCCTTTAGTTTATTATTTCTAAGGTAAATTAGCTAACAAATACCAGAGAAAAAACAAATCAAAGAAGATGTCAGAATGACTGACTCACTCACCCAAAATAAAGAAGGGTGTCGGTATGGTAACTGGGGCGAGTGAGACCACTACCACGAACTTCTTGCCATTTAGAATTCTCCTATATCAAAATTCTCAAAGAGAGAGCCGACCCACAGATCGGGGCGGCAACTACTACTACTACAACCCATGCCTTGCCGATCACCGCGCCTCTGGTGGCCATCCTTCAAGTTAGCGGACTTTCTCCCACACGTGTTTTCGTTTTGCCCTCTGTGTTTTAGGATTATCTCCACCTTTTATGCAAGATGGAACGTGCAGCAATTGCAGCAGCTAAGTTAAGTGTCCTACACAGGTTTGGGTTTAGTTTCGTTCCATCCAGGTGCCTATATTTGCCGTTTTTTAGGTATAGATATGGGTTCCCGGTCTGGAGCATGGCGGCATGGTCCCGCCTCATGGTCGGTTAGGTTCTCGGTCTCCCATACCTGGAACCTTTCCCCCTTTTATTATTCACGTGTGGCTCATGTCCTATTATTTCATTTACGTATGCTGTTTTACATCGTTTAGGGGATAGCCTACCCCTGGTTTTTTGTCATGCATGCATGTCTCTCTACCTCTTGTAGGCATTCGAGTGTTTCTTGTCCAGACCCTAGCCATTGCTCTTCGTGTCGGCTTAGGCTAGCTCTGAGTGATAGACTTTCTTTTGGGTCAGTCGTGCACTCCTGGACGTACTTTCTCTTTCACTCCTTATTTTTTCTTCTCTTTCACTCCTTATTTTTTCCCCTACTTTAGTTATTGATGTATAGTATATTTTGGTTAGCCTAGGGCGTCTAGCCTTATAGCCTATAGCCTGGGTATCAGTGGTCCTATGGTCCATGCCAGTTACAGTTTTGTTGCATCCTTATTGTCAGTTTTGTTGCATCACATATTGTTGCACCATCCTGGTCAGTTTGGTTGCAATTGACCCTTGGCGTCCGATCCAGTCGGTTGTGTTGTGTTATTGTACCTTGGTCCACTCGTGATCGCGGCACAGCTAGACGCCTGCCCCAGTCGCTTCCCCCCCCTCTTCCTCTCGCCATAGAGTAGGAGGCTGGGGTGTCTGTTCTCGCTCGCTCTATCCGGGCCTGGCTCCCTCTCTCCCTACGCGGAGGGAGTAGGGGAGTCTGGACAGACTGTTAGGCTGGGTGTGACCTTGTTTTCCCTTGTGCGCTGTGGTACCTCGGTGTGACAGAGGTTGGGGGGTTGGCCTCCCCCCCTCCCTAGTTGCTCCGGCGTTCCGCTGTTTACACGGGAACTGATTTCTTCCCCCTGTGACGGCGGACCCATACCTCTTCTTCCCTGGCGTTCCATCAGTTACGGGGGGGAGGACGTGGTCGGCTCCGCCAACCAACGGAGTGGATACGTTTTCAGTTGGTCCTTAGCTTTCCATTGTTCCTTCATCTCCGGCGTGTGCCCTAGGGCATCCTTCAGGTAGAGTTGGACAGTGCCGCGCTTCGGAGTCGTCCTCCGATTTTAATTTTAGTTATGCTTAAGTTAGTTTATAGGTATCTTAAGCTTGGGTTCCTCCCCTGCCCTTATTGGAAATTTCGTATATAGTTTTAACATATTTCTATATTTTACCTCTGGTTTACGGAATTTCCTCCTCCGGAGTTATTGTATCACCTATTTTTGAATAAGGTTCTTAGGGGAGGGGTTATGCCCGAAAATTTGTCAATCTCCGGCATGCGGCGGAGTACTAGGGTAGCCCTGTGAGTGTAATCTCGATACTCATGTATCTTCCCACTTACAGGCTACCAACTGTGAACACCCCGGGTGGAACGCCGTGTTGCAGGACCCCTGCGGGCATGAGGTCTGCAGGACTCATGCTCCCTGCTCCACCAGCCATGGCAACTTACAGGTCTGGTTCCACGAGGCATGTTCGATCTGCTATGAGCTTGTGACTCAGTTTATGGGAGAGGTAAGTACTTTTCTCATCAGCACTTCCATGAAATATGAGTTCTGATATATGTTTAAGCTTAAGTTTTCCTTGGTATACCGTTACCTTTATATGCTCCGATATTGCTAATCTTAAGCTTGATTTAGTCTAAGGGTTAGGATTCACCTTTAGCCTTAAGATCTAATAATCGCCCTCTCTTTCAGGCTGCCGCAGTCAGGGAGACTGCTCTCGCAACCCTGAGAGCTTGGGTCGGCGGCTTCGGGAAGAATGCCGCCAAAGGACAGCCCTACATTCTGGAGAAGAGGATGGCTGTCCTTCTGTTTCCCGGAGGCAAGCCGACGGGGTACATCGACCCTACTGAGGCAGCCTCGACGATCGCGACCATTCAACAGCAGGTCGCTCAGTGTATGTTTGTTCCGATACGTAATACAAACCCTCGGTCCTTTAACAATAGGAAGTAGCTAGCGGCAGCTGGAACGGTCGTAAGCTTCGAACAAGGGGAGAACGGTAGTTAACTGCTTGTCCGATCGTCGCGCGCGCGCGACTGGAGGGTAAACAAATCACTTTTGCTTTCGGCCAGTGTGTGGGAAGGACGTGTTCGCCATCGCTCTCCCCGCTTTGTCGTTTGCTTCAACTTTGAGTATTTGTTTCTCTTTCTGTATATCAGGAGTGATTGTAAGTACTTTTTTCTCAATTCTATTATTCTTGCAATGAGTGAATTGGAAGAAATGGAAATATCACCGCGCCCTCCAGTCGCCCGTAGAGTGTGTCCCGGGCGGGCTGGAGGGGCGTAAATGTGGAGGGTTCAGGTCATTCGTTGAGGTGGACCCCCACGAGGTTTGTTCTCGTTGCGGGGGGCGAGAGTGCTCCCGCAACGAACCATGTGTGGTTTTTATGAATTGGTCCGAGGCGCAGTGGGTGCTGTACGAGGGCAGGAAGAGACTTAGGACCGGCCAAGAAGTCATCGGAAAGTCCAGTGACTCCTTTTGGTGAACGGGACACTTCGTCCTCTTTCCTGCCTCCCGGCCAGCCCCCACGTTTCGCGCCTTCCCCTGCGGGGGGGGGTAGTGGCGGAGTCCTTTTCCTCTCTCGATCCGTCGAGTGTGGAGGAGGGCGCCCGCTACCCGGACGTACAGCTGTACTCGGGGTCTTCCGTCCGCTCTGGGGGGGGTGTTTGCGCCCCCCCATGCGCGGGGAAGCCCCTCCAATTAACCCGACTGTTGCTTCCGCAGGTGTGGCCATCAGCGAAGGACGACTTGGGACAGGTGTGGGAGTCGCTGGGACTGCAGGGGAGTGCCCAGCATCCAGGGGTTGCTCCGCGGTTGGCGGGGTCGGCTGTGGTCATCATGGTGCGGTGACCACAACTACACCACAATAACGACACCAGCGTATGAGATTGCCACCACATCTGGTATATACGCCCCATATAATGTCGGTGACACCCACGGTGGCTATACAAAACCAATTGCTGCCGTGCCAAGGAGGACGGTGCCACCACCACTGGATTTTTTCCTTTGCCGACCCCCGGACTTCCGCTGCCCAAAGAGTACCCCCTGGACCTTGCCGCCAGTGCCACGGATGTCGGTAACTGCCGACAGGACGCCTGGCTCTCCCGTGGTACCTGCCGTGCCTGCCGTACCTGCTGCCGTTCCAGCTACTCTTTCCTTTCAGATCGGCCTGCACTTTCCCTTTCAGATGTTCCTGCCGTTCCTGCTGTTCCGGACCTGTTCCTGTTGTTCTGCTGCTGGTGTTGCTGTCACAGGCTCAGGTCTTTCGGACAGGTGCAGTCGGGCCCTGTTGCTTCGGCAACTGCCCCGGCTCCCTCCTGGTATGGAAGACCTGACGTCTGTTCTGCGGATGCCCTGGCGAAGAAGAAAGAGGAAGAGGAAGAAGGTGTCGTCGTCGTCTTCATCGTCTTCTTCGTCGTCTGCTGCCTCTCCTTCCCCTTCGACTTCTAAGGCTAAACAGCCGAAGAAGAAGAAGGCTGCCTCCTCCCCCCCTAAGAAGACTCCTTCGGGATCTTCTAAGGGCCCGGCTCGCTCAGGCGAGTCGGGGAGCTCTTCTGCTGGTCCTCCTGTTCCTTCGGGAACGGGGCCCGTCGCTTCTTCTGCAAAGAAGAAGTCGACGGGGACCAGAGGTGCACCAGCCTCGGCTGGTGCGTCCTCACCTGGTGCTAGCGGTTCTGCCGCTAAACCAGGTTCCGTCTCGGCCGCTTCTCGTTCGCGAGAAGCACCGAGTGGACGCTCTTCCAAAGAGGACCGTCCAGCCAAAGTTTTGACGCCCGAGCTTGCTCGCCGTCAAGACAGCGGCGCGGAGCAGAAGACTGGCGAGAGTCGTGCACGCGACTCTCGCCGAGGCCAGTGACGCTCTCGCAGCGATCAACTGGCTGCTCGGGCTGACGTGACGGTCGCTGACCGGCCACGGGTTGAGGCGAGGAAGGAGTCCCCACGGCCGCGGGTACCAGCCACGGCTGGTACCAGCGGTTTGACGCGCCGAGAGGACGCTGGCCGGTCTCGACGCGAAAGGGGAGCCTAGCAGGTGCACCGTCGCCGCTCCCGATGGGACCGGGCGAGACGGTGACCAGCGGCAGCTCGCCTGACGCTAGAGATCGGTCTCGACGTTCTCAGCCGAGCCAATCGCCCCAGGCGAGCGGCAAGGCTAGGCCTGGCTGCTCGACCGTCACCGCGGATCCGTTGACGATCAGCAGCAGCCCTCCACGCACGCTGGTCCTGCCAGCGAGCGAGGGGGGCCGGGGAGCGTCAGGTCTGCCTCTCCTGTACCTTCAACCTCCTCGGGCTATACCGGGGGAGGAGCGAGGTACCAAGGAGCGATCACGAGAGGTGCGCCGCTCGTGACCCAGCTATGACGCCGTGCGGCTCAGGCACGGTCTTAGGACCGACCAGAACGTACGCGCAAGTAGTTGGAGGCGACCGTCAGGGGTCTGTCGCTGTTCCTCCTTCTGAAGGAGGAGTATCGAGGGATATGCTCTTGCTGGAGGGACTGGACGGTCCTACTCCACAAGACGCTGTGACGCCTGAGATACAGAGGAACTTCGCAGAGGTCATTAAGTTGATGCGTCTGCATAATGACCTTGCGGAAGGATCGCCGCTACCACCAGCAGAGCCCACGTCCCGGCTCGAGTCATTTTGGGGTCCCAAGAGGGAGCCCAAAATGATGATGGGGTTGCCACGATCGGAGCTTGCGGACTCGGTCCTGGATCAGGTGGATAAACTCGTCTCCGGACGGGAGGACTCGCTAAAATCCGGACGGTCCTCTAAGCGCTGCTTCCTCCTCCTACAGCGGCAAGAGGCGATTTTACGTGCCATCTGAAGACCCGCATATTGCCGAAACAGGTTAACCCGGAGTTAGCGAGGCTGACTCCAGGTGTGTCCCCTGCAGCAGCTCCTGTCGGAGAACTTATGGTTCTCGCAGCAGGAGGCACTTGCCCTGGAATCTACCGCTATGGCAGCATTCCAGGCAGTTTCCTGGTTGGATTTGTGGTCCCTCACAATATCCAAAGTAGCGGCCGGCTCTGGGAGTTCTGCTCTCGAAGACGACGCTTCTTTCAGGAGACTGTGCCAGTCTGGAGGAAGAGCAATCTCTTACCTCGCCCATCAGACTGCTAACCTGTGGGCCAACTTGGTTCTTCGACGTAGGGACGCAGTCCTTACCCGAGTGACCAAGGGGGCCGGGCCGTGAAGCGGCACTCGGGCTACGAAATGGACCTCTTAGGAGTTACCCCAGCTCTCTTTCCTGGAGAGATGGTGGACGCTGCGGTGGAACGGCGGCGCACTGACGAGAGTGACCGCTTAGCCTCCACCAGGCAGTCTCGAAGCTTTCTGGGCAACCTCGAGTAACTGCGGCCAAACCAAAGAGCTTGGCTAAGCGCTTTCCACGGCGGCGAAGACGGTTGCACCGTCCAAAACCCGTGCGAAGACTCAGCTGTTTCAACTTCTGCTAGAGGAGGCCGAAATCAGCCCTCCTCCAGCCCTCCTTTCCCCGAGGAGGTGCTGGAAAGAAGTCGAAACGAGGAGGGAAACGCTAGGGACGGCGTTCCCCCTCACCTGCTGCCGGAAGTGGGGGGGTGCCTAGCGAGCCATTGGGCGACCTTGCAGCGCTACGGCGCCGAGAACTGGATAGTAGGACGTCCTTCGGAGGGATATCTACTACCCTTCGAGTCTCGGCCCCCTCATCTCCAAACCGGTCCATCTACAGACCTATGTCCGGGGATCAACAAAGGACAACGCTCTTCGACAGGGAGATCAAGGACCATGCTGGCGAAACGAGCTGTAGAAATCGTGGAGGACCAGTCACCGGGCTTTTACAGCCGCCTCTTCCTAGTGGAGAAGGCATCGGGGGGTGGGGCTGGCGCCCGGTGATAGACCTCTCTCCCCTGAACCGCTTCGTTCGCACGACGCGGTTCACGATGGATTCGGCACGCTCAGTGCTCGTCTTAACGATCAGGGGGAACGATTTCATGCTTTACAGTGGACCTGAAGGACGCGGTATTTTCAAATACCCATCCATCAGTCCTCCAGAAAGTACCTCCGCTTCATCTTCGACGGGACGGTGTACCAATTCAGGGCACTTTGTTCGGTCTCTCAACCGCCCCACAGGTGTTCACGCGAGTGTTCACTCTGGTGTCGGCTTGGGCCCATTCGACGGGATACGTCTTCTGAGGTATCTCGACGATTGGCTGGTCCTGGCGAGCTCCCGCTCGCAGTTGCTACAGGACAGAGATCGACTCCTCAAGTTTTGTCGCGATCTGGGATCGTGATAAACTACGAGAAGTCCGATCTCGAACCCAAGCAGAAGATGAAGTACCTGGGTATGCTGATAGATACGGTAGCAGGGCAAGTCTTTCCGCAGACTTGCGTATCAGCAAATTCAGGGAGGTAGCCGGCCGGTTCCTGTCGCGGCAGGAACAGGCAGCACAGCAATGGCAAGTCGTGATCGGCCATCTGTCGTCACTCGAGAAGTTAGTCCCTCACAGGGCGTCTTCACCTACGGTCTCTCCAGTGGAGGCTAAGGGAGAGAGTTGGTCTCAGGCCAGGGATCCTCCTTACTTTCCCGTGGCTATCACGGACAAGGTGAGGCAGGACCTAGCCTGGTGGCTCGACGACAAGAACCTCTTAAGAGGAGTGCCTATACGCACTCCCCCCCGGAGATGCTTCTGTTATCAGACGCATCGACCGAGGGATGGGGCGCAACACTGGAGGAGTTGCTGACTGCAGGTGTGTGGGACCATCACGAAAAAGCACCTTCACATCAATGTCCTGGAACTCAAGGCGGCGTTCAACGCTCTCCAAGAGTTTCGGGACCGCTTGGTGGACACTCAGTGGTGTTGATGTGCGACAACACCACAGTAGTGGCATATGTCAACAAGCCAGGGGGGGCTAGTGTCTCTTCCGCTCCCTCAGTGACAGTGCAGGTGCACGAGTGGGCCACGCTCACTCGATAGAGCTGTCAGCACGCTACATTCCAGGCAAGAGAATGTAGTAGCAGACAAGCTCAGCCCGTCGGGATCAGGTGATAAGGACCGAATGGTCTCTACACCAAGATGTGGCGGAAAGGCTCTTCAACCTGTGGGGGCGACCGGTCGTAGACCTGTTCGCCACCCGGCACAACAGAAAACTTCAGGTTTTCTTTTCAGCTGTGCCGGACCCATGGGCAGCTGCAGAGGACGCTCTCCAACACCCCTGGGACAACCTCTTCGCTTACGCCTTTCCTCCCTTCTGTCTGATTCGGAAAGTGATCAGTCGAGCGCTGGTCACTCCCAATCTCAGAATGATCCTGGTGGCTCCCAAACGACCTCAAGCCGTTTGGTATCCGGACCTTGCTGGCTCTTCTTGCGGACGCACGAGAGAACTACCCACCTGGCACAACCTTCTAGCCCAGCCACACGTAGAACGGTACCACCACGCAGTCCAGTCCCTTCAACTTCACGGCTGGCTGTTATCCACCATCTCTTGCGAACGAGAGGCTTTTCTCGTAGCGCAGCAACAGAGATGGCTGGACACTCAGACAGTCCTCTGCAGCTGTGTACCAGGGGAAGTGGGCCGTCTTCTGTGGTTGGTGTCGTAGACAGGGTCTGTCTCCTCTCAGAGCCACTCTTCAGCAGGTAGCGGATTTCCTCGTGTTTTTCTTCGCCGAGAGAAGCTCCTCTCAGTACCCACAGTTAAGGGATATAGAGCCGCCCTGGCTCTCGTCCTAAAACTGAGGGGACTGGACATCTCGAATTCTTCGGAGATATCCTTGCTATGAGGAGCTTCGAAAGGGTCTTGCCCACCAGGGAACTCAGGCCCCCTGCGTGGGATGTGACTCTCGTACTTAGGAGTTTGACTCGAAGACCCTTCGAGCCACTCCGAGAGTCGTCAGACAGGGATCTGACCCTCAAGACCCTTTCTTCTTGCGGCCCTGGCATCGCGAAGAGAGTAGGGGAACTACATGGCCTTTCTTATGATGTTAAACATACCAGAGGCTGGGGATCTGTGACGCTCGATTTCGTCCCGAACTTCGTAGCTAAGACTCAGAATCCGTCGATACTGACAAGGTTCGAGTCTTTCACGATCCCCTCCCTCCTGGACTTCACCGATAACGATGCGGATGAGATGCTGCTTTGTCCTGTGAGGGCGCTACGGCGCTATCTGAAGAGAAACTCGACATCTCAGGCCTGAGTGTCGACGCCTCTTCGTTAGCACTGGGGACACCAAGAAAGAAGTCTCCAAGAACACGCTTTCTTTCTGGCTGCGTGAGGTGATCAGGAGAGCGTACGAAGCTGATGGTAGCGACGACATCCGTAGCTCCGTCCGAGAGCCCACGAAGTCAGAGGTATCGGACCCTCCTTAGCGTTCCGTAAGAATTCTCCGTGGCGCAGGTCCTGAAGGCAGGTGTCTGGGCCAACCAGACCACCTTCACGTCCTTCTACCTTCGGGATATTGCCCACAAGTCCTTGGATACTTTTTTCCTTGGGACCTGTGGTGGCTGCTCAACACGTTGTGTAAGCTTACCCAGCATCCGAGCAGGCAGAACAGCATCGATTCTGGTATGACTGGGAGAATGAATGCGTGAATGAGAGAGTGACTGGCTTCTCTTCACCATCTTTTTCTACTCTACCTGTGGGCAGAGGGATACGGTCGTTACCTTGCTGGAAAGGGAGTCAGATGCAGGTAAGCTATTCAACAGAGCTCCATCCTATCTCTTTAACTAGAGATAGGAGTAAATATCCACCACTTCTCCAAACAAGGGGGGAGAAGTGGAGGCCAACATGAGACAAACCCATTACTTTACATTTGCATCATGTAAAGGAAAAAGTTCTTACAATGCTGGTACGAAGAGATACGCTTGCCTCTCTCTTAGTACTCGGCCCAGAGGTCTGACCATTGATCCTGCGGTGCACACCCCGATCATCGTACAGAGGCTTGGATCCCTCCCTCGCTTTCTTAGACCAGGGAGGCATTCCAGGGATGGACGAACACCAGTCTGTTCATCAAAAAGACTCAGATTCCTCCCACCAAGAAGTGAGTCTTCCTATTGTTAAAGGACCGAGGGTTTGTATTACGTATCGGAACAAATGACAATTTGTCGAAAATTTGCATTTTTCCTAACTATACAAACCTGAGGTCCTTTAACATAAAGTCCCTCCTCATGCCACCCTCACTCTGCGTATTTTGCATGGGCCAAAAGCAAAAGTGATTTGTTTTACCTCCCAGTCGCGCGGCGCGCGACGATCGGACAAGCAGTTAACTACCGTTCTCCCCTTGTTTCGAAGCTTACGACCGTTCCAGCTGCCGCTAGCTACTTCCTATTGTTAAAGGACCTCAGGTTTGTATAGTTAGGAAAAATGCAATTTTCGACAAAATTGTCATATTAGGGCTAGTGCCTTGTATGATAGACGCCCTATGAGGTAATGTTAGACTAGCGATAATCTATACGCTAAGTCGGTTGGTATTGCACTTCCATCTTCAATGGAGTGTTCTGGGGTTTTGTAGATCATTACGAAGTCGGTATTATCTTTACGACGATGTGTAAACTCATGGTTCGGTGAGGTTCTTGTAGAAAACACTAAGTATAAAAATAGATATAATTTCTTCTGAAGTTTTACATGGTGAAGATCAGGTATGATTGTACAAGTCTTCTAATAACGATAGCTTGATCGCTTCTGCCAATGATGATGGCTAATCCTATTTCCTCTACATGATAAAGCTTAGGTAAAAGAGGTACAGGTCTTCTAATGACGATAGCTAACTCTCTCTCCTTGTCTACCATCTCCGTTACAAGTTATGAAGGAACAGAACAGTAGTTCGAACATATGAAACATACATACAATGACATAGTTTCATACAACACACAATCAAATGAGACACGCTACAGATCACGTAGGCGGTAGTTGTCTCAAGCAGGGAGCTTGGACTAATGTTGATAAACATGAATGACTACAGGTGACGGCATGTTTATCTTAGCTAACTTTTATTGTATACGTCATCTTTAGCGTCTCTAGTCTGATCACATTCCTGCAAGCAATCTGGTTGACCTCTTTAGTTTTAGACTTTCATATATATGGACTAACATTCCATATTTTTTATTATGTAAACACTTACATTAGCTCGGTCAGCTACCAAAACAGCTACTGAAATATACTCAAACAAAATTGACGCATTGCTTAGACTTATAGGAGTGTGATACAGACACTATGTGAATATATACTATATATGATAAAAGTAAATAAAAATCATGGTGTACATGAATTGATTCAAGTAATAAATAGAAAACAATGATATTGGTAAATAATAGTGATCACGGATATATAATGATACAGTTTTTCACTTCATCTCATCAAGATACTTATGCTACAGAAAATACTAATGTACTCTGATAATTGCCATAGAATGAAGATTAACATGATAAAAATCATATTTTAACTGATAAAAAATAAAAAATATCATATGAATGATAAAATATTAATTGTTTATGCTGATTGATTCGTTGATTTCTGATTCATAATCAATATACTAACTCATATATAACTGCAGATATTGGTAAGATATAAGGTAACAGATTGATTATAGGCTACCTGATTTGTTTATACATATGTATATGGATTCATATAATTATGATTAATATGTGCACTTTAAATTTAATAGATTCCTATTGCGTACACGCAAAGATATATTTAGATTCTGTTTATTTTATGATCTTTTATATAAGAGATTCCTATTGCGTACACGCAAAGATATATTTAGATTCTGTTATTTATGATCATTTATATAAGAGATTCCTATTGCGTACACGCAAAGATATATTTCGACTCTGTTTATTTATGATCAATTATATAGGATACATGATACTTTATATATATAGGATACATGACCGAGGTTTATACTACTTCACATTTAACTAGCTTTCGAACCACTTTTCGTCCATTACACAGTTCCAGACAACCCCCACCTATAGCCACTGAAACGGCCTTTTTCAATGGTTAAAACAACAAGGGGAAAATTTGCCTGGGCGGGTCCAACGTTCCATTTTGCGCTCATACTTATTCTCTGCATCCTAAGCTACACTATTACGTTCGCGATGAATAAAAAAACATCCCCAGCACGAGTCCTTCGCCAGCAAAGTAGAGTTGAATATCCTTCGGGTCGTAATTGTCGGAAGTATGTCCCTTTTGTAGTCGAATTCCGACAGCCGCTGGAGCGTTCCGCATGAAAAACGAGATTAACGACGAGATACGGTGTCGGTCGAAGAAGTTCATGAAATTCCTTTCACATTGTAGGCGGTTGTTACTTGACTCTAGTCGTCCGCTGCGACGAACGATTTTTTGAAGTTGCGATGTGAAACTCTCGTACTGCAGGATACTGTAACCAGGTTCCATTAATCAATCAGCCTGCAAGTGAAATTATACTTGTCACAAGGGCAAAGTAAATTCAGACAACATCCAAATACAGGGGAGAGAGAGAGCTATTTAGACCAGACTTAACACATGAATTCGCTTGATATTTTGGAATTCAAAAGAGTCCGCTGTACAACTTTTTTATCCATGCATTAACAATGAGTGAACCTATCCAGGTCTATGAGGACTGTAAAAATATCCATAATTATAAAAAATAAACAGATATTCAATACGAATCCCAAAGAAAATTCGATATTACTGGTAGTAAGTTACTAGACAAAGAAGTGTGAAACGGAGCTATTTGTAAGATTGCCAGGCAACAAATAGAGTCAAAGAGAATATTAATCATGATTCTATGTGCCCTAACAAAAGTTTAATTTTCTCGCGCGCATCTCTGAGGTTAATTTTAAAAACTTTATTAATAGGTAGGAGATGCAACGAAAAAAAAAAACCCACTATGTAACTAATTTCTAAATAAACTTTGGGTTTTTTTTCAAGAAAATGTGACATTTTCCCATGAATGTTTTTACTTGAATTGTAATAAGCTAATGTTGCAAGTAAATAATCCATATTATACATATCTTGATACTTCTAAATGTCTATGAGGTTCGAGAAAAAAAAAATTAATTCATTTTGTTGTTATAGAAATTCTATTGCTTATATTGTTTTCATTAATTTAAAATGATTACAAGTCCTTAACTAATTGCATTACACACACGGATAAGCTATGTTATGTGGGCCTGTCATGTGACCTATGAACCACATGTGAAGTTCATGAACTAAGCATTCCTTTCTCCAGTCATTCTGCTTTTGCAAGCAGAGACGACACACAGATGAAGCCTGTGTAAGCAGATTATGAGGTTAAAAGGAACAAATGCTGATACGGCAATGATGACGTCGTCACTTGGCAGGAGATTGCTCTCAGCCAGCTAAGAGTTACGTTACTTGCTGTAAGAGATACGACTTTAGTATTTTCAAATGATATTTTAGTGTTTTAATTCTCCACCCGCATGAGAAGAATGTCTGAAAAAAACAGTACCAAAATTGAACAATATATTAGTTTCATGTTGGAAAAAAAACTGCATGATTATGTTAAATTAAATATTCCTTATTGAAACTAATGAAAAAGGTTTCCATACAAATTCTATATATATTATTTACCCTGTATAAGATTCATATAGGATTATTTCATAGATAACATTTTCACTTCTAGATTTCCTGACTTTAAAATCTCTTTTATTTTATTTTATTTATTTATTATTAGTTTAGTTTATTTATTTATTTATTTTTTTTTTTTTTTCATTGACTACGAATATAAATCACCGGGACAGACAATATGTCAGTAGGTTTTGATATGTGTTTGAACTTTTAGCTTATTTGTCATTACTAAAGCGTTAGTTAGAGTGCAAATCTTTACGCATATATATTTGGATATTTAATTATCTATGGTTACGTTTGCTTATTGATTTTATCGTGATTCCTTTTTTATTATAATTTGTAACCCTTCCGACTTCTTACGGTGTATTATATTGACTCCAACTTGTATCCATATTTAGTTTTTTTATATATTTATTTATTTATATATTTTTTTTTTATATATATTGAATAAATTAATGGTTGGCTGAATATGTGGAAACGTGTTCTAGCGGCGTACCGTATAAGGCTACTTGCGGCATCAATTCTATAGATACAAGATATAAATATAAACGTATTTTAAACCGCGAGAACCGCTATGATCCAGTTTCGGATCCAACATCACGAGTTGTAACTCGTTAAGACATTGACACTTCCTATTTTAATTATCCGTTATTCTACCAAACCGATTGACTCTGGGTGATAAAATATATTATGGTTTCTTAATGGAAAGAATTCACACAACGTGTTAAGGAGATTATTATTGATTTACACCACCCGAGTCACAGATTATTATGTGTTGAATTCCATATTTACTGAGGTTAGCACTCATAAATATTCCTAACGCACTCAATTGCGGTGTTTGTTTTTTAGTGCTATTAATTCTATATAACGTGTCAAGGAACTATTAACACTAAGAAGTGTTTATTCCCTCTGTCAGACTCGTAATTCTGTTAATAATTCTATCGTATATTCTTTCAAGGATTGATTTGGCACAGGATAGGCCTTAACTGACAGGTGTCTTAGTGTCCCTGTTTTGTTTTCATGACACGTGTTACAATTAGTTATGTGCTTTTATATCTGTAAGCATTGTAGGCCAGTAAAAATAGGGTGATTTGGCTTTCTGTGACATAGTAGGGAACCCTGGATGACGGAATGCAACCAGTTTATGACGATTGGTATGAAAAGATTATTACTAACTACCTGGTCGTTAGTCATCTGCTGTGTTCTTCGGGTTTTTCCCTCGCCACAGACCTACATATAATATTACTTTGATTACATTATTCTGATACACATACTTTAAATGTATCTTTTGCTTTAGGGTTTCTGCTCAAAAGTGTTTATTGTTTTTGCTTAGCCACTGACCCTGTTTCGTTCGAAGTGTTTATTGTTTTTTTGCTTAGCTGCTGCTGACCCTTCCGTTTTCGTTCGAAGTGTTGTTATTTTGCTTATTGCTGCTGACTCTTGCTTTGTTCAGTTTGTAACAGTTCTGCGCTCCCAACCCAGATATTCAATGCTCGCGATCTCTTGGTTTAATAATTTGGTTTTCTTGTTTAGATACGGTTTTAACAATAGGCACGGGATGTTTCTATATCTTTAGTCCAATTAATGGTTCTTTTCGCTGTATGGTGCGGGATTGCGGGATAATGCGTCAGCTATGATAATTGCTTTCCCAGGTAGATATCTTATCTTGGCTCCAAAGACCTGAATGATCATTTGTCACCGAGTTCCTTTTGGACTGTGATTAAAGCCTTTGAAAAACTCGGTAAAGGACTCATGTTCAGTAAGGACTTTATCAGGATAGCCATAGATTATGAACTTAAACAAATGTACTAGTTGTTAAAGATACCTAGACCCTTCCTTGTTGCTATTACTGCATATTTACTTTCAGAGGGCTTTAGTTTAACGTGAATAAAAGCTATAGGAAAGAAACTGTTTATCATATTACTGAAGTAATACCCCTCTTACCCCTTGGTCTGAGGCGTCTGTTGCAATAAAAAAAAAAAAAATTCTTATTTAAATCAGGGATTTTTTAAGTTAGGTAAGCTGCATTTTCCGCTTTTAAGGATATCGAACGCCTGTTGATGCTTTTCAGACCATAATAAATCTACGCTCTCTTCGTAAAGATCGTTAAAGGAGCTGTCATTATTGAAGAGTTACATATTTACATACGATTGTAATACCCCACTACAGCGCAAAAGTGCTGTATCCCTCTTTTTACGTTAATAGGTACCGGAAGTTATGAATAGCCGACACCTTACCATGGACTACTTTTAAGACCTTGACCAGACACATAAAACCTAGATAAACACTGTTCGGTTTTAAAAAAACTCACATTTAGATATTTTACTCTGAGATTATTTGGTCTTTGTCTCTGTAGCACTAGCTCTACTTTATGTGAATGTACTTCTAAGGATAGAAAAGATTACAAGATCATCCATATAGGCATGTAGGTTATCCCCTAAAACTAAAAATCTCCAAACACTATATTGTAATTGGGGGCAACAACGTAAGCCAGGCATACGTAAAAAATTGATAATGTCCCCTGGTGTGCTGAAAATGGTGTATGAGGTACAATCACTTAGGTAATGGTATCTGGTAAAAGCATTTAAGTAAGTCCAAGTTGGTGAAAAAAAAAAAAATTTATTCTAACCCTAACAGAGATAAGATGTCGTCGGTACATCGCACTGGAACTATCGGAAGTCGTTTCCTTGTTTAAGCGACAGTAATCTACGCAGATACGCCAAGTCCGATCTTTTATGTCATGACGTTTGAGGGAAAAACTTATATGGCTTATTTGATTTCCTAATGGCTCCTATTACTAACATTTTTCAACTTCGTCATTTATCTCTATTTGAAATTTCATTGAGAGTCTACACGAAGGTACGTATATAGCTTTATGGTTTGTCCTTAGACCGTATTTTGTGTTAAATTACATCCGTTTTTTCTCCCCCCAGAGATCACTCGCTAGTGGAGAAATTCCTGGTATTCAGGTAGAAGATAAAAAAAAATTCTGCTGAATCACCTCTGACTTGAATGACTTTACGGATATTACTTTAGATAGATTATCAGAGAGATTCATCCACGACTGGTTGGGCGTGATTAAAATTAGCAACAATAAAAAAAAATAAAAAATGCGATCTTTATAACTTCCGTATCCACGATATGTACACTTTTAGGGCTTTCGTTCGCGGAAATCGTTATATTTCAGTGTCGGGAAGGATTAAAATTTCATTTCCCAGCAAAGTCTTTTTACACGCACTAAGACATTCGAGGTGCATGCTTCTCGAGATTTTGCGTGCAAAGTGCGACTGCGGTTGTGGGAGAATTCTGTTGGGTCATTTGAACAATGTTACGATTTATGAGACAAATGTATAGTTCCTTTATATAAGTTATTATTTGATTAACTGTCTCATTTTTGTTCAAAACGGATTTTAATATGTTTGAAGGTTTTATAGGATTTTGTTTCCTTTGATAAACACAGCCTGATTTTGCAGGATTGTAAGATATATTTTTTGTATACCCCTAGATGGATCTTACAATTACACTACATACAGATCAACGTTTTTTTATAACTATAGAGGTTTCTGTAAACGCTCGCTTATCCGGACTTCTCATTAGGAAGTTCGAACAACAGACGGTGAGTCCGTAAATACTGGTAATTAATTGTACTAAAGGAATAAATAAGATATTCTAATTTTTACGGCGCGTACAGTCGGGCTTAATGCCACCAGTAGTTTATTATACTTAATGTATTAAAATTACTAGACCCTGCTCTGATTACTTGATACTGTCGTGTGATGCACAGGAAAAATCCTTTTTAGTTCAAAAAGATATCGGTATGTATGAACCAACATCGCTTTTCCCCACTCTGCTAGATCGCTTATTGTGTGGAATTTGCTTCGCTTTGAAAACTCGGCAGATTTAACTAACCTTGACGCTTGACTAGGTGACACAGTCACCGAGTTTGCTTGTTTGATTCTGAACGGGCTACTGTTTCTATTTCTTTTTGTAATAATTAGGATCCTTCTCTTTATTACCATCGGCAACTTATTGTGTGTTTTTAGCATTATGTTGCTGGTTACGTATAAAGCAATGAATGACGAGCTATTAGGCACTGAGCGATTACTAATAAGACAAGTTATCACTACTGCATTCAATATTAACTGTTTGTACTTCATTCTTTGCTAAAATTTGAAATAGTGAGGGATCCTGGTCAGCGCATTTAGCCTGATGAAAGTTTTTTACAGACATGTTATTCCTTGCATCCAGCCATATTTTTAAAGTTAAGTTGAGTCATTGAGGTTCGATATTTTATATAACTCAAAAAACTCAAGGCTAAAACTGCGATCGGGACTTTGCAAAGGAGCATTTGTTGTCATGACCCGAAATAGTGTTACCTCTAATTTATATAGATTTGTACGGGTGTTCCACTTGTTTTTTGTGTGTTTTTTCTAATCACTACGGTGCTTAACGACCCTATCCATGCATCTGTATAAAATACAGACGTCCACTGCGTACGCATATTTCACTGTTTAATATGATTTGTTACGTAAGGGATTAATAATCACCCAAAATGATAAAATTAACATAGTATATGATTATGATATTTCAGTAGAACTTCTGGAAACAGACACTCAAAGATAAAAAACTCGCAGTAGCGAAATCTCAATGATGTAGATAATTTCTGTAAAAAAGTAAGATTAAGATGTCTCGTAACTTCAGCCACAGGAATAACGAAATTCGACCTGCAAAGGAAAACACTCAAGTTACTCCAAATGATAAAAAATTGTACTTAGCTTGCTCTTTTGGGTGGGAAGTCACGGTGTTCCGATAAGACACACGGCCTTGGTCCTCCTTCTCTATTTAGCGGATGACCTGGTTTTGGCTTGAGTTTCCCCGTGCGTGTTGTTTCGATGATTCGAGCCCTTGAAAATCCGATGCTGCAGACGCGTTCGGTTTGTTTCTTGCAGTGCCGGAAAACGCTCACTACGATTTTTTTTTCTTGAATGATTCTAATGAGAGACGAAGCTTCCGCTTGCCGTAGGAAAACGGACACCGTCGGTTTTGTTTTCTGAAGTTATTCACTAACGATGATACTAAGTTGCTTGACGAATCTTGTTGTTTTCTGAAGTCGCTCACTAATGATGATACTAGGTTGCTTGAAGAATCTGCTGCTTCCGTCGTCGTTGACTTCTTATGATACATGATTTATTATTCTGGTTTTTTCTTCGTAGGACGTTGTAGAGTTCTTCTGGTCCGCTGGCCACCAATATTAGGGCTAGTGCCTTGTATGATAAGACGCCCTATGAGGTAATGTTAGACTAGCGATAATCTATACGCTAAGTCGGTTGGTATTGCACTTCCATCTTCAATGGAGTGTCTGGGGTTTTGTTTTAGTAGATCACTTACGAAGTCGGTATTATCTTTACGACGATGTGTTAAACTCATGGTTCGGTGAGGTTCTTGTAGAAAACACTAAGTATAAAAATAGATATAATTTCTTCTGAAGTTTTACATGGTGAAGATCAGGTATGATTGTACAAGTCTTCTAATAACGATAGCTTGATCGCTTCTGCCAATGATGATGGCTAATCCTATTCCTCTACATGATAAAGCTTAGGTAAAGAGGTACAGGTCTTCTAATGACGATAGCTAACTCTCTTCTCCTTGTCTACCATCTCCGTTACAAGTTATGAAGGAACAGACAGTAGTTCGAACATATGAACATACATACAATGACATAGTTTCATACGAACACACAATCAAATGAGACACGCTACAGATCACGTAGGCGGTAGTTGTCTCAAGCAGGGAGCTTGGACTAATGTTGATAAACAATTGAATGACTACAGGTGACGGCATGTTATCTTAGCCTACTTTTATTGTATACGTCATCTTTAGCGTCTCTAGTCTGATCACATTCCTGCAAGCAATCTGGTTGACCTCTTTAGTTTTAGACTTTCATATATATGGACTAACATTCCATATTTTTATTATGTAAACACTTACATATGAAGGAAAGACCAGGCCAGAACATCTCGGCGGAAGTCGCCACATTGGATATAAATGTAGAGCCCATGGTAGGTGTGGATGACTTGTTGGTTGAGGTAGGTACGTTGGATGCTCAAGGGCTTTCCTTTGGCGTCTCTGGATCTTCATCTCCTGTTCCTTCTTCTTCTTCCTTCCAAGGCTTTACGGGGGCGGAGCTCCCGTATAGTGCACCAGACGCTTCTGTGGTTCCCAAAGTGAAGGGCCACAGAGCTCAGAAAACCCTTCTTAGGACGTCGTCGTCTAAGAAGACTTCTTCGGCGTCATCATCTCGTAAGTCTCCGGCTTCTCACCCCGGAGCAGAGAAGGTGAAAGCATCTTCTTCCTCTGCTTCAACTAGTAAAGGGTCGAGGAGCAAGTCCTCCAAAGAGAGATCCCGTACTCCGGCGGAGTCGGTGGTCTCTCCTTCTTCGAAGGTACTTAATCTGAGTACCCCATCTGCTTCTGCGCCAGTTCCTGGCTTTGATCCTGCTGCATTTTCCGCCGGAATGATGCAGCAGGTGGGAGATCTTGTAGGATCTTTAAGGAACAGTATGGAGCAGATGTTCACTCAGCTGTCGGACAGGATGTCCACACAAGAGAACCTTTTGTTTGGTTTCAATCAGGCTCCGCAGCTTGCTACTCCAGCACCTAGTGCTGGTCTCATCCAGCTTCCACCTCATGATTCCCTTCCACCATTCTCCATGAGCAACCCTTGGAGAGTAGCATCTTATGCTCCTTTCCAAGATGGTCTCATCTCCATCCCAGAGTGTGGAACTCGAAGGATTGAAGACTTCGAGTTCTATCCTGAGAATTTGCAGCCTCCATTCATTGGCTACGCCAGGCTGACAGAGTCTGCTCTGAACAGGGAGGACAAGATCCCAAAGGAGACAGTCCTTTACTCCAGGGATCAGGCACAGAGGGAATGGCTTCTCTGTCTCGAGGAATGGGACTGTATCAACACAAGGCGCCAGGCCTTCAAAAGCCCATTCACGATTTTCACGACGGAAGAGGAAACTCCACTTCCCTTCCTAACGAAGATCGCCAGCGTCACCGTGCAAGCAGGCCTAAAAGGAGATCCTTTGCCACAGCTGAGGGAGGCAGACCCCACATCACCCTTGTTCCCTTCATTTGGTGATATGTGGGAAGACTTGCCAGCCACCTTCACAGTTGGAAAGTTTAAACCGGACTGTGCTATGGATCAGTTCGGTGAAAAACTTCCAAGACTTCCCGACAACCTCATTCAAGCTGAATTTGAGGCTAGGTCTAGGCTGGCAAGAACTCTCAATACTATGGTCATGACGGAAGTAGGAGCGCTTTCATATGCTTCAGAACCGCTCTTTAAGTTGTTGACCAAATCACAGACGTATACAGTCCAATCGGACTTGTATGAGTTTGTGGTTGCGAGGGTCAACTGTAGGAAACATGTCCTCCAGGAAGCAACTATTCGGCATGAGCCAAATAAGTTGCTTTCCTCCAACATCTGGGGGGTGGACCTCTTCCCGGAGTCAGTGGTTAAGGAGGTCCAGAACGAGGCTACGAGACTCAACCAGAGTCTCAAAGATCGTTGGGGCCTCTCCACCAAGAGGAAACAAGACTCGTCTGCTTCGGGTAAGAAGCTGAAAAAGTCCAAGAGGTTTCAACCTTACCAGAAGAAATCTCAGCACTTTGTTCAGTCTGTCTCAGCCGTCCCAGTCACCCAACCAGGACAGGCTTCCACCTCGAAGGGCCAAACCCAACCTATCCTCCTGATCTCTCCTCAGGCTCAGCCATCCACATCCTACGCGGTCTCCCCGGCGTTCAACCAAGTGTATGAAGGCCAGGCCTTTCAGCACTTTAACCAATTTGCCAGGGGAAGTAGAGCCAGAGGAGGATTTCGTCAGAGAGGATCAGGAAGAGTTCTTAACAGGGGCAAACACTTCAGTGGAGGCCGTGGAGCTCACCCAGCACAGCAGCAGTGAGATCTCCAAGGTAGGAGGGAGGCTGTTCCTCTTCCGGGCAACGGTGGGGGTTCAGCAAAGGGGGCACAAAGTATTGTGTCAAAAGGTCTGGGTTGGCCGTTTGGAGATCAAGGGCCCCCCTCCACCAGACCATTCCTTCAACTTACAGCGAAGGAATGCAGATTATGCGGAGGGAACTCCTTCAGAAAGGAGCAACAGCGAGAGTCAAGCATTTTAAAGTTTCAAGTCGCTTGTTCAGCGTGCCAAAGAAAGGCTCATTAAAAAGAAGGGTAATCTTTAGACTGTCCCAGTTAAAACTTATCCATTCGCGGTGACAAGTTCAAAATGACTGACCATCTCGCAGGTGCGGACCTTTACTTCCCCGTGGGGCCGTCACCACCTCTATCGATCTTACAGACGCATACTATCATATCCCCACAAATAGCCAGACACTTTCGCCCTTACCTAGGCTTCAAGCTAGGGCTACCAGGCATTCTCATTCAAAGTGATGCCCTTCGGTCTGATGTAGCCCCCCAGGGTATTCACGAAACTAGCGGAAGTAGCGTTTCAACAAACTGAAGTCACAAGGTTGGGATAATGGTAGTAGCCATATCTCGACGATTGGTTGATCTGGGCACCCAACCGTCGAGGAATGCCAGAAAGCCACAAAGAAAGTAATCAAGTTCCTGGAGTATCTGGGCTTCCAGATAAACAAGGGAAAATCAAGGCTCACTCTGGAGTCTCGATTTCAATGGCTAGGCATCCAATGGGATTTTATCCTCCCACAATCTGTCAATTCCGGTAGTCAGAGAAAGGAAATAACGAAGTCAGTAAGCAATTTCTAAAGTACAAATATGCTTCAAAGGGCAGAAACCAGGAAAGGATCCTAGGTTCCCTACAGTTTGCCTCAGTAACAAACATCTTAATGAAAGCCAAACTGAAAGACATAGGCCGATCTGGCGCTGAAGAGCAAATGTCAGATCCCGGGACAAGTTGTCAGTAATTCCGCAAATCCTTCGGGACCTTCTGCGTCCCTGGACTCAAGTGAAGAATCTGTCCATGTCGGTACCTCTTCAATATCCTCCTCCGGTATTAACTATCCATACAGACGCTTCGTTAAGCGGCTGGGGAGGGTATTCTCAATTCAGAAGTTCAAGGAACTTGTCACTACAGTTTCGCAAGCTTCACATAAACGTATTGGCAGCCATGGCAGTGTTCCGACCTGAAGAGGCTCCTTCCACCAAAGAAACTCTCATGTAAAATGTTCTGGACAGCGAAGTAGTAGTAAACTGCATCAACAGGGGAGGATCCAAATCAAGACATCTAAACCATGTCATGATAGCCATCTTTTCCCTGGCGGACAAATTCAAATGGCACCTCTCCTCCACCCACTTAGCTGGAGTAAGGAATGTGATAGCAGACACTCTATCCCGGTCAGTTCCCTTGGAGTCAGAATGGTCTCTGGACAACAGTTCGTTCCAATGGATACGCCGGAGTGTTCCAGGTCTCAAGTCGATCTCTTCGCTTCTCAGGCGAACCACAAGCTTCCATGCTACGTGGCTCCCAACCTGGACCCTCTGGCATATGCCACAGATGCTCCGTCCATAGACTGGAACAGTGGAAGAAGATTTACATCTTTCCTCCAGTGAATCTTCTCTGAAAGTTCTGAACAACTCAGGACTTTCAAGGGACAAGTGGCACTAGTAGCACCGGACTGGCGAAGAGCAATTGGTATCCCCTGCTTCTAGGATTGGGTCTTCGCCCTCAACGGATTCCCAAATCCCAGGCTCTCTCAGTCAGTACAAATGAAGACTGGTTCGCTTCTCAGGAATCTCAAAGCCCTAACTTTATGGACTTTATGAAGTTTGCTGCCAAAAAGATGCAGGTATAGATCCCCAGGAATATCCTTTTCCTAGAATCAGATAAAAGGGATTTAACAACTTTGAGGCAGTATGACGCTGCAGTTAGAAGTTTGGAATCTTTCCTGAAGGAATCAAAACCATCAAAATCATGGACTATCAATTCAGCTATATCCTTTTTCAGGTCCCTTGTTTGAAAAAGGATTAGCAGCTAGCACTATTACTACAAATAAATCAGCCTTGAAGAAGATCTTCCAAATGGCCGTTTTTAACATAGACTTAACAGGACTCCTATTTTTTCGTTCTATTCCAAGGCTTGTGCTAGACTTAGACCTTCTGTAAGGCCTACTTCTGTGTCATGGTTTTAAATGTCCTTAAGTTGGCTTCAGATACTGACAACCTCAACTTTTTGTTCATTTATAATGCTCTTAAGAAAAAACATTTATTTTGCTAAGCTGGCTTCAGGAGCTAGAATTTCAGAACTGTCGGCTCTGTCCAGAGATTCGGGTCATATAGAATTTCTTCCATCAGGAGAAGTTCTACTTTCCCGGATCGCAGCTTTTGTAGCTAAGAATGAGGATCCTTTATTGAGGTGGCAACCTTGGAAAGTTCTTCCTCTTCCTCAAGACCCTTCTCTTTGTCAGTAATGACCTTACAAGCTTCCTTGTCTAGGACATCCCTCCTCCTCTTCGGGTCCCCTCTTTGGTTTAGGAGAGAGAAGGGTTGCACTTTATCAAATTAAGGCATAAGACACGATCCTCTACTTATTAAACAAGCAAACCCTGAATCTTTCCCTAAGTCACATGATGTCAGGGCAGTAGCCACCTCAATTAAATATTTTTAACACATGAATTTCAATGACTTGAAAAGGTATACTGGATGGAAATCGCCGACAGTGTTTAAGCAACACTATTTAAAGTCTCTGGAATCTCTAAAATTTTCAGCAGTGGCAGCGGGAAACATAGTTTCCCCTGACTCTGCCCAGTAGTATAGTTGAAGATCCAGATCTCCTTTCTACCTGCCTCACTTAACATTTCGTCCACTCTACCATCCTGCTCTACACTTCGCCTTAGCCTTAGCTGCTCATATGAATGGCTTAGTGGTGTGTCCCTTATTTTTTTGCTAGGGACACCCACAATATGTTTGTATATAAACCTACGAGTGGGTTCCCGGTAATTTTTATGCTAGGGTCCCACACTCTCATATCATGATGGTTTGTTACCTTGTGTAATGTCAATAATTGTGTATATAAAATTTATTTAGTGTGTTGCATTATTGTGTTATTATCTTTACACACACTATAATATTTGAATATTTTCATGCTTTGTAACCTTTTATATGTATTTTGTAACAATACTTACCTAATTATAAGATATAATTACTTTGAATTACCTCATATTTAAGGAATTATCTAAATATGTTCATGCCTTTCATTTACCATTTTATATACATGTCCTCTTATTGCAATTATAGTATTGTAGATTTAATTTTTAGTTTTATTTGAGACCCTCTTATTTTCTCCAATCTTGTGCTAATTCTCTGGTACTATTTCGCGCAGCGACACGAACTGAGCCCAGAAAAAGGATTTTGACGTATGAAAAATCTATTTCTGGGCGATTGGTTCGTGTCGCCCAGCGAAATCCCTCCACTACCCTACCCTGCCGCCAAGATTGCCTGCTAACTTCAGGATGGCCACCAGAGGCGCGGTGATCGGCATGGCGTGGGTTGTAGTAGAGAAGTGCCCCGCCCCGATCTGTGGTCGGCTCTCTCGTTGAGAATTTTGATATAGGAGAATTTCTAAAATGGCAAGAAGTTCGTGGTAGTGAGGTCTCCCCCCCCCCACTCGCCCCAGTTACCATACCGACACCCTTCTTTATTTGGGTAGTGAGCGAGTCAGTATTCTGACATAAAATTTTGATTTGTTTTTTCTCTGGTATTTGTTAGCTAATTTACCTTAGAAATAATAAACTAAAGGATTATTTCGCGCAGCGACACGAACTGAGCTCAGAAATAGATTTTTCCTACGTCAAAATCCTTTTTTTTTTTTTTTTTTTTTTTTTTTTTTTTTTTTCCTTTTTTTTTTTTTTTTTTTTTTTTTTTTTTTTTTTTTTCACCTCCATTACATGTTTAGCAGTTTAAACATATTTTCTCGGAGAATTTTATTCTTTCATCTTTTGAAGGAAAGTTATGCTGAAATTTTCTTTTACATTTGTAATGTTTTAGTTGTTATAGAGCTCAAGTGCCTGAGAGTAAAGGTTCTCTTGCTGTCAGTACTTGCCAATTGCTCTTTTTTTGACTTCTACAGGCATGAAGCAGCAGTTGCTTAGGTTCTCTTGAACTTGTGGTTTGCTGGGAAAGAGAGAGAGAGAGAGAGAGAGTGTGCGCGCACATGAGCGAGATTCCAGTGTGTATGTGAGCTCCTCCTCCACATTCCTTCAGAGGTGATGTAGGAATCCCGGGACTGCAATGGTTTTGCAGAAGAAGTCAAAGAAGAGAATCGATTCATCATCATCTTCGCTTCTTGTGCTTGGTGCTCTCCCTCATCTTCAGACTCAGGGATCGTGTAGTAGATCTCTGAGAGTCTGCAGCAAGAGAGCACCAGGTGCTTGGGTCTCCTCAGATACGATAAGTTAAGTTGCAGAGATAACCCGTGTCACATATACTAGTTCCAGGAAATATTTCCCAGATTAGTATTTACCTCCACCCATGTTTCTTTGGACATGGGTAGAGGGAGCAACCGAGGATCGTGCTTTATGTGACTCAGCAGCTCCTTTCAGGTACTTGGGTTTCTTTGGAAATCTAAGACTTGGAAGCTGCTCAGCTCGAGCCTGGTGCTTGGCTCTGGCTGGGCCTGTTGTTGGTACTCCTGCTGCCTGCTGCTCCCTCCTGGTTACCAAATGAGGACCTGGCTGCCATCTTGAAGATAATGTTGAAGAAGAATCAAGGAAGAGGAGTCAGAAGGTGTCAGTCATCATCATCATCATCATCAGCTGCCTCTTTCTTGATTAAATGCACTTTTTGTGATAGAACTACAGTGGTACCTCGAGATATGAAAGGCTCAACTTACAAAAAAACTTGAGATACAAAAGCCAATACGAAAAATTTAACGGCTCTACATATGAAAAGTTTTCAAGATACGAAAGGTTTCTGAAAGTCCCCCGAACCACCAATAACAATTTTGAAACTCGCGTGCTGCCATCTTAGTAGACTCGCCACCATCCTCCTGCTCTCCCATTGGTTCCTGATGCTAGTCACCGCCATGAATCCTTTTCTCCTATTGGACAGCATCCCTCCCATCATGCATCTATGTACGTATACGTGGTGGCTTGCCTACCTCGTCCACTTCGTACCAGCATCGTTATCGTACGCACGTGGTATTCGTTCAGTCCAACGATTTCGTTTATTAATGTAAATTTGTTAGTGATTTCGTTGCAGTATACGTATTATCGTGTTGTGCGAAAACTTTATTGTGTACTTATATGTAAATTACGTACAAGATAACATAGTTATGGGTCCCAAGAAAGTTGAAATTCACGGAAAGAAGCGCATGCTCTCTTTGGAGACAAAGATGGAGATCATCAAGAAGTATGAAGCTGGTATGCGATGGAGTGTGATCGCCAAGGAATACGGCCATAATCCGTCGACAATAGGCACCATCCTTAAACAGAAGGATGCCATCAAAGCAGCTACACCGTAGAAGGGCATCACTATTTTGTCCAGCAAGAGGACCCACATGCACGACGAGAAGGAACGGCTGCTTCTTGTCTGGATAAAAGACAAAGAAATCGCTGGCGATACAGTAACGGAGACGGCAATCGCCCACAAGGCCAGCGCCATTTTCAGCAATTTGGTTGCGCAGGCGGAAGACGACGGAGGGGAAGGGACTTCAACGCAAACCCCAGAGTTCAAGGCTTCGCATGGCTGGTTCGAGAAATTTCTTAAACGAACTGGCATCCATTCAGTGGTGCATCATGGGGAGGCTGCCAGCTCGGACACGAAAGCGGCTGAAGCATTTAAGAAGACTTACGACGAGATGATGACCAAGGAAGGCTACAGTTCTCAGCAGGTTTTCAACTGTGATGAGACTGGCTTTTTTTGGAAAAAAAATGCCTCGTCTGACGTACATCACGGAGGAAGAGAAGAAGCTACCTGGGCATAAGCCTATGAAAGACAGGCTTACGCTCGCACTTTGTTCGAACGCCAGTGGGAATTGCAAGGTGAAGCCCCTACTGGTGTATCTTTACGAGAAACCTCGAGCCTTCAAGGCCCAGAAAGTGCTTAAGGAGAAGCTTCCAGTGATGTGGAGGGCTAATGCAAAAGCCTGGGTAACGAGGCTTTTGTTCACGGAGTGGGTAAATCTGTGTTTCGGCTCGACAGTGAAGAAATTTTTGGAAGAGAAGCGCCTCCCCCTGAAATGTCTGCTGGTGTTGGACAATGCCCCTCCCCACCCTCCTGGCCTCGAGGAAGATATCTTAGCGGAGTATTCCTTCATCAAGATTCTTTTCTTCCACCCAACACCACCCCTCTCCTCCAGCCCATGGACCAGCAAGTGATAGCGAACTTTAAGAAGCTGTACACGAAACATCTTTTCAAGAGATGTTTCGACATCACCGATACCACAAACCTCACTTTGCATCAATTTTGGAAGGAACATTTTGACATCGTCATTTGTATCCGACTCATCGACCAAGCTTGGCAGGTTTCGAGGCGAACCTTGAATTCCTCGTGAAGGAAACTCTGGCCTGGTGCCACATCCGCCCGAGACTTCGAGGGATTCGACGTGGGCGAAGCTGGTGCTGCAGAGTCCGAAACAGTTGGCGATCCCGAAACTGTTTCCCAACCAGATCTTGATGAGATCGTTGCACTCGGCAAGTCCATGGGGCTGGTCGTCGACGAGGACGACATCAACGACCTTCTTGAGGAGCACCAAGAGGAGCTTACGACGGATGACCTGAAGGAGTTGGAGGCCATGCAACATAACGTCGTTCAAGAGGAGTTCTCTAGCAGCGGCGAGGAAGAGGAGGAGGACCCTATGACAACTGCAGAAATTAAGGATGTCCTAGCCGCTTTTTATAAAGTGCAATCGTTTATCGAAAACAGACACCCCGAAAAGGCTCACACAGGTCGTATGCTTGCGCAGTTCAATGATGTCTGGGCCAAATTGGATGCTTTTCGATGAATGCACGATCACCCCTTCCACAGTCCCTAAGCTCACCGACCATAAGCCTTCTGAGTAAAATGCAGCCCACACTGAAAAGACGCTTCAACTGTGTGTACATGAAGTTTGCATACATGTTGTACTAAATTAAGAGATCTGTTGGAGAATTCGTTTGGCCATCAGTTGCATTGCTTTCTGCATTGTCCTTTATCAGATCCCTTCAGTATTTATCCTTCTTGCTGTGCTACTGTTGTATTTATATTTAACATTACTTGTGCTTTCTATTTTAATTTAACATTACTTTTGCTGCTTTTTCTATTATTTACCATTGTGCTACTTTATCTATTTTGATTTAATATTACTTTCCCTTAACTTTCACCTCATAATTTTTCAACAAATTCTTTGGGTGAACTTTATGAGCCTAGAAATACAATTAACCCTCTTACGCCAGAGCGGTAAATAAAAATTTGTCTCCCGTGTGCTGGAGGGGTTTCGGAGTGAGCGCGGAAGCGGAAAAAATATTTTTTTCAAAAAATCACAGTGCACTTAGTTTTCAAGATTAAAAGTTCATTTTTGGCTCCTTTTTTTGTCATTGCCTGAAGTTTAGTATGCAACCATCAGAAATGAAAAAAATTATCATTATCATATATAAATGCGATATATGATAGCGCAAAAACGAAATTTCATATATAATTGTATTCAAATCGCGCTGTGCGCAAAACGGTTAAAGATAACAAGTTACTTTTTTTCGTTGTAATGTACACTAAATTGCGATCATTTTGGTATATAACACATAGTAAAACGATAAAAGCAACACAGAGAAAATATTATCACAAAATAATGCATGAATTTGTAACGAGCGGACGTAAACAAATATTTTTTTTCAAAAATTCACCATAAATCTAAATATTGTCCTAGAGACTTCCAATTTCTTTCAAAATGAAGAAAAATGATTGAATATTACTATACTGTAAGAGTATTAGCTTACAATTGCAGTTTTCGACCATATCTGACGAGTTAAAGTTGACCAAATGTCGAATTTTTTATATTATATTTTTTATATGTAATTATTTCAGAAAAAGAAAAGCTACAACCTTCAAATATTTTTTGTTTTATTCTACATGAAATTGCGCACATTTTCATATATAAAACTCTATGAAATGCCTAATATAAAACAGAGCAAATATTCCGAGAATGGGACGTACGTATTTTGGAGATTTGTGGCGGAGAATCCGCGTGTGTGGAGGGAAGGAAAGATTTTCTTTTAAATTCACCATAAATCTAAATATTTTGCTAGAGACTTCGAATTTGTTTCAAGATGAAGATAAATGACTGAATATTACTAGACTGTAAGAGTTTTTAGCTTACAGTTGCGTTTTTTGACCATTTCGGTAGAGTCAAAGTTGACCGAACGTGGTTTTTTTCTATTTTATCGTGATTTATATGCAAATATTTCAAAAATGAGAAAAGCTACAACCTTCAATTATTTTTTGTTGTATTCTACATGAAATTGCACACATTTTCATATTCAAAGCTTTATGTAACGGCTAATTTAAAATGGTGCAAACATTACCACAATCGCACGTATGATTTTTTCGGAAGAGTTACCGCGCGGACGTAAAGAAAATTTTATTATTTTTTTTCATAAATTCACCATAAATCGAAATATTGTGCTAGAGACTTCCAATTTGTTGCAAAAATGAAGGTAAATGCTTGAATATTACTAGAATATGAGCGTTTTAGCTTACAATTGCGTTTTTCAACCATTTCGGTAGAGTCAAAGTTGACCGAAGGTTGAAATTTTGGCAATTATCGTTATTTATATGAAAATATCTCAAAACTGATAAAAGCTACAACCATGGGTTGTTTTTAGGTGTATTGTGCATGAAATTGCGCACATTTCCATATATAAAACTTTATATAACGGCTAATTTTAAAAATGGTGCAAACATTACACAATCACATGTATGATTTTTTTCGGAAGAGTACCGCGCGGACGTAAGGAAAAAGTTTTTTCATAAATTCACCATAAATCGAAATATTATACTAGAGACTTCCAATTAGTTGCAAAATTAAGGTAAATAATTGAATATTACTAGAATATAAGCGTTTAAGCTTACAATTGCGTTTTTCGACCATTTCGGTAGAGTCAAAGTTGACCGAAGGTTGAAATTTTGGGACTTATCGTTATTTATATGAAAATATCTCAAAACTGATAAAAGTTACAATCATGAGTATTTTATTGTTGTATTCTACATAAAAATGCGCACATTTTCATATATAATACTTCATGTAACGGCTAATTTACAATGGTACAAAAATTATGTCAATATGACGAAATAATTTCCGAGATGTGTCACAGATACTTTTTAGTGTGGCAAGAAAGAAATTCGCGCTTGCGCGCCTGCGTAACGATTGTAAACAAAACAACACCTTGATCCGTGAACTCCCAGTATCCCCCAAGGCGCGTGATTCAAAAGTTTAGGCTGGTAGGCCTATAAGTATTTTTCCGCGAATTTAAAAAAAAAAACTTTTGTAAGTCGACGTAAAATACGTCCAGTCGGCACACGGGAGACAAAAAATGTCGACATAAAATACGTCCAGTCGGCGTAAGAGGGTTAAGTGGTTTCATACTATATGTGGGTTTTCTGTATAGCTTTTTTTAATGTTTTTTATATATAAAGAAATGCATTTCTGTGCAATGATTTTTCATTTTAGAATCATTAAACATTTTTTCCTATATAGGTTAATACTAAGCAGCTGGAACTGCAGCTGGAAGAGTCTCAAGGAATTGTTAATGACTTAAGAAGGAACATAATGGAACTTCAATTGGCAAATGAAAATTTGTCACAGTCTCTTATAAGAGAACAAGAAGAACGAGTACTTATAAATACTAAGTAAGTATTACCAGTTCAGTTTTTTATGTTACATGCAAATTGTAATTAGCAAGAATGGTGAAATTGCTCTCAGAAAGATTTTAAGATTGGAATCAGAACTACAGTTATGCCCAAATCCCATTGGTAATACCAAATTCAACAGAGACAGGTTAATATTTGATTGGACATTGTCCCATTCAGAAATCTTTATAGGGATGCCTGGGATTTTAAAATCAGTATAAGATTCAGTACCCATATTTTGAAGAATGCATCAGGTCCTTTGTTTCAAATTTTTGGCATCAAAGTTGAATTTGTATATTTTGCTTTAAATGCTGTTGGTACCAGTTCATAAATAAACATAAGGAAGATGTTAACCATTTAATATGCATACTGCAATTTACTACTGGAAACTGAGAGACTGCTGACAAAGAATACTGTTACTACACATTAGGATACTAAACGAGAAAATGAGACTGCTGACAAAGAATACTGTTACTACCACATTAGTATACTTTCAAGATGCCCTATTACTTCCCCTCTCTTCATTTATTTATATCATCCAGGAAACAAACTCATTATAGTTTTCCCCAATTTTTACTATTCTATCATATATTTACCTCAGTGTATGATTGCCATTTGACATTCTTGTGGAATGTTCCACATTCCTTTTTTTTCTTATTTCATAAGTGATCCAGCCTTCAGACAAGATGCACGTGTTCTCAACCGGTTCAGTCTCATGCAAGTGACCCAGGGTTAATCCATAGGTGCAAGTCTCTTGCCTTCATCCCAAAATCTTTGGTTCCATGTGTTCTAAGCAACAGGCATTTATAGTTGTGATGCTTCATGTGTAAGTGATACATAATTAAAATATGGAATGTTATTCCATATAGAGGTAGTGCTCGAGTTACGATAATCCGTTTTACGATAATCCGATGTTACGATGGGCTTAGCAATTCTAGTACTAAGGAAAAAAAAAAAGTTGAAAATGCGTATTTTTAAATTTCGCGCACAGCGAGCGCTGGCAGCAGCGTACTACGCTGTACAATATGCTGGCTCGAGAGCGAGAGGCTGGCGTAGGTACAGCGGCAATGAGTTCGACCTCACTTGCGCTCGTTTTGAACCAAGTAACATTAGGTCAGTGTTCGTTTGTGATTTTTGAGAGTTTTTTCAAGTACCGAAAATTAAAACAAAAAAACTATGTCTGCCAAACAACCAAATAGGTGTCCTGCTGGTAGTGCAAAAAAGAAGAGGACAATCCATCACTTGGAGCAGAAACTGAAAATAATAAACCAGCATGAAGCGGGAAAGGCAGTCATGGTTATCGCACGTGACGAACGTTTATCACAATCGATGGTATCCACCATCCTCAAGGACAAGAAACGCGTAATGGATGCTGTAAAGGCATCTGCTTCAGTTCATTCAACAGTTATATCAAAGAAGAGGATAGGGCCTTTGGAAGAAATGGAGCAGTTACTGGTCACGTGGATGGAGGATCAAATACAAAAGCGTATGCCGCTCACCCTCTTAACCATTCAGACAAAGGCGCGCATGCTTTTTGAAGAACTGAAGAAGAATTATGATGATAACCACAACAAAAGTTTTTGCAGCAAGTGCTGGATGGTTTTCGTCGTTTCAAGAACCGCCATAATTTTCAGTGTGAAAATTAGCGGTGAAGCAGCAAGCGTTGATGCCGACGGAGCCGCTAAATTTAAGGATGTCTTACACGAGATCGTCGTTAATGAAGGCTACTTGCCAGAGCAAATCTTTAATGTTGACGAAACCAGACTTTATTGGTAACGTATGCCACAACGGTCCTACATCCACAAAGAAGCAACGGCGATGCCCGGGTTTAAGGCATACAAGGATCGATTGACTCTTCTGCTTGGGGGAAATGTGGCTGGGTATAAACTTAAGCCCTTTATGATTTATCACTCAGAAAATCCAAGGCTTTAAAAAACATGACAAGCATACACTTCCTGTGCATTACCGTCATAATAAAAAAGCTGGATGACTGCAATATTGTTCGAGGACTGGTTCGTTCATTGCTTCATTCCGGAAGTGAAAGATCATTGTAGGAAAAATAACATCCCCTTCAAAATTCTTCTGATTCTCGACAATGCTCCTGGCCACCCTCAGCACATCGGAGATATTACGAGAATGTAAAAGTTGTGTTCTGCCACAAACACAACTTCTCTCATACAACCCATGGATCAGGGTGCTGTGGCTACGTTCAAGGCGTATTATCTTCGGAACACGTTTGCGCAGGCTGTTCAGGCTACGGATAACGAGGAGAAAGATCTCAGAACTTTCTGGAAAGAATTTAGTGTTCTTAACTCCATTATGAACATTGGAAGGGCGTGGAAGGAGGTAAAGAAATAGTGTATGAATGGGGTCTGGAAAAAATCTGCTGAAAGTGTACGTGAACTCGTTTAAAGGTTTCGATCAGAATGAAGAAGAAGTGGAAATCAATAAAAAGATCTTGATACTTGGGAAAGTTTAGATTTAGAAATTGACGAGAAAGATATCCAAGAACTTATAGATGTGCAAGATGTAGAGCTAACGGCAGAGGATTTTAATTGCACTTGCAGAAGAGAAAAAAAAAGCAGAAGAGGAAGAAGAATAAAAGAGCCGGAGCGAAACGTTTACGACTAAAAACTGGCAGAGGCGTTTGCTTTATTTGATCAAGGACTGAAACTTTTAAGTGAAATGGATGGGGACGATGAACGGTTTGCCAAAGTTCAGAGGGCTCATCAAGACAGTGTTGCATGTTACGATTAATTTATGAAGAACGAAAAAAATGCACAGTGCAACCTACAATGGATTTTTTCTTCAAGAGAATGACTCCAGTGCATTCCGCTTCCCCCAGCCCTACCCCCTCATTGAGACTAGATCCTGTACGTCTCGGAACATTTGTTTCCTCGAGACACCTGAACTAACAGAAGAAGAAATTCTATCTGAGGAAGAGCGAATTGATGATCCTTGCTGCTTTATCATCTTCCTCTCCGATCGTTTAGTTATAGTAGCCATGAACAGCCTGACACGATCACGTATGCCGACAACGGACCGAATCTTGGTGAGTACCCTTTACGCTACAGTCTGATCCTTGTTCTTATTATTAAATTTCTTTTTATACTTAATTATCATAAGTCAATCTGCATTGAAACACCCGAACTAGCTGATATTAATAATTACTATACCATATATGTATAGGTATACTGTGTAGTGTAGGCTAATCTTCCATATATGTGTATATAGCCTAGCCTATATGGTACTGATTAACTTAGTGTAGGCTAGGCTATATCCGAGATACAATTTTCTCAACTTACGATGGGTTTTTCGGAACCTAACCCCATCGTAAGTAGGAGAATACCCTGTATATAAAAAACTAAAACTAAAGAGGTCAACCAGATTGCTTGCAGGAATGTGATCAGACCAGAGGCGATAAAGTATTCTAAGATGGCGTATACAATAAAGTAGGCTTAAGCTGACACGCCGTCACCTGTGGTCCTTCATTTGTTTTGAAAACATTAGTCCAAGCTTCCTGCTTGAGACAACTACTGCGACCTATAATTCAAACGGCCTACATGACTTGTAATGTGTCATACTGCATGAATGTTCATATGTTCGAGCTACTGTCTGTTTCCTTTATGATTTGTAACGGAGATGGTAGTCAGAGTTGAATTAGCCATCATCATCTTGGCAGAAGCGATCAAGCCATCGTCATTAGAAGACCTGTACAATCCTAACTGATCTTCATCATGTAATCTCAGAGAATAGAACTATTTTTATACTTCGTGTTTTCTAATAGAACATCACATCAGAAAGCAAGATGCCATCGTGAGTTTAACACATCGTCGTCATAACGAAAGAAGATACTTACTTCGTTAGTTATCATGAAACCCCAAGACACTCCAATGAGTATGGAAGTACATAACCAACCGACTTAGCATAAGATTATCGCAAGTCTAACATTACCTCATAGGGCCCCTTATTATACAAGGCAACAGTCCTAATATTGGTGGCAGCGTCTAAGAAGAACTCTTCAACGTCTTCCGAAGAATAACGAATAATGTATCATCAGAAGTCAACGACGACGAAAGCAACAGATTCTTCATGCAACTTAGTATCATCGTTTAGTGAGCGACTTCAGAAAACAACAAGAACTCTTCAACGTCTTCCGAAGAATAACGAATAATGTATCATATCCGAAGTCAACGACGACGAAAGCAAGAGATTCTT